>NC_083325.1:75955661-76255661 GCF_963455315.2 Globicephala melas
TGTTCCTGCCTAGAGCCCCTGTTGGGTCCCCAACGCTCTCCCAGCTGGGCTTTATAGGATTACAACTGAATTCACAGCTCAGTCTCTGCCAGAGAGAGCAATTCTGTCTGCAGCAACCCCTCACCCTCACAATGTGGTATCCAAAGTGAGGGGCGTGGGGAACAGCCTCCAGGCTGCTAGCAGCTCTGCCTTTGAGTGAACGGCTTGTGAAATGTTAGAGAATACCTGAAACCCTCCTCCCTGGGTGGATATCACCTTCTTCCTTGGATTTTGTGAAGAACCTGATCCTCTTTGCCTGGACGGAGCCAAATAAACGAGCGTCTCCAAGGAGATTGATGGCTCAGCCGTAGAAGTCCCCCAGCGACGTCTGGTTTTGATGTGTTGCTGATGGATATGATCATGCTCAGAAAAGGAGATCACTTGTGCCAGTTTGAGAGAAAGGTCATGTTTTTAATTTAACTTAATTTCCTACACCAAAGAGAATTTTCAATAGGATATTCGACTTTTGCACCTTTAATGAGACCAGATGCTCTGGGGCCTGCAGCCATGAAGAGAAAACACACTTTCTAGTTTACACTTCCACTCTGAGCCTTTTCTAAATTGGGCATGTACGCTTAAGGGTGCCCCTCCTCACTGGGCTTTCTTTCTTTCTTTCTTTTCTTTCTTTCTTTCTTTCTTTCTTTCTTTCTTTCTTTCTTTCTTTCTTTCTTTCTTTCTTTTTCTTTCTTTCTTTCTTTTTCTTTCTTTCTTTCTTTCTTTTCTTTCTTTCTTTCTTTCTTTTTCTTTCTTTTCTTTCTTTCTCTTTCTTTCTTTCTTCTTTCTTTCTTTCTTTCTCTTTCTTTTCTTTTCTTTCTTTTTCTTTCTTTGTTTTCTTTCTTTCTCTTTCTTTCTTTCTTTTTTTCCTTCTTTTTTCCTTCTTTTTCTTTCTTTCTTTCTCACTTTTCCCCTGTCTCCATTTCTCTCTCTCTATTTTCTTTTTTCTCTTCCCATCCTTCCTTCCTTCCTTCCTCTCTCCCTTCTGCTCCTTCTCCTCCTCCTTAGAGTTATCTTTGATTGAACACTTAGCAGGGGCTAAGCAATATGCTTAGAGCTTTACAAATATATATTCAATTTCTATTTTACAGATGAAGAAACTGAGACTCAGCAAGGTTAAGTAAGGAGTCTAGAATACATGGTGTAGTAGGATGATAGGCTGAATAACATAGTCATTACAAGCTCGGATACTGAAATTAGATCCTCTGGGTTCAAGTCCAGGCTTGGCTGTTTCTTTGTAGTTACTTGGGAAAATTACTTAACCTTTTAACTACTAATTTATGTTGATTGTCTTAAATTTACAAGTTTAATTTTATTTTTAATGATGACAGTTAAACATACAAAAGGGCATATGTATAGTTTAGAGGCTCATAAAACAAATACCTGGATACCTTTCAACTAGATTAAGAAATAGAGCATCATCCATACTTTTGAAGCCTTCCATGTGTTCCTCCCCTGTGCAACCCGCATCCTCACTTAACCTTCAGAGCTAACCATGATCTTGGATTTTACTTTTGTTTTTCTCTACAGGTACTATATAGATACACACACACATGCCCCAATCAATAAACAATATATTGATTAGTGTTGCTTGTTTTTGTACTTCATTAAACTGAGAAATACTGTGATGTATTTTTCTTTGACTTGCTTTTTACACTTTTAACTATGTTTATGAGATTTAATCATGTAGTTATAGTTCATTTATTTTCAGTCCTATGTGGAAAGCTGTTATACGACTTCATCTCTATTTAGTCATTCTCTTCTCAGTGGGTATTTGGGTTGTTGCAGCTTTTCGGTATTACAAACAAGTCTGTTACGCACATTATTAGACTTTTTTTCTGGGGCACATCTGCTGAAGTCTCTTTAGGGAGTAAACCTAAGAATGGGGTGACCAAAGTCATGTATGTTCAACGTTATGCTCAACTGCTTTCTACATTTGTTCTAAAGCCATTTACTGACTCTCAGAGTGGAGATTTTCCATTTCTCTACTTCTTCACCAGCTCTTGGTGTTGTAAGATTTTAAATCTTTTGCCAATATGGTGAGTGCAAAATATATCTTAATGTTGTTTTAACTATAGCAACTTTTATTTCCAATGAAATGGAGCAACTTTACATATATTTATAATTATTTGCACTTTCTCTTAGGTCAAGTGCCTGTTTATCTTTGCTTGCTTGTTTGTGCTTTTTGCCCATTTCTCCTCTTAGTCTCATCTTCCCCATTTATTTAATGGGAGGACTATTCTGGAAACTCTTTAATAGCCCTTACAGCTCTCTGCTGTGATTCAAAGACTGATAGTTTGTTGTTGCTAACTCTCTGTTTTCACATGTTGCACTCTCCTCTTTGAAACATGCTTGTATTGTATGTCTTAGGGATTGATACCAGCTCATGGCCCTGTCTCCTAGGTCAAGGACAGTATAGAATAAGTCTTCTGTAGAATAGCCCAATAAGTCTTCTGTATAATACATTGTGCACTTTAAATATATACAATTTTATTTGTAAAATAAAATTATTTTACATTATAATAATTATACCTCAATAGAGCTGGGGAAAAAAACCAAGAAGGAAAAATGTGATGTAATGGGAAATCAGAAGGTTCAACATTTGGCCACTTATTAAGCATCAGCATTGCTCTCATATTATCAGAGGCTCAGCTCAGTATAAAATTGCCAAGTGGTTGGGATGAGAACTTTTGCATCATAGGTGAATAATAGAGAATATTGCCTGATTGGGTGGCAGGTGGTGGTAGTTATAGAAGTCTCTTGAAATCATGTTGCCTTCCTGGAGTTCCCATCAGACATCAGGTCCATGGTGTGGAGTGTCTTGCCTCTGCCTCTTGTAAGCCTTGGAACAGAGCTCAGGATCAGAGCAGAAAATTGGGCCCAATCTTCAGATGACTGGATTATTGAACTCTCTGTCCCAAGGAGGGATGTGAATGCACTGAAAATGGTGACAGTACTTGTGAGGGTACCTGGCTTTCCTAAGGAAGTTATAAGAGATGGTTAAAATGACTTGGGAACTAGTAGCCTCTATTTTATTTCCACAGGGCTGAGCAGCATGGAGCTGGGATGGGCAGGGAGTATGTGTCCGTTGGTTGAAGACAGTGAACTAGAATGTTTGAAGAGCATGCACAGGTTTCATTAACTTCATTGTTTAAAATCCCTGAAAGTTTTGTTGAATCCTGTCAAATCTGGAAATAGAAGGGTTTGGAGGCCTAGGGCATTTCTCAAGCAGCTTGCTAACCTGTCTACTATGCATTTTTCTTAACAAAGTTATGTTAGTCTGGGTTCTCCAGAGAAGCAGAACCAATAGGATGTGTGTGTGTGTGTGTTTGTGTGTGTGTGTGTGTGTGTGTGTGTGTGTTTACATATAAAAAGAGATTTACTATAGGTAATTGGCTTAAGTGATTATGGAGGCTGAGAAGTCCCAAGATTTGCAGTCTGCAAGCTGGAGACCCAGGAGAACTGATGGTTTAAGTTCTGAGTCTGAGTCTGAAAGCAGCAGAAGACACTGATATTCTAGCTCAAAGACGAGCAGAGAGAGAGAATTATATCTTACTCTGCCTTTTTTTTCGGTTCAGGTCTTCAACAGATTGGATGAGACTCAGCCACATTGGGGAGGGCCATATGCTTTACTCAGCCTACCAATCCAACTGTTAATCTTCTCCAGAAATATCCAGAAATACCCTTATAGATATATCTAGAATAATGTTTAACCAAATATTTGGGTGCCCTGTAATGCAATCAAGCTGCCATGTAAAATTAAACGTCACAAAAGCGTTCCAACATTTAAAAGCAGGAAAAAGTGAAAATCCATGGTTCGCAGCATAGTCAGATGGTAGTGAAGGTTGTGTGGGTGTTGTGTAAATTGTGACCGAGGCCTTGTTGGCCAATTTTCCCAACCACACAGTGATAGTTTACCCTCTAATTGGTGAGAGGTCTTTGCATAACTTTATATATTAACAATGCCTAATGTTTTAGGAAAATATCCTCACGCATAATCTCTGTGATTTTCCAAGACTTTATATCAATTCTTCCCTTTGCTGGTTCTTAACTGCTACTCGCAAATCCTACCCCACTTCTACCACTGAATGTCATGACCCTTTGCTACACTGCACTGGCAAGTCTGTCCTTTTTGCCTTTCTTCCCTGGCCCCATGGAAAAATCGGGTTGAGTTGTTTTGGGGAATTTATTTGCCTAGAATTGGTTTTTGGTTTTGTCTATATGCTAGATCATTGCTTCTTAACGTACCACCTGGAAAGCTTTTAATACACGGACTCCTGGGCCCTATTCCCAGATGATAGATCAGGCGCAGGGGTCATAGAATTGACATTTCTAGCAAGATACCAGGTAATGCTATTGTTGCTAGTTTGAGGACCTTAATTATGGTGGTGCTGTTCCAGATGGTACTTGCAAAACCAGCAAAATTGTTTACATTTAGTGTAATGCATGATAGCCGTTTCATCGGTGTCTTTTGGTTTCCAAATACATCATTTTTTATTATTTGAACCATTTTTAATCATTGGTTACTTCTCACTAAGTCGTTGACTCTTTGAAGACCACGTCTTACTCAGATTTTGATCCATCATAAAGTCAGTTCATACTGCGCTCAACAGGTATATGTTGATTGAATTGAAAGAGAAGGAGGAAATGATCAGTTGATGGAGGCCCACAGCACGCAGGGCTCCAGGCTCACCCCTCACACGCTTATACTGCATTTCATGCAGACCCTGGAAATTGTGATCTCTCTCACTTCCTGCAGCAACTCACTGGCAGCCCTGAGACCACCCTGCCTCAGGCTGAGAAGTGAGAAATTCTGAAAACATCGAACACTGTAAATTTTCACAGCAGTTCAGCTGGAAGCTGTTGGGCACAGATGTTTCTGTAATTGTGATATGCTGGGAACATTCTCCGGGCTCCAGGCACACAGGGCCTCAGCTTCGTTCTTCCACCTGGGTGCCTCAGTAGGCGAGTCTCACTGTATTGAGGCCGTAATGGGAACCAGGTGGCAGCATGTATCTGCCTTAAAAGAGCTGAGCGAGATTCATGTCCCAATCTTAGTCACTCGTTCCTCAGGGAGCTGGCTTTGGTGATGGCAGACCTCTCTGCTCACTGCAAAGTGGGGTGGTTCTCAGCCCCTTGTCCAAGATGGAAGTGGAATCTCATGTTTGATGTTGGGTGGAGCCCCAGAGGCCTTCCAGCTGCTCTTTGATAGGCTGTAAGAAAAGAATCAGGAAAAGGCTTTGATGGCATGAAGGAATATGACGCTTCCAAATGATCATTTCCCTCATTTTAAAATCCACAGAAGGATTTTGAAACTTGTGACATATTCCTTCCAAACTGAATTTGCTTTTAGCATATAGTGTTCCTGCTTTTAATTAGAGATAGCTCTCATTTGCTTCAGGTTCTTCCTGCTTGTGGAAACATGAAGAAGGCTATGAATAACACAGGGAAAACATCTGCCACTGCTTGAAATGTACCCAGCAAAACTGACAAAAGTTCAATGAACTGGGAGCATTCTTCACGATTGTTTCCAGTTGGGATAACTTTAACCTCCTCATACTGTAGCCAAAGGTGTAAAGAGGACAGGGGATGAAGGATGTAGAACTGGAGACCTAGGAAGAGGAAACAGACATTTCTTGGGAAGACCACATGCAGTAGTTAGCTTCCTGCCCCGGTAACTCAGGCTAAGTGACTATCGTTGTGCTTACAGCTGTCAGTGTTGCTATGTAACAAATGTTCTTCCGTTTCTTTTCACAAGACACTTTCTTAACACAGCTGTTGAAAGATGTGTTTTTATAAACCCTCGTATAACCTTTATGTCTTAATTTATCACATTATCTATACAACTGTTAAAAAAAAAAAGTTTACGCTAAACAGTATTCTCAAATCTTCTAAGAACCAAGAGGAGTATTTACTTCCAGTTCTAACTTTTATGTAGAACATGTTCCATATTAAAATAGAGTTAGCTCTTTCTTCTTGGTCCCCATTATTCACCATGTTGTTATTTCTTTAAAAAAGTAACTTGCTCGGCTTTTTAAATCTATAGTCTCCATATAGCTAAAACAAACAAACAAAACGATTCCAAGCAGGAATATTTGCTGTAACTGTAGCTCAGTGAGGTAATTGGTCATATAAAATTAAAAGAAGCTTCTGTAAAAAGAAAACCATTAGAAGCAATAAGAAAGTTCAGTAAGTTTGCTGTCAGATCAGCTTACATGTATATAACATTATTTTTCAACAGCAATAATCACCTATCAACTAAAAACATAGTAAGAAAAGAAGGTAACCTTCATAATATCAATAAAACCTATAAGGTATCTAGGAGTTAACTTAAGAGTACACAAGATTTCTATGGGAAAATGTTAAATTTTATTGGAGTACATGGAAGATGGTTTATTTAAATGGAGAGACATTCCTTGTTCTTGTATGGAATGAGTCAATCTTATCAAGCTCTTTCTACCCAAATTAATTTACAAATTCAATACAATTTCATTTAAAATTCCAGTGAGATATCTTGAAGGACTTGATAAAGATAGTCTAAAAATATATGGAAGGATTAAGATCCACGAATAGCTAAGTGAATTTTAAAAAAATAAAGAGGGAATATTTTTCTTGCCAGCTATTAAGACATGTTACAAAGAGTGATATTTGTGTAAGTCTCATGCTCTGCTGGGGTAGTGTAGACTGGCGCAGACATTCTCGAGGGCAATCTGGCAGTATTTGGCAAAATTAAGTATACTCATACTCTATGATTCAGCACAAAAATGCTCGCATAGGTCCATAGGCAACCTGAATGAGGGTGGACATTACAATGCTGTTTGTGGTCGAAGGCATTGGATGTGAGCCAGTGTCCATCCCTTGGGGAGTGGATCCTTAAAACGTGGGGCAGCATTTTATGGGGTACTGTGCTATAAGTCAGAAGCAATGGACTACATATGATGGACCTTAAAATATAGTGCATAATTAAAACTCAGGAAATAGAATGAGATTACACAAAGCAATGCATATTTTATAGGGACAGAGAGAAACAAAAAGATGTGGATTAAACACACGAGAATAATTAGGGTTAGGGTGAGCATTAGAAGGGCAGTGAGTCAGAAATGGGCTTTAAAGGGGAAAAACAATAAAAGGAGAGGGTGTACAGAATAATGATGATAATGTGCCCTACACTGAGAAGCATGATTAATTTAAAAGTTTCAATCTTAAAAAATGAAGAAGGAAAAAGTAAAAAAGTTTCCATTTAAAGATGCCAACTTCTCTGCTTTTCTGTCTTTCTAGGTGATATCAAGAAAACAGTTTGGAGCAGATCTTATTCTTTTCAGAAAAAACACCACAATAAAAAACAACATTTGAGTGACGACTTTACGTAAATGTGAGGCCAACCTCGTGGCTTCACCAAGTCAGTCTCTCCCAGAACTGGTGGATAAGGCTAGGAGCTCCTTCCCTTAACCAGCCGCTTCTGTCCAGGGAACAATAGCTGAGCATGTGAGGGGAAAGCAGAGACCTTGGGAAGTCAGGCTGGGGACATCCTTGGCCAAACCCAATTCTTGAGTACGTTATGTGGGGTTGTTTCTCTGGAAGAAAACGCTACTGTTTTCTGGACCAGGGTTCCGGACCAGGAAGTGTGTTATCACCGCTGTGTACCCAAATATATCTATTTCTGACAGAAATCGATGTGGCAAAGACCTGCGGTTTTAGTTTTGGACAAACCTGATTCTCTACTTCTCACTTCACTTGGAGTTTGAAAGTTAGACTAGCCCCTTTGGTTTGAATAAACATTGGACTCATAGGCAATTCTAGGCCAAGGTAGAGAAACTGGATATCCTGATAATTTGGATAGAAATGTAAATGGTTAATTTGAATGTTAGGAAGAAAGGTGACAGTGTTTTGGTGAAGTGGGTAATGCCAGTTTCACAACCAGGTTCTAGTACTTCAGTAAACAATTTAGAATACCCACTATGTGCGAGGCTTCATCCTAGAAAATGAGATGGATTCACTGTGACTCACACATGACTTGCCCTGAGATCGTAATGAAATGATTTTTTTTTCATATAGCAAGCAGTCAAGCTCCTTGGGGTTCATTGTGATGTTATTTGCCAAGTAAGGACAAGGAGTGTATTTACCTGTAGTTTACTGACCCTCAAGAGGGGTTAGCATGACCATGCATTGAGCTGTGGATACCCTATAGGCAAATCAAGAACCCTTTAGAAATAGCACAGCCATCATACCCCAGCCTCTCATTTAATTGTGGCTGTTGTGGAGCTCTGTGCTTGACGTTCTGAGATGCCTAGGAAGGTCATGTGGACGGGCACTGCTTAGGTCCTGCTGTAGCACTGGGTCAGGGCAGTTGTTGGAAGAGCATCTCTGACAGAATTATCTTAACCTTCTGGGAAAGAAAGGCTTCACCTCGCAGAGACCTCTGTGGTTCTTTTTCTCGCTGGTCTGTTTGTTCTCTCCTTGCCTGTCATAACCATGTTTACGTACCACCCAACCCTTCCCATTAAAAATGACAGAGATGATGGGGCCCTAATGAATCACTCTCCAAGCATCTAAGTCACAATAATCAATTACCGTTCCCTGTCACCAGGACAATGATCTCTGTGAATCGGTGATCTTTACGAATGCTTGTTAAGAGATCCATTAGGAGGGGGTGTGGACTCTCTCTCCTCTTTGATATATTGTTCCAACAAGAAGCCACATGCCTGGGAGGCCCTTCACTCACAGGACTTGAACCTTTGAGTCATAGATTGGCAGTGTGGGAATTAAGAGGACCTTTGGGATTCAACAAATTCTGCCTAAGAGAAGGTATCAGCCTACGTTTAAGGATGTTGCTTGCTTGCACATTGTAGGGAAGGCTGCAGTGTTTGGGGCTTTACTTTCTTCGTCTTCCTGAAGAATCTACCCTCTTATCTCATCTTGGCCCGTATCTAATCAGGGATTAGATAGACTGACAGAACTGGAGGGTGACTAAGGGAGTTGGCTAGCTATGGTGGTGGTAAATCACCCAGGGCAAAGGAAACATTAGGATTCTGTTTAAAGAGACCCCAGTGGGGTTGAATATAGGAAGAAGGTTCTCTAGAAATTATATTTGTGAATGGGGGCAGGCAGCTATTTTGGGAAGGGATCAAAGAACTCGGGCCTTTGATGCCCAGAGCTTCCATTAATGAAGTGGTGAGCTCACGGTATATGTGTATTCAGGGCACAGGGTTGGCGTTGGCATCTCCAAGTAACATTGCCCTGGTGTGCCCCCTTTCTGCTTGATCTGCTGTAGAGTCTGGCATGGGTGCTGCCATCTCTCCTCTAGAGACTTTTGGGAGGAAAGTGAATAGGGGATGTCTATTTGCAGAAGTCTGCATGCAGAGGAATCCCAGAAGAGCGATCACTGGGGCACAAGGGTCCTCCTTGCATTGGCCGTGTTTATAGTTAGCATCTCCTAGTCTTTGTGGCCCTCAGCCTCTACCTTCTACGGCTCTTCATTTGGGCTCTATTCTGTCCCCTGTAACAATCCCCATGGAAGCGGGAGGAAGCAAGTGAGCCCCCCTTCCCTCCCTCCCCTCTCCACCTGATGAAGGCCTGCTCCTGAGACCCTCCCAGGTCTGGATCAGGTTTCCAAGACAACCACCAGGCTTCTGTGTCCCCCTCCCTCAGGTCATTCTTGCTCCATCCTCGTTCCTGGTTACTGAGTGACTAAACGGCCAGGCTTGTACACACGGCATCTCATTTAATATTTGTAACAATCCAGTGAAAGATAATTAGTATCCCAGTTTTATAGATAAGAACATTTAGGCTCGGAAATTTTAAATAATTTCCCCAAAGTCACACAACTAATAAATGATACATCTGGGGTTTTGTCTTGAGCCTGTCAAACTCTACTTTTTTTTTTTTTTCTGCTTCTAAGCTATTTGATGCTATGGACTATAGGTAGTCTCCTTCTTGCATTCTTGGGTTGTTCACCAGTTCCCCACCAGGGGCCTCTTTGGCTTCTATGTCCACTCCACACAGAAAGAAACTCTTAAAACAGGCCAACCGGGCCCTGTTTCCAGTCCATGAAATCAAGGGGCCAATGTTAGTAGATGTTCTTGGCTGGGGATTTTTAAACCAACGGAATCTCACCTTTAGTGATTATGCAAATTTGAATTGTTCTTCAAGATGTTTGGGCATTTTTTTGCAAATTCCAGAATAAAGCTTTTCCTTTTTCTGCCTAATTGAAGATTATCCTGTTGCAATGCAATTATTTATCATTTCCAGCAACTTGTCTCTGTGACAGGGAATTGTATTTTCCTTGGAAACTGTAGAACCAAGACAAAATACTGAAATAAATTAGATGCTGCAGGTGAAATAAAACTGCCACTGTCTCCTCTGTTTCAAATTTTCATTCCAATAAAATTAATTCCATTGTCCTTATAGTTAGTAAATGTATTAATTTACTAACTGGTTTTTAAAAAATTGTTTATGTGTTAGGGTTGCATAGCTTTCATTTTAAAAAGAGAGTTCATCCGTTAAAAATGTTTGAAAACCACTGCATAGACAGTTGCTCTGCTAGCCCTCATTTCTACTTCACTTTCACTAAGCCCATCTTTGTACACACCCCCTACCTGCTTGCGTGTGCCCCAGTCTTCATAGTTTAGCTTTGAGCCCTGGGTTTGGGGATTTCTTTGATTCCCTTCTTGCTATTTTGAAACTTGTATGAGGTTTTCAACTTTGCAAGTCTCAGCATCTGCCATTTTCTCAGGTCGGGACTCTGCTTTTCAGTCCAGCCCTGCAGAAGCAGCTTCATCCAAGGCTGATTCCTACACATGGGTCCTGAGCTGGCCCCCCATTTGGAGGTGTAGACTAGTCTAGCTCTCTGCTCATTACTATCAGAGGGGCCACCTGGGAGTCCCAGAGATGAGAGCCTGGAGTTTACATTGTTCCTGCCCACACGGCAAGTCTGCACATGGGATGAGAAGCAGAATTCTTGGCAATGGGACCTACCACTCACTGCCCAATCATTTCGGGGGCCATTTAAAACCCAAAAGTTTGCACTCTTCCAATTAAGCAGTATTGGAGGAAACACAGAGTTCCTGAGTCCATGCCATGCGATATGCTAGGCGGTTCCTTGTGCATTTTCTCTTGTTTGCTTCTGGCTTGAACTAAGTGGAATAAACAAAACAAAGAACCCATTAGAGAGCACTCGTGAGATTGGGTTGGAGAAGTTTGGTTTTATAGGGGAAGAAGTAAAGGGAAGTATTTGCCACCAGGGCAGGGATTTATTTATTCTGCTGGTGGTTCTCAGATTACACCTAAGGGCTCCGATGCCTTTAGAGAGCACTGAAGGATCCTGTGTACGTGGGTGGGAGCATTGGCACTTTGAATAGAGCCAGAGGGATGATTTCTGAAAATGTTCAGGACACCCTCATTTGCCAAAGGGCAAACAGCATGGGAAGGCATTATCTTTGTTTTCAAGGAGCTCATAAGCTGGCTGGGAAGAAAAGGCATGATATGTACAAAGTCATTAAAGATATTAATAGCATGTAGTCATGCATGACACAAACCTTCAGGGCCCAGGAGAATGAGTGATTCGGACAACCCAGGGGTCTAGGCAGCCACCTGGGACTAGGCTGAACTGGGCCACGTTTGATGGGATGCTTCCTCATATCCTCTCCTTTTCCATGTCTCATGTGCAGTCTTTGTCGCCACAGTATTTTCTGCTCCTGTACTTACACAGAGAGGAGATCTACCCGTGTTACTTCAAGTAATGGGCGGTGGGCATAGGGGTTAGAGTGAGGGTTTCTTATAAGGGATTGAGGGGCCAGGAGCTTATAGCATTTAACCGTTCTGTGACTCAATTTCTTCTAATGGGACTAATAATAGTGACCACTCATTGGGTTTTTGTAAAAACATAAATTAGATAATCCATGTATTGCTTAGCTCAGTGGGTGGCACTTAGTAGCTCTTCAATATATGTGATTTTTATGATCACGGATAATTTCTGGCTTCTCAGAACTCTTACGTGCTGTGGGCTCCCGTGCTCCAATTCTATATTCCCTTCAATCCCTCTGTCCTGATTTCAGGACTTTCAAACTCCTTTCAGTTTCTCCTCTTATTGGCCTTGCTGGATTTTCTTGTTTCCAACAATGTTCTTAACAGAGACTTTGACTGTCTTAGCTCCTGTTTTTTGGTTGGGCCATGTCATGTGTGCCTGGCCATTTTATTAGCAGGCTTCCATTAAGTCTGTGTCCTCTTCTGGTCCAATCATCAGGGACTCCTGGCAGGAAGAAAACATACTTAGAAGGGAGTATGGTCATGGCATGTTGGGTGGGTGGGTCTTGACGTTGTGCTGTGTATCCTGCAGAGCCTAACTCTGTACAGATATCTGTCCCGTTCAGATCTATACACAATCTCATATGCCCAGTGCTGAGAGGACACACAGATGAGGACTATATAGTCCTTGTGAGATCTCTCCACTGGGGCGTGGTTTGGGATGAAGAAAACTAAAGTGCCCAGAAGACTGTAATGTATGTCAGCTTCTGAGAGCAGAGTGAGGGGACAGGCTGTAGAGGTCAGTGGTGAGAGAAGTGATCCTGGGTGAGGACTTCGGGAGTCGTGCAGGCAAATGGTAGCAAATATGCCAGGTCTGGTGCTAAATGCTTTAGTTAGTCTTTACGGTGTTCCTACAAGTACTATCACTATTTAAATTACACATATTAAGAACAGATGTGCGGACAGTTTAAGTAATCTACTGTAGGTCATACAGTGCTCGTAAAAGCATTGGAAAAGGGGTGATTCAGACCCAGGCATGGAGGTTCCCACAACAAGAACGAGGGCACAAGGGGAAGAAATAGTTTAAGCTCATTCTGTCAGGAAAGGCCCTTCAGTCTGTTTGGCTGGAGTTCAGCGTGCCTGCTGGGGAGTGTTGGGGAAAGACTGGAAAGGTGTGTTGTGAAAAGACTGGCGGGTCCTGAATACTGAGTAGAGGGGGGTCGGGACCAGAGTCTCAGTTGCAGCCGTTGGCCTGGGGCTTGCATGTTGTGGAAGTTCAGCAGATGCTCTTTGAAGTGGAAAGGGATTTAACTGCCAGGCAGAATGGTTATTGGGACATTTTCTTGTCTTCCATCTTGGATACCCAAGCCTTGTTCCTCGGTCCTGCTTTCCTTTTCTCTTTAGTTCCTGCTTCACGTGGACACCAGAGTGATCTTCCTAAAATCTAGGCCTCTTCACATCATTTTTTTGCTCTACATCCTCCAATGGCTCCATGGAGCTCTCAGAACAAAGTTCAACTCCTTAGTCCCTCATTCTGTAAACTCCCAGTCTGGACTCATCCCACATCCTTGTCCTCTTCTTGATGTTCCTGAAGCTGCTACATTGAACTGCTCACCCTTCTCTAAACAGCCCATCTGTTTTGAAGACTCCATGTGATTGACAGGCTCTCACCCCTGTTCTGCCTGGAATGCCATCTCTTACTAGCTAGCATTGTCTGCTAAGCTCCTTAACAGGAACTCATTTGTTAGCCTCCACGGCAACCCTGTCAAGTAGACTCTTAATTCCATTCTATAGATGAGTAAACAGATTCAGAGAGGTTAAAATGCTTGTCCAGGGTCATAGAACTAGTAGGATCAGAAGCAGGATTTCAATCTGGCAGATTGTACTCTTCCCACCATCTTATATGGTCTCCCTCCTCTATTTTTTCACTGGGTGGATTATTTCTTATTCTACCTGGATCAGATCAGATGCCTCTTCTATGGCATTTTCCTTTATCACTCCCTCACCCCAAACCCCCTCTGTCAGATGAGTCACTCCAGAGTTCTATAACAGCATTTATCACCTCTTATTAGAGTTATTTTTTAGAGCTCTGTGATGGACTGAATGTTTGTGTCCCTCCCAAAATTCATACATTGAAGCCCCAACCCTCAATGTGACTATATTTGGAGATAGGGCCTTTATGGAGGTAATTAAGCTTAAATGAGATCATAAGAGTGGGGCCCTGATCCAATAGGATTAGTGTCCTTATAAGAAGAGACACCAGAGAGGTCACTCTCTTTTTCTCTGCCATGTGAGGATACAATGAGAAGGCAGCCATCTGCAAGCCAGGATGAGAATTGTTATGACTTTGTTAAATTAACTTTTCTTAAGTGGAGCACAGAGTCCTGGGTGGTGAGCCACAGTTCAACAGTCATCCACAAGGGAAAGTGAAATGGAGAAATTTATTCCTTATCGGTCCTGGAGGAATTACCCAGCACACCTCAAGTGGCCATATGGGGAGGTGAAGCAGAATGCAGACAGAGGGTGGGGGGAGGACCACCTTGGACAAATCCTTTATTAGGGACTGTGGGGCACAGGGCTTTGGGATTCCCAAGCTAGGGCTGGATTGGCTGATTCAAATGGAAAGAGCAAGGTTTGGGTGAGCCCCACGGGGGTGCAATAAGGCAAACAGGCACTGGAAGGCAGGGGGACTGTAGATCACAAGGGTTGCTGGGGAAGTCCTACTGGGAACTTACATTTGCTTGTGACTCTGGGCTGCTATCTAGGGCATGTGCTTGCATGAGAGGGCTAGTGTCAGTTTAAGGTCCCCGAGGTCTGCTTGGCCAAGCGAAACGGATGCCGAGGCAGCAGTTCCATGGAGTAACTTAGCTCAGTTCTCCACAAGAGCCCTTGTAAGAAAGTGCCCCTGTGGGATCTTGATCTGAGCCTTCCAGCCTCCAGAACTGTGGGGAAATTCATTTCTGTTGTTTAAGCCTCCAGTGTATGGTAGGTATTTTGTTATGGTACCTCGAGCAAACTAATAGAAGCTTTCTTCCCTGATTGGGTCTCCCTTCTGGAAAGCAAGCTACTAATTGGCAGGGGTCCTCTCTGTCAGTGTCCCTGTATTCCCAGCATCCGGTCTGGAGCTTATTGAGGGAAAGCGCGGCCCGCTGGAGGCTCTGGGAAGTTGGTGGAATCCTGCTTCACTGCACCTCGTTACCTTGGTCCTCAGGATCCCACAGCTACAAGCGACTCGGAGCCCTCCCTCCTCTCCCTCCCGGTTCACCTGTGCTCCCTGAGACTCTGGGGGGCGGGGCAGTCCCTTGTGCGCAGAGCCTCTCCTGGCTGCTGATTTACTAGCTTCTTGCAGAGGGCTTGGCGGCCTGCTGTCTCCTCTGGCCCTCATAAAGCAGCCCCCTCCCCTTCGCCCCGTGCCAGCGGCCGCCCTGCCGAAGGCCTGGGCAGAATTTATGACAAGTATTCATCAGATTAGGAGGGACGGGGACACGGGACTTCACCCACTGCGTGCAGAATGCGGTTGGACGGCATTGCAGGCCCCTCTGCCTGCCGAGCAAACCTACACGGTAATGCTTGGCATTTTCCGACCTGAGGTGTCATTTGGAAACGTTTTGATTTGACAAGAAATAACTTTAAAAATGTTCGGGAGCTGAAGAGAAATTTAACTCTTTGGGGCCCCACTGGTGCAACCTCCTGCCAGGCTCTGGGACCTCCCAGGGGTCCGCTCACCGCGGTTTGCTCTTTACCAGGACCCTGCGGCAGCCCCCAGCTTGAGCCCAAACTCCACTTTCTCTTCCAAGAATGGAACATTCTCCCCAAGTCCTGAAAGCCGCTCATCTGCCCTCTTGCTAGTAGAGTGTCTGTGAGGCAGGGGGCCCCACGGCTGCCTCCTATCACCCCTATCATAGTTTGACCACTTTGCTTCATAGAAAGATCTTCAAAACTTAAAAAACGTTTCACCGAACCTCTTATTTTTTGCATCCATTGATCTGCCATTTGGGGCAACAACTAAATTAGTAAAAACATCTGCTTCGTCTTTTAGACAGCAGTTTTTCGCCAAAAAATCCTACTTCTGTAGATAGCAATGGGTCTCATTCACCAAACATTTATCAAGAGGCTGCTCTTCTGGGCACCGTAGAGGAGAGATGAGCACAGGGCTTCCATGTGCGATTGTGCAGCCGTGACCCGCGCAGCTCCAGGGAGCTCCATGCACGCAGTCCACCATCACCTGCACGGTCATAGGGGGCTGTCCTGCATGGACACTGCATGCTTCTTGCCCTTGAGACCCTCACAGGGATCTGCCAAGTCCTCTTTGCCCAGATGACCCTCCTCGGCTTTCTTTCAATGATTCCCTCTTAATCATGACTTTGAGTTTATCTGCCACCTTGTTCTTCGTCTCCTGAATACGTTCTCATCTATCAGGGTCCTTCTGCTAGGGCGGGGCCTCCAAGTATAGCCTGATCGTATCAGAGTGATGTAGGACTATCACCTGCAGTTTGGACTTTGAACTCAGGAAGAACTATTTGTTTAAGGTTTTGCTTTAGCGAGTGATTTCTAGAGGTCAGTGAGACTTAGAGATCATTTGACATGGATGGAAGAAAGAGACATGTCTATTTTTTCTCCACATCTAGCATTAACACGTGCCATTAAAATCCTAAAAATTCGGATTTTAATGATCTCTTCATATATTTGTCTCTCTTATTAGGTTCTTTATAGGAGGGGCTGCATTTTATTGTTCTGCATCTTTAGAGACAGCAGAGTGCTGGGCCCAGGCAGCTGCTTGGTAGAGTGGAACAGGTGACAGCTGCTGTGTTCAGGCCTCATGCTAGGTGTCCTGACAGAGAAAGCACGGCTTCTGGTCTCACAGAGGCTTCGACATCATCAGTGGCCGACTAAGCGGTGCCTTTTGCGGAGCTGCCTTTGCGGGAGACGGTGCTCTGAGTCGGCTCACCGTCTCATGGGCTTTGCTGTGCCCCAGTGGAAGGCTTTGGCTTCTCAGCAGCATGAGTGCCCTTTTTGATCTCAACAGTGACACACAAGCAGGGGAGGCAACCTTGTAGCTGTTTCTGGCAAGTCTGGATTTTTAGGGATCATTCGAGGCTGTAGAGGAAAAGACTTTGCAGGACTCAGCTTTTGATTGAGCCCCAGTATTCCTAGGGCCACCATTATCAGTTTTTTGAGGTTGTAAAGGTCTGTGGGGTGCAAGAGGAAAGTGTGGTTGGTCTTTCTTTGAGGCCACAAAGCTTGGTCCAGGTCACCTGCTCAAAGATATGTGTGTGGGCGCCTACGTGAGAAAATTAAAAACGCGTGAAAAACTAAAACACATCAAAAATATCAGAATGAAATAATGAGACAGGAGAAGCATAGAGGCTGAGACTTTGCAGAGAAGGGAGGAAGGAGGGAGGGAAGATCAGCCCTTGAGTGAAGGAGGCGTCAGCGCTGCCTGTCGGCCCTCCTTGGGGAAGGCTGACCAGGTCACTGGATCCCGCAAGTGCTGTCATGATTTCTCAGTGTCAGCTACAAGCCGTAATAGCTCTCCCTCCTCCATTCCAGCCAATTCCTCCCTGGTGCTCCAGAGACCAGCAGAGCCAGGCCTGGACTTCAGCTCTCCTGACCCTCAGTCCTGTAGTTTCCCACAGCAACACGCGTGGCCACAGTTTTCACTCATTCACTGGTGTCTACGCCGTGATTTTATACAGCTCTAATCAGGTCTTCCTCATCATTGGGCCAAAGAAAGGCCACTAGACTCGACTTCAGTTTAAGACAACAAACTAAAGCAACCTCAGCTTTTGGTCGACCTCCACACCTCCCATCTCGCTGTTTTGTTCCGGAATGCCTGTAACTCATCGCTGTGACATTTTATAAATTTAGCTTGAGGTTGAATTCATAAAAATATTTGGAAACTACCTTAATTTTATAATTAAATATTAAGTGGCTCATTCAGCCTTCTCTTTCTCTCCCCACAAATAGTCTAGCTGTAAAACAAATCTCTTCTGTTAAGTGGTATTTATTTAATTGCGATTTGCTGTAGAGCCGTTTAAGAGTGGGTCATTAGGTTAAAATCATTGTGCCTGTCCTCTGAGCGGAGGATGTCCTGCACTGGCTTACGTTTGGGTGTGCTTTCCCTGAAGCTGAGCTAACACAGCCGTGTTTACATTACACACATTCTCTAGTTGCTGACATTTTTTGTTCCTCCAGAAGGAAAAAGATGCAGCATAAACAAATGACCTTATTTGATGTAATGCATCGGGTCATGCCGGACCAATGGTTGATACTTTCCACTTGCATTTATTTAACTACATTTTCTTCCCATCCTTTCGAATCTTCCTCATCCCCAAATCAATACTGAAGAAGAAACCAGTAATTTCCGATGGTCTGAATCCTTCATGGCTTGTACCGAGAGTCCCTGAAGCTGAACAGAGTCTTGGGGGCTAATGACCCAGTGGGCTTCTTATGCCCAGACATAAGAAAGGCACTTGAGCCCTTGGTTTTCTCCAAATGCATAGGAGTTTGGAAACCCCCAGAGAACCTTTTCTTCTTCTTTTTTTTTTTTAAACGTGGAAATAAGGTGGAATTTACATACAATGAAAAAGGATGTACAGGGAGGGCAAAGCTCCCCACAACCACCCCTGTCCCCCGCCCCGTCCCCCGGGAGCCTTTCCTCTAATAGTTTTTCCAAAGTCCCTCATCTTCTTCCCATTCAGAGCCCTCTTGGCTTTGCATTTTCTAGGCAGATGTGAGAAATGTCACCACATTTCCTAAGAGGAATGGAACAAGATAGATGGGCTCTGCCCAGCGGGACACCTGGATGGCAGCCTTATCTAGAGCCAAAATGGGACCGCATGCGCCAGCTGTTTATTTATCCTCCTCCTGTTTGGAGACTTTCCCTGATTAATTACTTTCTAGTAATCGAGGCTGCTAACTAATGTCTCATCTGATTAACCTGTAGTGTGGCCCAGGGTCCCAGAGGGTGGGCTGGTCATCCCGCCTGGGGAATGAAAGAGGTCATTGGCCAGGGGCCCCTGGGATGCCAGTTTGGGGCTCGTTTATTTGCTCTAAGTCTTGTTTGCTATTCCTGCTGCAGTGACTGGCGACAGCTCCCCCCCAAGTCCCATCCAATCTAATTGGCCTGCTGAAACAGCAGTGAACACAAGATTTAAGAAATGTTTTCTTTGAAAACTTCTGGTCGGACAGACACTTTGAGATCATATTTCACCCTGTTTCAATTGCACACCATTCCCTGGGACTTTCAGGAGAAATACTGTAAGTGAGTCTTACAGGAGAACTGCTGCTCTGTGGTCTGGGAGGGGGGCTGATGAGCTGGAGGCTAGAGCGGAGGCTGTGCTGAGGCAGCCCGGCATCTTCAGAATCTAGAGACCCTGCCAACGTTAACACATCCGAGGAGGTATTCAGTATCAAAGTCTCTAATATTTGGCTCCATAAACACGATACCGGTTGCAAAAACAAAGCTAAGGAGCTCATGCTGATTACTTCAATAAAAGCTGTTTAATTATGAACGTTTGGGAAATGAAGTTACCAACAGGACCAGGAGAGCTTTGGTGTCCGGTGTCCCTGCTCCCAGCATCCCACTGTTACACCACATTGTCCACTCAGCTGAAAAGCCTGACGTTGAGCAGGGCACACCCTCCGCCCTGTGGGATGCTACTTACTTGCCAGTAACACTCCGTCTTTCTGCAGTGGCAAATTTAGGGGATTGATTAGTGAAAGAATTATCGGCTGTTATCAGTACCATTTACAGGCCATCCAAGGGTTACTTGGGGTGGTAGTCAAAGCTCCCAGAAGACCTGCATTTGTTTCTAGGTAGCAGGGTTCCAGGACTAGGCAAAGTAGAAGAGAATTCTGAGCAGGGAGCCAGTGGGTCATTGTGACAATACATTCTGGAGTCCTTAAATTAGTTTTCTTAATAACTGTTTAGGAAACATGATTGTCTTAATGCTTCTGGATATTTCTTCTCTCTCTTTGTGTGATTATAGCCAGTTATTTTATGTCAAGTGGAATAGGTAGAAGTATCCATGTAAAAGATGAATGAACAAAAATGAGAGTTGAATCTGTGTATGGAAGGAAAGAAATCTGGGGAGATACACATTGTCAAGGAGTGAACTCTTCCTCAAAAGTGACTTTCCCATATATTGTTGATTATTTCTCAAAAAAACTTTTTATATTTTAAACATTTTTGGTAGAAATCTTTAAAACTTGTTCTTATTCATCCGCAGATACTGAATACAAATTGCCTATGCCTGAGCAGTCCTGATGATTCCGTGCTGTAATACACCGAAACATGCAGAAATTACTGAAAGACTCCTGGCTCTTGTGCCCATGCACTGAAACATCATGACAATCGCTTCATTTCTTAAATGCAAAGCTGGGGCAGTTATAACTGCTTCGTGGTGTCATGATGATTAACAGACACGATACATGTGAAAAGAAATTAAAGAATATAATATGCAATACTAGCTATCTGTATTTTTTCTGTCTTGTGTATTTTAGTTGCTTCTATGCAGATGCTTTGGCTGCTGCCCGTAGCTGCTTGCTTTTTTTTTTTTTTTTTTTTTGCGGTACGCGGGCCTCTCACTGCTGTGGCCCCTCCCGTTGCGGAGCACAGGCTCCGGACGCGCAGGCTCAGCGGCCATGGCTCACGGGCCCAGCCGCTCCGCGGCATGTGGGACCTTCCCGGACCGGGGCACGAACCCGTGTCCCCTGCATCGGCAGGCGGACTCTCAACCACTGTGCCCCCAGGGAAGCCCAGCTGCTTGTTTATTTTATGCTACACAATTTAGGGGAAGAGTTGAGGACTCCAATCAGAGTGATTTATACAGATTTTAGACCGCTACCTATCACTGCAGACATTGCATGAAACAGAGAAAAGAGCGTGGAATTTTTATCCAGAGAATCCTGAGTTCAAATCCTAGGTCCATCTTTTATAAGTTATGTGTCCCCCGGCCGTATTACTTAACATTCCCGAGCTTATATTTCTATTCTGTAAAGTAGGAATAACGATGAGTATAACGGAAGTTTTGTGAGGTCTATATTTTGCAGCTTAGGCACCCAGAAAAATGCCTGGTGCAACTGGGCATTTGATATTTTAAGTCCTTTTTCAGGAGAATTTTCCTCTGTTAGGTTAATAGCTGTGCCCTGGATGGTTTGGGACTCCTGACATTCTGAATAGCTATCCAGTAGTTCATGTTTATGGCCACCTGTGTGTGTGTGTTGGGTCTTTGTATCATAAGGATGTTCTGTGCTCTTGTAATGACTGAATATGCTCTTGATTTTTATTTCTCCTTAAATAATATAATAATAATTCTCTTTTTTCAGTGAACGAGACAAAGACAGTAAGTCAGGAGAGATTCTGAGTGTCGGGGCCAAGTTCTTGCTTTAAATGCAGAGCGCCTGAAGAAAGTCTGGAACCTCACAGGTGGCTGGTGAGATACAGTGAAGGGGAGGGGAGTTTGTGGGAGAGGGGGAGGGAGTAGGGAACCGGTTACCCTGGTGTTTTGTTGGCTGTCCTGGAGTTAAACTTCAGGCCCTGGGGCATTCACCTGGAGAACATGTGCCAAAACTTTTCTTTTTCCCAACTTATATTCAAAAATTCAAGTGAAAGGGTAACTTTTTATGCATGGTATACAAAGTTAAAATAACACCTTAAATTCCTCTGTGTATGGGTTTGTTTTCTCTCCAAATGGTCAGAGTTACTGAAAGAAACTTAGAAAGAAGGTTATTTAAGGTTCACAAGACCCTCTGGGAAGAGACCACTTAAACAGACCAGCCTTTGGGACTCTGAGAAAGACCAGTGTAATGTTGTTACCTGACATTAGTGAGAAAGGACCCCCACTGGGTCCCAGGAGCTGCCCGTGTTGTTGTTAACTGCAAACACCAGAGTTCGTAGGGCAAAGAAAGGAGACCAGACTGGGGATCAGGATGCCGAGCTCCTGGTCCTGCTACTTGTGTGACTTGGGATAATTCTCTCAGTCTGGTTCCTCATTTGTTTTGTAAGGCTAATAACACCAATTCCGTAGAATCAAAGGTGAAGAAGATATAAACCATCTAAGTAATGAATTGTACAAGAATTTTGCAGAGATTATAATATGCTGTACAAATTCAAGGGCTAATTCATTCTGCATAATTTAGCCACATTTAAATCCTTCCAGACTCCATATGTGGTATAATGTGTCAGAGCAATGATGGTCTTAGAGGTCAGCTCCTTGAGTGCTCTGATTTTATGGGAAACTGAAGGAGAGAGGCAGAGAGGAAGGGACTTGCTCCCCACATAATATGGTGTGTTAGTGCCAGGGCTGAAGAGGGAGCTAGGAGATCTGTTTCCCTTTAGATGCTCCTTTAAAAACAGCGTCTCTTCTAGAGAAGGCACATAATCAATAATGGTTACATTCAAATGAAACAACTTTGGGTGTTATGAAGCAATGAAATTCAAGGAGAATCAGGTGGGGTGTCAAGAGAAGCAATGGTGAGGCCATGCTGCCTTTCGTGGCTTTGTCTCCAGATCATTATAAGCTCTGTCCCCTTAGGGAATAACGCTCTTCACGTTTCCTTTTTCCATCTTCTAAACTCACACGTGACTGTAAGGTTTGGGGACTGTCAGCGCACAGCTGGTCACCTGGTCACTTGTAGACAGATGCATGTCTTACCTCTTTGTTTGGGAGAAGGGAGTGTGACTGAGGTCAGGTCAGCACATGAGGAAGGACCGGCTTTCTAGGTGAGGGTCCTGGCCCAGGAGGGCTAGTGTACATATTACGTCTTTTTCCACAATAGCAAGGCCTCTGAAGAGCAACGGTGGGACAATTTTCTGTTGATTGCCCTTCCTTTCACCCCAGATTCTGTTATTCTAATGGATTGTGGGGTAGGCCAGCCCCAGCCCGAGAGTCCCAGATTCAGACTTCCTATGAAATGTAATCACCAGTTACCGGGCAGTCGAGCTTCTACGGGGTAGCCATTAGATATTTTGAATTTTTGATGCTTTAAATTTCACTTTACACTGAAGCTTCTCCCCTTCCTCAACTCACTAATACCTCAGGCAGGGAAGCCTTCCATTGGAGGTGGGAAACGTCTCTCCCCGGCTAATACCTGTCCCTAGTGAGCTCAGGGCCTTTAGGGCTGCAGAGGGTTTGTGGGAGAGAGTTAGGGAACAAGAATGGTGCGGCTTGATGGGGACTATCATGATCAGTTATTGTTGCCCTGTGGGTTCGGTGGTAGCTCCACACTCATACTGGGGATCAACTGCTGCTCCTTTAACACAGTCAATGCCCCTTCAGACTGGCCACTTCCGACTCTAGATATCAATATCTAGCCTTGCTTGGGGTTATCTAGCTGCCCAGCTCCCAGGACGATTCCTGGGCAGAATTTTTCATAGCATGATATATTCTGGTATCTTTATACAGGATCCTTATGGAACCCAGGGGAAACTCCAAACCCAGGCTGTTACCAGTGCAGCCTGTCTCCTCCCTCTGCTTTTAGGGTGGCCCATCACTGCCCCGCCTTGTGGCTTTCTCCAAGCTTGGAGCCAGCACTAGTCTCTGTGCCTTTAGACCCCAGGTCGAGCTCTCCAAACTGTAATCCTGAAGCCTCCCACAGGTAAAAGGGATGCCTTCCCTTTCTTTTCCTTGTGGAATGTGTGTAGGGGTGGTGTAATTCTTAGCATTCTTGACAAAGAAATCCTTTCTTCTTGGTCTCTTCAACCTCAAAGTTTTTCAGAGTGGATTTTGGACTAATGATTGCAAATGTGATTTCTGAAACATTTCCTTTTCAAGTCCTGCATTAGTGGGTTAGCATCTCATTTTATAATGTGTTATTAGGAAGAATCTCATTTTAACTCCTGTTACCCTTCCACCTGAGGTGCAGGCAAATCACATTGGAGCCTGCCTTGTCTGCCTTGAGGGCAGGTTTGAGGGATTTCAAAAGTGGTCACGGAAAGAAAGAAGCTTTGCAAACTAACATCCTGTAGAAATGTTGGGCGTTACTCTAAACATTATCCTTTTTAATGTAAATCAGAAAATCCAAATGAGTAGATAAATCACGTTTGGATCCTTTCAGGTAAATGTGTTGAATCTTTAGTGATACTGACTGGCATCTTTGGTCACTGAGGTGATTCATTAGCAAACAGTGCTATCCAAGATCAGCCAGGTTCAAACCACGTGTCTCTTTCTTTAAAGGAGAAACTATCTTTATTAATGCCTGACTGTCGGCATGTCAGTGGAGTGGTGGCCTTTGGTTACTCAGAGACACAGACCAAGAATATGTCACTGTAGCCTTTGGTATGAACTCTTGGTACCCCACAAAGAGGAAATATGTTTTTGCTGTTTGCAAAGGAATTCAAGACCTTTATGGTTACCAAGAACTCATAAAACCAACGAGCCATATATTCGAAAATGATCCCTGGGTCCAGTCTTCAACAAGCCAGTGTCTGCTGATCAGTTTGGGAAACACATATGAGCAACTAGGGCTTTCGAGCTGAGAGTGTGGTGCGGGGAGGTGAGCGGGATTTCTCCTGGAGGCATCTTGTCTTTCTGTATGCTTTCTCTATGGAAGAACATGAGTGTTTCAACAGGTTTGTTTTATGTTTTCATACGCTGAACAACAACTACAGCAAGTAAACAAGCAAACAAAAAATAGGTAGAGCAAAAGCAGAGAATCGAATGTATGTTTCCAATCCCCAATTTTTTTTGTTTTGTTTTTTGTTTTGTTTTTTGTGATACGTGGGCCTCTCACTGTTGCTATTATTATTATTATTTTTATTTTTTTGCGGTGCGCGGGCCTCGCACTGTTGTGGCCTCTCCCGTTGCGGAGCACAGGCTCCAGATGCGCAGGCTCAGCGGCCATGGCTCACGGGCCCAGCCGCTCCGCGGCATGTGGGATCTTCCCGGACCGGGGCACGAACCCGTGTCCCCTGCATCGGCAGGCAGACTCTCAACCACTGCGCCACCAGGGAAGCCCTCCAATCCCCAATTTTTAAAGTTTATTTGAAGTTTTAAGTTGTAACCCAAGGATGAATCATAGCACTGTGTACTTTCACTTTTACTTATCCCAGAGCTATAATCTCTCAGGAGGAGTGAAAAACAGAATCAGAAACTTGGGTCTTTCCTGACCTTACTAAATTATAATTTCCAGATATAATACCACATCTTTTATTTCTTTATCTTTGCGCATATTAGCCTAGATGAGCTGATCACGAGTGTGTCTAAGTGTATGTGTGTGTGTTTGTGTGTGTATGGATATTGAGAGAGGGGGCGAGAGCATGGGGTATGGGGTTTAATTCTATTCGAAAGTTGGCACCCAGGATTTATCATGTAGCCCCCAGTGTTGGCTACGTCTGACATTTAGTCTTTCAACAAGTATTTATTATCTCCCATGTTCCAGGAACTCTGATAGTCTCTGGGGGTACACAGTTAATTAAACCCCGTCCCCTCAAGGTGCTCACGCTGGAGTTGGAGCGCTCTCACTGCAGTATGTGGAGCACAGAGCTTGAAAATTATTCACCGTGATCCACCTTTATTCTTTACGTGGTACGCAAACCATGAGACAATCCTTGTTTAAATACGTTTTAGAACTTTAATTTGAAAGTGCTTTTTCCATAAAGGATTCTTGTGTGTAGAGATCATAGTTTTATGAGGGGTGGGGATCTTTCTTAGGCAGATTTTCTTTATAAATTTGTAGTCATTGATGAAGTGGCAAGAGTGGGAGATTTAGTGGGTGGCAGAGAGATCCACATAACATCTTTGGAAGTTGCTAAAATCAACACGAACAAGATGTTCACGATCATAGCTTTCAGAATTTGGACCCATAAAGCTATTGTGGTTGTGTCTAGGACCAAGAGGCACTGATTTTTATTTTACTATAATATTGCAGATTCCACCACTGGCAACAGAACTTATCATAGCATTCTTTTGGCAAGATAAAACAAAGTGGTTACACTTCATTCTGTAGTAGGGTTGCCCATGGATCTGGAGAAATGAACTCAGTTGATGGGAGTCTAGGGCCAATGGGACTGGGTTGCTGTTCTGATTCCCAGTTAGACATCAATCACCTTCACAGGAAAGAAAAGGGGATTCTTCTTTGCCTGTGGCTGCCCCATAATGCCAGCTGCCAACGCTAATCATATGATTATTAGAAGATATGGGGAGGGTGTGAAGACTTAGTCTCTCCAATCGCATCTCCCAAAGGAATAACTCAACATACATGACTTTATCAGTCCAGTTGCTAAGGTTTTGGCAAGCACTGCAGATTAATACCTACCAAAATGGAGCCCAGGTCCGTTGGAAACTTCTGTCAGTGAAGCGAGCAAGTCTGCTTCGAGGGTCTAACTTTGCCTTGATTTTTCCTGAGATGAGAGGCCTTAGTTCTCATACTGCCAGAACTAGTTCAGTCTTCAGCAGGATATGGTGCTAGTTAGTGTTTGAGTCTCCTAGGTATCCTGTGTGAATTAGACCTCTTTATGTGGAGGACAGAACGGAAGTCTGCCTAAGAAGCAGACCTCTGGCTTCTGCTTTTCCAAATGTTACTCAGCATTGTGGACATGCTCTCAGGCATCGTCTTGGGTTGAGAAAATGACATCACCCAACCACAACCAGCTTCTTGCCAAAATCTTTCACAAAATGCACAACAAAGCAGCATTTTAAAGATGAAACATTTCTTGTTGATGGACCAGTCACTGAAGGTCCGATTTTTCCAGGAGACAAGAGGGTAGTGGTCTAATGGCTACACTGAATTGAGGTCGGTGGAAAGAACTGATAGATAGTAGAGATCTGCAAAAGGATGCAGTTGGCTGTTGGCACTGAAGAAGGAATAGGGGACAGATGAGAAGTTGGCGTGGCATGTGTCCCTAGGCAAGGCAGTTCTACGGTCCAAAGCTGGGTGCCCTGGAGAAGAGGTTGAAGGGTGGCTCATGATCATGGAATATGCATTGACTTGGCATGGGCCAGGCCTTCTAGGGGTACAGTGGATGATGGAATAGTGTCGGCCATGCCTCACTATAATGGCTTGATATATATGTATAATAAACTTGCCTCATTTTTCCAAACTAAATCTCATGCTGTGCACTAAAGAGTAAATGTCCTTAGCTCAGACCTTTTCAGTATGACTTACTTTGCAGCCATTCTTCTGTAGCTGATTATAAATTTTTATCATCTTCTAAAAAATAACAATCATGCCCACATCCTTTTGAGACCAGGGTGCATAGCCACGTTGACAGTGGTATTACTTAAGAATTACACTTGGCATGTGGAAGCCCCCTCATTAATAGGTGTTCCCATTGCCCAGAATCTTAGCACAGGGGAATCCCCTGAAGGCTCTGGGCTCATTCTTTCTGATATGACCTCATAGATCCTGCTGTGAATCCATTGCCTTCTCCTCCTCATCTGTCTCAGCGACAGGCCTGTAAATCACACACGTTCAGAATGAAGGCTCTCAGGATTTGCTTGTACCAGATGTATGTTTACTCTCGCGCTCGCTCTCTATGTCTGTGTTTGTGTGTGTTTTTAAGTAGCTTTACCATCTGGCTTCGCTGAGGCCACAGGAGAAGGGAAGAACATTATGAGGGAGCAGAGGTAAGGCATTGTCTGGAAGAGCTGTGGCCTCACAGGCAACCCCAGTTTGTCTCCTGGGCATCTGTGCACATACACATGCATGGATGTCATCAGTGTGCACTCTTGGGGCGTCCATCACTAGGTAGCCCAAAAAGAAGGTCTGAAAATTTCTTGTCACCCCGAGGACACATGTTGCCTTTAACTCTTGAGTCCCAATTAACCTGCCTCATTAGTACAATTGTGTTCACCTGGGGTCCAGTAGGTCACTTACTTAGCTCCTCAGCTGAGACTAGGCAGGCAGTGCTGGCTAGGCAGGAAGTCCCTGAAGAAGCATGGTGAACCAGTGTGATGAACCCCGGGCCTGAAGACATAGCTCTCAGTGCTCACTCTAAAGGCAATGGGAAGGGTGTAATGTTATCTTACTATTAGGAGTCCTGGGCTTCTTGACTTTTATGTCCACGGTCCTTTGTAATCCACTGGGGAGAATGAGAAGGGACCCGTGGACACTAGGCCACTTTGGATGACACAGGTGTGTGAACTAACTCTTTTCCCCCTTCTTTCCTGACCTACCTGTGATCTTCTTGGGCGTATTACGTAGGAAGACTCCAGAGGGTTAAGTGGAAAGGCCACTTTTATAGTTTAATTGCAGTTCTGGAACCTCTCCATTCTGCATTTGCTGTCACAGTTGGCATGATTAAGACCCACTAGAGACTGCCAGTGGCCCAGTGTATAGTTTCTAGTTTTTCTTGAAAGAATCTTTTTGCATATATCATGGGCAAGCTCTTCCAGCATGGTTGCCTCGTTCATTGTTCAAGTGTTCTGTCCCTTTTGAACAGATACTGCCTGCAACACAGGCCAAGCTTCAGGAAGTCAACCTCCAAATTATAGGTCAACTTCTTATTTGAACAAAGTTGTGCTTAGGAAAAGCACCCTCCTTGCCCGTCTTCTGCCCAGGTGCCCGTGGGGGAGAAATGGGGCCCAGTTCTCATGGGGCCCAGCCCCGCCCTACCCATTCCACCAGAGCTGAGTCTACCGTGTGCACTGGTTGAAAGGGGGGGCAGGAGCGAAGGCTGTGGCTGTGTCAGTGTTAACACACACCCACACACACGTGCACGGGGGATGCCTTGTGGACTCACGTTCCAAATAACTGGACCCTTCCTCACTCCTGACCCCAGCAGGACTTTTGGGAAAGTACGTCTTCTCTTCCCTCGGACTAGGACGTTAGGAAGCAGAAGGCGCCGCATCTGCACAGTTGATCCTCTTGGGATCAGAGCAGTGTGTGCTGTGTGGAAAGTACTCATCGCTCTGGACTTGCAGGCATGGAGGATGACCTCAGTGACCTCGCTTATTCATCACCTGCTGTACACAGAGCAGTGGGTGAAACACTGTGGGGGGCACATCGGTGTGAGGCCCGGGTCTGCCCTCCAATGGATCAGTCTGGAGAGGACACAAGTGAAGCAGTGATGTGGCGACTGACGGGATGGATCAGTGGAGATAGCAGTTGTCAGAGGAGGTTTCAGGCAGAAACTGGGTCTGCGGGTGGTAAAGATATGAAATAAGGGTGGTGGTTCCCGCCTTCCCGTGTGGACAGGTGATGAAGGGACATGGAGGGGGGCTGGGGTTCTCACCTGAAATCCCCACAGGCAACCAGATTTCCAGGGAGAGTGTTCAGCTCAAGGCTAACTCCCTGCAGTGGCAGAAGGATAGAGTTTAAAGTAAACGTCCGCTGCTTCAGCTGGGTGCTCTGCCTCTGGGCCTGGAGGATTCTCGGAGATCTAAGACACAGGGGCCACTCTGGGCTGCTCGCCCTGAATGGCCACTTTTTGATCTCCTCAGGGTTTTCTTTGACCATTTAAGTGACAAAAGGGAATTTCTTGGAGGGGGAGTGGGGAGATATTTTTAGAATGAAGGGCATTTAAAAAAATAAGACAACTACTGCAAGATTTTGAAATTTGACAGAAGCAGATGACGTTTTCCATCCCCACCATGAAACTTTGCCCAATTTCTTGGACCTTTAAATACCACAGATAAGCTTCAGTTTCTGGCTAGGAGGAAAGGGGCTCATGCAGAGATCTGTGGAGACTCAAAATGACACCTGTGCAGGGGCTGCCAGTGACTCTGGTATTTCAGGCCCAGATTTCCTTCTTTTCCCCTAATTATCTGGATGCTAACCCTCTATGTGTAGGATTTGGCTTCAGGACACTGAGTTTTAAATTTCAGCTTCAACCATTTACTGGCTGTGTGACCTTAGGTAAGTGAGTTCACCTCTCTGAGCCTTATTTGTAAAATCAGGACAATTCCATTCTAAAATCACATAGGTTTGGGGAGGCTTATTTGCTTTATGGGAGAGTATTGCAGGCCGAGTGCAGTGAGAGATGCTGGGCGTATAACGTAGGGCTTGCAGCTTAATACGAAGACAGATGATCAAAGCAATAATTCTAATATGACATGAAAAGTGTGACAACATGTTAAAAGTGATGTAATAGGTGAATGTGTGTGCAGAGGTCAGTGAAGGCTGAGAGAAAAGGGCAGTGGAGGCAGAGGTAATGGGTCAGGAAGTGCTGTGTGACTGCATATTTGACCTGAGACTGGAGGGTGGGAGCCAGGGAAGCATGAGTGGGTGGGGCAAGGGCAGCCTTAAATAGACGATTCTGTCTGAGCGAGGGCACAGAAATGTGGAGGCGGCCCACGGGCTGGGAGTCACGACTGGGTGGGACTGAAGCCTGTGGCCTGCGCCGGGGGTGGGCTGGCTGAGCGGAGAGAGCGTGCCGACGAGATCCACACCATGGAGGCAGGTCTGACACTTTGGATGGAACGAGTGTCTTCTTAGTGGCATCTCTCACGACTGGCTTTTCTGAAATAGTGCTGTGGTCCTGCCCTCAGCCACTCTCTAGCCCACTTCTCTGCTTTCTTTTCTTCAGAGCAGTTCTCACTATCTGTAATTCTTTGTCCACTTTAAAATTTAACTTTTAATTTAAATTAAATTCTTAACTACTCTTATCTTCAGTGTTGATACATATAGTTGGCGCAAACTAGACACGATAAATATTTTTTCAAAGGATGAGTAAACAGCAGATGATTAAACGCGTCTGAAGGCAGAATTAGCAGCAGCCTGCGTCACAGAATCTAAGAGACGCCCTAAGGGACGGGGCCGATTTTGTGGGTGAGGAAAGGAAGAGGTCACCTTCTGGGCGGCAAAGTCCTCTGAGGCTGGGAAACTGGACATGCCTCCCATTATTTGGGAAGGACGGAATGAGTGTCTGTGCCCCTTCTGGTTTCTGCAGAGAAGAGAGGCAGTGGCCGACTCAGAGAAGCCCAAGAATAGCAAGAAGGGATACGTCGCCTCCACGTTTCTGCCCCAGATGCAGAAGCCTTTATGATCTTGGTCATAGGATAGACGTCTGCTTTGGGCTCCTGGTATGTTCTGAGGTTTGACACCCCCTCGGCTACTCTGCCACACTGTAAAATGCATGATATATTGGGTCAATGTGGCTTCATAAAATGCACCCCAATTCGCTCATTTCCATGATCGTTCACAGTAGCTGCTCCTGTCACTTCTATGTTTCCCTTGAGAAAAGATTCTCTGAAGAACTCCTGAGGCCATTTGTGATCTCTGACTCCTCCTAAATTGTCAAGTAGTGATGAGATAAGAAGAGGAAGCGTTGGACATCTTTACTGCTCTGAGAAAGTTGGTTGCACATACTCTTGTTGAGAGCACCAGATTCAGACTCTACATGCCTTTTATAACAACCGTATTCCTGCAACACCTGTTAACTGAATCCTCATTTTTCTACTGACGTTTTTATTCAAAAATGCCAGACATGCATTTTCTCTGGCCCTAATGACTCTTAAAGTCAGATACTAGAGCCTAATATTGACTCCACTTCCGTCTGGCCAAATAGCTGATGGCTTACGCATCAGTCCCAGATGCAGGGGCAGGGAGAGGTGAGCAAAGGGACTGTGCACCCAGGGTCTAGCCACCATGAGACGCCGTTAGGCCTGAGGGGCAAGGCAAGGGAAGGGGCCAAGAGTGTTACTGGACCCTGGTGAGACCTGGGTCCCTGAGAGTCAGCCTGCAGCACAGCAGCTGGGACTAACTAGAAAGCAGCTAAAGCCGAGACTGAGATGGGATGCAGCTGGGAATCCGATGGGGAGTAAGTACACACCCCAACCTCTCTTTCTTCCTGCCCTTTGCTTTCCTGCTGGTGCCTCCCATTGACCAAAATAAAATGGAAGCTCCAAGGCATAGGGAGAGGGAAGGGCAGGAGACTCTTGGAAGGTTGTGGCAAACAGGCTCATCAGCATAGAACATGAACAGACATAAACGTACCCAGAAGGTTCTTCTTCCCAGAATCTGGCAGTGGGTTCCTTTCTAAAGTGAAGAGTCCCAAATATCTAAATAGATAAATGTCTTCTTTCAGGAAACAGGCATCAGATGTCTGCTGTGGTTAAGCTCTAGATTTGGTGCTGGCGATTTTACTTTGAGTTTTCCTCAAGCGAGGCACTTCCCTATAGAGCCACCCTGGATAATTGACACAAATAACAGTCAGTGAGTCTTCTGGGATTTCTTTTAAAAAGTCTGGCCCCAGGTTTGAGGACTGTTTTTGAACTTCTTCCTACACCTCAGCTTGGGCCAGATCTGAGCGTTGTTTTGGTGAGTGACCGAAGTCTTGCTACATCCAACCGGGTCTTGAGTACTGGCTGGATTTGCACTCAGTTGGGCCAGTCTTTGGTTATCTGTAGAGACCTCTATTCTCTAACTGGGGAATCATGTGTAATTTCTGTGACACAAAATTGGGTGAGTGGAGAGCTAGGGAAAGGTCTTGCTAGAATGTTTCTAAGCCCACCCGTGGCCTGGGTGGGGCTGCTTGACCAGCTCCAAGGAACTGACTGAGAATTTTGAAGATTCCATGTCCCGTATTGTGTGTCTGCTTTGGGTGTTTGTCATTTTAGGTTAAATAATTTTGATGCAGTTACTGGGTATTTCACAGAAACTGCTTAACATTTCTCCATTGCTGTGCATAAGTTTCTGTAGTAATTGGTGAAGATTTCTTCACATTGGAGAGAGATTAGCCAAGTAGGATAATCAAAAAGAAAAGGTTAAGCTGGAAGAGAAAAAGGGATTATTTCAACCACTCTCTCTTTTTATAGGTGGAGAAACTGAGGACCCCAGAGGGCTGGGGATGTACTCAGGGTCATACCATGAAGACAGGGACAGAGCCAGGGATACAAGGGGGCGGGTCAGGCGCAGCGGAGAAGCAGGCGGGCCATGGCCAAAGGCTCAGCAGCATCCTCTTGGGGGCTCCTGCACCGCTTCCTGGGACATTCTCACTGGCAGGTGAGGCTTCCCTAATGCAAGCAGCCAAAGCAGTTGCTTGTGCTATTCTCACAGGTTTTGAGGCTTTCCTTTGCCTGTATCCTTCTCTGTGAATACTCAGAAAGAACAGAAAGCTTCTCTCATATAGTGTAGAAATCGGTGTTGGAAAATGATACAGTTTTTAAACCCTTAAAATGTGCAGAGCTTGGGACACGAGGGCCTGAGATTCATGCCTAGTTAGTCATGCTGCTGCGAGATTTATGAACTCTGCCACCAAACTGGGATTCTTTGCTTGCAACACTGAAATAAGAGCTAACATTTAGTGGGTACTTACCACGCACGGGTCATTGTTTTAAGCAATTTACATTATTAACTAATTTAGTTTTTAGGAACATCCCATGAGGTAGATACTCTTTTTATTCCTATTTTTAGATAAGGAGGCGGAGCTCAGAGGTCATGTGACTCGCTTAAGGTCAGAGTCAGTCAGTGGCCACAACAGAATTTAAATCTCAGTGTTTTGACTGCTCTGCCCGTATTCTTGACCAGGGAGCTATATAGAGCCTTTCTTTTTTAGTATCACCACTGCTACATCCATGAGACGTGGTTTGTTTTCTGAGGACCTTCCATCGCAGAGCCTCAAGTATTTCTGCCTGCTTCAAAAAACAACCGGAATAAGTTTTTGCATTACTTATGACTGAGTATTCATGATGCCACAGCAGTCTCTACCTAAAAGGCTTCCAAGCCAATATACCGGCTTTCTCTGACCCCCGAACTGGACAGCCTTATGCAGGAACAAACTGTGTGTCTGAACAGCCCAGTTCAAAGTATTCTGGTTCAGTGGCACAAGTAAAGATTACTCAGTGTTCTTAGATTTCCAAGAATCTTTCCATGAGTTTTTAGGAAGAACATTATTTTGTTATTATTAAAGTTTTGAAAAACCACAGATAATAATTATAGCAAAGTTTTTCCTCACACAGCATTAATGTACAATGTTGCAAGACCACAGTGTTCTTATTTACATTTTATAGCTGGAGAAACACAGACCCAGGCTCATATTCTACAATGATATGGACAGCAATGCACTGCGAGCCCCCAGGTCCCTTCTTGACTCTGCCTCCACCTTGATGTGTGACTTTGGACATGTCCTTTTCTCTCTCTGGGTCTCCTCTTACCACTTATTATATCTGAGGCTAAATATGATTTCTGAGTTCTTTTCCATTTCTGAAATTCTGTGACTTACTAAGATCATAGCAAGTTGCTTGTTAATTGATGTGTTTTATAGATGACATGGTTCAAAAAAAGAGTTGAGGTGGCTTATAGGATTAAAATGCACTTAAACCAGGATGGTTAAAAATAACAAGAGAATCGAAAATAATAAAAAGCGATGCAAAAGAGATGCTTCAGGCACCAAGACTGAGTGAGTCCCTGAGGGTCAATGTTATGTCTGGAGTCCCATAATCCAAGGATGTTGCTGCTGAAATTAACTCAAGAGACTGTGGCTTATCTGCATACATCCCGGCTTCTTAAGTTTCTCCTGCAGAGCATTCTGCTAGTAAGTGTATGTTATTTTCAGATGAAGCAGACTTGGAAATCTGTCTTTCTAACCCACAGAACTGTGAGTCCAGAGCCTCTTGGCTGTTACGACATGAAGAGGTTTGGCAGCTCAACCAGGAGTGGACCCCAGGTCTCCTGACTTTTTCCCAGGGCTCTGTCCATGGCGGCTGCCACCTCCTCTAGTGACAATGACTGTTCACCATATGGCAATATAGTACAGGCAGGGATTTGTGGTATATACAGTTTTTCCATAAACAGGATCTCTCTGATTCTCTTAACCTCCTGAAGGGTAGGCAGGAAAGGTTCTATAATTCCCATAGTATAACTGAGAGAACAGGCTTACAAATGTTGAGTATTTTTCCCATGTTAATGGAGAACTGTACCCACCTTGTTGACTCTCTGAGTGTCCATTTCTGGCTTTGTGCCATCACTATGGCCGGGCTCCTGGGGACTCCAAGTGTTCTATATTGATGTGCCAACAGTACACATCTCAGGAGGTAAAGTCAAAGCAGCTTGTCTAAGCCCAGCCCACACATGGCCAAGCGACCATCAGGGAGAACCTTGGGAAGCAGAGGATGGGGGTCCCCAGCACTGAACCCTGGCGCCAGATGCCAGGGCTTAAGTTTGAACTCTGTCATCTCAGACATTGCTTTTAAGCTCTGTAAGTACATAAAACATTGTGCTATGTATTGCACAGGTCTTGGGACTGAGACTAATGATATTGTGGGAAAGCCAGAGTTTGAAGCAGGTTAAACCTCTCTGAGCACAGCAGGAGCTTTTCATCAAATTCAGCTGCAGGAAACCCTTGAACTGGACCACATTGCTACTGAACGTGTCATCAATCAATCAACAAATATTTCTTGAGACAGCAATGTGAGAATTCAATGAGATCACCTAAGTGGCAAGTTAGGAGGGTAGCATGGTACAGAGCAAAGACATGGGCTTCAGAGAAATTCAGAAGTAGGTCTGAAGACTGACCCTGTATTTTATGAGCTATATAAGCCAGACCAAATCACCCAACCTCACTAAGCCTCAGTTTATCCATCTATAAAATGGGGAAAGTACCTACCTCATTAGGCTTTTGGAAAAGCACTTATTTCCTATGAATTTCCTCTCCTTTGTCTAACATTTAAAAACTATGAAGTGACAAATCATTGATAGTTGCCAGTTAATTATTCCTAGGTACTTGACATTGTACAAGACAATAGGAGGGGTAGGAAAGAGGGCGACATGGTCCCCTTTCTCCTTAGAGAGACAAGACTATCCAACAAATAAGGCAAGGTGTGGGGAGGGGAGGTGATTGAGGGTTTCTGGGCTTAGCAAGAACTTCATGGACAAGGTGGAGATGGATCTTGTTGGGTGGATGAGAGCATGGAATAATGAGGGAAACAGGGCTTCCAGGTGAGAGGGACAGCAGAAGCAAAGGCTGGGATGTTTGCAGGACAGCATAAAGACTACCCTGAACAGAGTAGATAGGAAATAAGGAAAATAATGATAAACAGTGCTCTGTGGGTGAGGCAGCAAGAGAAGTTAACACATTTAGGTCTATTACACTACCTGGCACAGAATGCTGTAAGCTTTTTCAGTAGAAGAGTGATTAGGACTGGAGGCTGGAACTGTCTTCTTTTTTGTATCAAATTTCCATAAAATTTTTAGCAAAGGGCTTGATGTTTAAGGATGCTCAGTAGTTATCTGTGAAGTAATAAACAGGTGTCTATGGAAAGTCAGTCTGGCAAAGATGTGTGTGATGTTGACAACCCTTTCAAATGTAGACCTTCACACCAGACACCAAATGACCAAACTCAGCCAATGGAAGGAACTAAGAGGCCAAGTTGGATTTGCGTTTCCACATTGATTCGGGCTCACTGCAAATGACTCCGTTTATTTCATTTAGATTTTTATCTTGTGCTTTCTAGAATACAAGAAGTGTACATGCTGGTTGAAAAAAATACTAACACTACAGAAAGTTCCCACTCATGCTCTCTTCTTCTAGGCTTCTGCCACTTTGAAAGCCTTCTTGTCTTCCTTATGGACCATTTCGTTGGCCTGAAAGTACATAGCATCCACTATCATATACACATATAGTCCTTTTAATAAATTTTATTGAGGTATAATTTCCATAAAATAAAATGTACCAAATTTAAGTTTAGTGTTTCTTATGAGTTTTAACAAATATATATACCTCTCTTCTATATGAATGAGATCATACTGTACATACTCTCCTGCAAATTGTTGAGGCATTCAGCAGTGTCATGAACATTTTCTTCATGACACTGACTTCTTTTTAAATTATTGCACAGTCCTCTGGTATGGATACCTTTAATTTATTGAACTATTTCCTTATAGATGGATATTTATATTTCCTTCATATTTCACAATTCAAATGGAGTAATGAGATCCTTTTACACTTGTCTTTGATACATTAACAGGTATTTCTATAGACCGGATTCCTAGAAGTGGAAATTTTGGGGCAAAACCTTTAAAACTGAAAAAAAAAAAAAAAAAGAGAGCGAGATTGCAAGCATCCTTGGAGATATTGAGGGTTCAGTTCCAGACCACTGCACTATAGCAAATATTGCAATAAAGTGAGTCACACAAAGTTTTTGGCTTCCTAGTGCATATAAAAGTTATGTTTAAAATATAGTCTATTAAGTAGACTATAGCATTATGTCTAAAAAGTACATATATTAATTAAAAATACTTTATTGCTAAAAAATACTAACCATCATCTTAACCTTCAGTGAATTGCAATCTTTTTGCAATAATAACATCAAAGATCAATGATCACAAGTCACCATAACAATTATAATAATGAAAAAGTTTGAAATATTGTGAGAATTACCAAAATGTCACACAGAGACATGAAGCGAGCAAATGCTGTTTGGAAAAATGGCACCTATAGACTTGTTCGATTCAGGGTTGCCACAAACCTTCAATTTGTAAAAAAATGTAGTATTTGTGAAATGCAGTAAAGCAGAATGCAATAAAACGAGGTGTGCCTGTATTACAATTTAAGCTCCCACAGGGTAAGAAAATGCCCCTTTTCCAAAGTGTTCTCGATTTGAAGATTATCACACGTTACAAATTTCAACAATCGGACAGATGAAAAATAATAATGTGTTACTGTTTTAATTTGCATTTCCTAAATTGCTGGAGAAGATGAGCATTTTATGTTTATGTTTATTTGCATTTCATCTGTGAATTCACTGTTCTTATATTTTGTCTTTTTTTATCTGTTTTTCTTTTTCATATTGATTTGTAGGAACTCTTTATATTAGGTCTTTTTTTCCCCTACTAAGCACTCAAGTTAACATGTTAAAGTGTATTCTAGAGCAATGTTGCTCAAAGTTTAGTGTGCTGAAGCATCACTTGGGGATCTTGCTTAAATAGAGTCTGATTCAGAGGGTCAGTGAATTGACCTGAGAATGTGCATTCCTAACAAACTCCCAGGGGCTTCCAATGCTGCTGGTCCACATACCATACTTTGAGTAACAAAGTCTTCAGGTTTATGAGGGTTTTTCTGGGTAGGGGTAAGAGTCCATCATACTCAAGGAACAATGTGTGGTAGGTTTTTCTTTTGTTAAATAAAAGCACTAGGAATGATCTAATGAAAATGATCAGTGTGGAAAGAAGGCAACTGTAATTGTGGAAATGATTGGCGTCATAGCCTTTCTAGGGAGGTGATGGGTGCTGATGTGGTGGGAGGTTGCCTTTAAGGCCCACCTCTACTTACATGTAGGCCAGTTGGCTTTCTGATTCTACACTGAGAATTAAAAAAGACAGTAATCCCTGCTCAGATTATTATACAGAGCTGTTTTGAAGTTCAAAGGAGAAATATTGATATGCTTTGTGACCTGTAACAAGCTAGAACGTAGTAGGCATCGTACCTGTCCAGGCACAGCCTCTGGGAGCACATGAGCATCTAGTCTGGACAGTGTCTACAGTGAAGGCAGAGTGCTTGGCAAAGTTTTTTTTTGTTTTTTTTTTTTTAACATCTTTATTGGAGTATAATTGCTTTACAATGTTGTGTTAGTTTCTGCTGTATAACAAAGTGAATCAGCTATATACATACGTATATCCCCATATCTCCTCCCTCTTGCGTCTCCCTCCATCCTCCCTATCCCACCCCTCTAGGTGGTCTCAAAGCACCGAGCTGATCTCCCTGTGCTATGCAGCTGCTTCCCACTAGCTATCCATTTTCCATTTGGTAGTGTATATATGTCAGTGTTACATTCTCACTTCCTCCCAGCTTACCCTTCCCCCTCCCCGTGTCCTCAAGTCCATTCTCTACGTCTGTGTCTTTATTCCTGTCCTGCCCCTAGGTTCGTCAGAACCATTTTTCTTTTTTAAGATTCCATATATATGTGTTAGTCTTTCTGACTTACTTCACTCTGTATGACAGACTCTAGGTCCATCCACCTCACTACAAATAACTCAATTTCATTTCTTTTTATGCCTGAGTAATATTCTATTGTATACATATGCCATAACTTCTTTACCCATTCATCTGTCGATGGACACTTAGGTTGCTTCCATGTCCTGGCTATTGTAACTAGTACTGCAGTGAACACTGTGGTACATGACTCTTTGAATTATGGTTTTCTCAGAGTATATGCCCAGTAGTGGGATTGCTGGGTCGTACGGTAGTTCTATTTTTAGTTTTTTAAGGAAGCTCCATACTGTTCTCCATAGTGGCTGTATCAATTTACATTCCCACCAGCAGTGCAAGAGGGTTCCCTTTTCTCCACACCCTCTCCAGCATTTATTATTTGTAGATATTTTGATAATGGCCATTCTGAACAGTGTGAGGTGATACCTCGTTGTACTTTTGATTTGCATTTCTCTAATGATTAGTGATGTTGAGCATCCTTTCATGTGTTTCTTGGCAATCTGTATTCCTTCTTTGGAGAAATGTCTTTTTAGGTCTTCTGCCCATTTTTGGGTTGGGTTGTTTGTTTTTTTGATATTGAGCTGCATGAGCTGCTTGTATATTTTGGAGATTAATCCTCTGTCAGTTGCTTCGTTTGCAAATATTTTCTCCCATTCTGAGGGCTGTCTTTTCGTCTTTTTTTATGGTTTCCTTTCCTGTGCAAAAGCTTTTAAGTTTCATTAGGTCCCATTTGTTTATTTTTGTTTCCCTTTCTCTAGGAGGTTGGTCAAAAAAGATCTTGCTGTGATTTATGTCATAGAGTGTTCTGCCTATGTTTTCCTCTAAGAGTTTGATAGTGTCTGGCCTTATATTTAGGTCTTTAATCCATTTTGAGTTTATTTTTCTGTACGGTGTTAGGAAGTGTTCTAATTTCATTCTTTTACATGTAGCTGTCCAGTTTTCCCAGCACCACTTATTGAAGAGGCTGTCTTTTCTCCATTGTATACTCTTGCCTCCTTTATCAAAGATAAGGTGACCATATGTGCATGGGATTATCTCTGGGCTTTCTATCCTGTTCCATTGATCTATATTTCTGTTTTGGGGCCAGTACCACACTGTCTTGATTACTGTAGCTTTGTAGTATAGTCTTAAGTCAGAGAGCCTGACTCCTCCAGCTCCGTTTTTCTTTCTCAAGATTGCTTTGGCTACTTGGGGTCTTTTGTGTTTCCATACAAATTGTGAAATTTTTTGTTCTAGGTCTGTGAAAAATGCCATTGGTAGTTTGATAGGGATTGCACTGAATATGTAGATTGCTTTGGGTAGTATAGTCATTTCCACAATGTTGATTCTTCCAATTCAAGAACATGGTATATCTCTCCATCTGTTTGTGTCATCTTTAATTTCTTTCATCAGTGTCTTATAATTTTCTGCATACAGGTCTTTTGTCTCCTTAGGTATGTTTATTCCTAGGTATTTTATTCTTTTTGTTGCAGTGGTAAATGGGAGTGTTTCCTTGATTTCTCTTTCAGATATTTCATCATTAGTGTATAGGAATGCAAGAGATTTCTGTGCATTAATTTTGTATCCTTCTACTCTACCAAATTCATTGATTATCTCTAGTAGTTTTCTGGTAGCATCTTTAGGATTCTCTATGTATAGTATCGTGTCTTCTGCAAACAGTGACAGCTTTACTTCTTTTCCAATTTGGATTCCTTTTATTTCTTTTTCTTCTCTGATTGCTGTGGCTAAAACTTACAAAACTATGTTGAATAATAATGGTGAAAAAAAAATAATGGTGAGAGTGGGCAACCCTGTCTTGTTCCTGGTCTTAGAGGAAATGGTTTCAGTTTTTCACCCCTGAGAATGATGTTGGCTGTGGGTTTGTCATATATGGCCTTTATTATGTTGAGGAAAGTTCCCTCTATGCCTACTTTCTGGAGAGTTTTTATCATAAATGGGTGTTGAATTTTGTTGAAAGCTTTTTCTGCATCTATTGAGAGGATCATATGGTTTTAATCCTTCAATTTGTTAATATGGTTTATCACATTGATTTGCGTATATTGAAGAAACCTTGCATTCCTGGGATAAACCCCAGTTGATCATGGTGTAGGATCCTTTTAATGTGTTGTTGGATTCTGTTTGCTAGTATTTTGTTGAGGATTTTTGCATCTATGTTCATTAGTGATATTGGCCTGTAGTTTTCTTTCTTTGTGACGTCTTTGTCTGGTTTTGGTATCAGGGTGATGGTGGCCTTGTGGAATGAGTTTGGGAGTGTTCCTCCCTCTGCTATATTTTGGAAGAGTTGAGAAGGATAGGTGTTAGCTTTTCTCTAAATGTTTGATCCTGTGAAGCCATCTGGTCCTGGGCTTTTGTTTGTTGGAAGATTTTTAATCACAGTTTCAATTTCAGTGCTTGTGACTGGTCTGTTTATATTTTCCATTTCTTCCTGGTTCAGCCTCGGAAGGTTGTGCTTTGGAAGAATTTGTCCATTTCTTCCAGGTTGTCCGTTTTTTTGGCATATAGCTGCTTGTAGTATTCTCTCATGAGATTTGTATTTCTGCAGTGTCAGTTGTTACTTCTCCATTTTTCATTTCTAATACTGATGATTTGAGTCTTCTCCCTTTTGTTCTTGATGAGTCTGGCTAATGGTTTGTCAATTTTGTTATATTCTCAAAGAATGAGCTTTTAGTTTTTTTGTTTGTTTGTTTCCTTCATTTCTTTTTCCTTTATTGTGATCTGATCTTTATGATTTCTTTCCTTCTGCTAACTTTGGGGGTTTTTTTATTCTTCTTTCTCTAATTGCTTTAGGTGTAAGGTAAGGTTGTTTATTTGGGATTTTTCTTTTTTCTTGAGGTAGGATTATATTGCTTTAAACTTCCCTGTTAGAAATGCTTTTGCTGCGTACCATAGGTTTTGAGTTGTCATGTTTTCATTGTCTTTTATTTCTAGGTATTTTTTGATTTCCTCAGTGATCTCTTGGTTAGTTAGTAGCGTATTGTTTAGCCTCTGTGTGTTTGTAGTTTTCTACAGTTGTTTTCCTGTAATTGATATCTAGTCTCTTAGCATTGTGGTCAGAAAAGATATATGTTACAATTTCAATTTTCTTAAATTTACCAAAGCTTGATTTGTGACCCAAGATATGGTCTATCCTGGAGAATGTTCTATGAACACTTGAGAAGAAAATGTATTCTGTTGTTTTTGGATGGAATGTCCTATAAATTTCAATTAAGTCCATCTTGCTTATATGTCATTTAAAGCTTGTGTTTCCTTATTTATTTTCATTTTGGATGATCTGTTCATTGGTGAAAGTGGGGTGTTAAAGTCCTCTACTATTATTGTGTTGCTGTCAATTTCCCCTTTTATGGCTGTTAGCATTTGCCTTATGTATTGAGTTGCTCCTGTGTTGGGTGCATAAATGTTTACAATTGTTATATCTTCTTCTTGGATTGATCCCTTGATCATTATGTAGTGTCCCTCTTTGTCTCTTTAATAGTCTTTATTTTGAAGTCTATTTTGTCTGATATGAGAATTGCTACTCCAGCTTTCTTTTGATTTCCATTTGCATGGAGTATCTTTTTCCATCCCCTCACTTTCAGTCTGTATGTGTCCCTAGGTCTGAAGTGGGTCTCTTGTAGACAGCATATGTACTGGTCTTGTTTTTGTATCCATTCAGCCAGTCTGTGTCTTTTGGTTGGAGCATTTAATCCATTTACATTCAAGGTAATTATCAATATGTATGTTCCTATTACCATTTTCTTAATTGTTTTGGGTTTGTTATTGTAGGTCTTTTCCTTCTCTTGTGTTTCCTGCCTAGAGAAGTTTCTTTAGCATTTGTTGTAAAGCTGGTTTGTTGATGCCGAATTCTCTTATCTTTTGCTTATCTGTAAAGGTTTTAATTTCTCCATGGAATCTGAATGAGATCCTTGCTGTGGAGAGTAATCTTGGTTGTAGGTTATTCCCTTTCATCCCTTTAAATATGTCCTGCCACTCCCTTCTGGCTTGCAGAGTTTCTGCTGAAAGATAGCTGTTAACCTTATGGGGATTCCCTTTTATGTTTGTTGCTTTTCCCTTGCTGCTTTTAATTTTTTTTCATTGTATTTAATTTTTGATAGTTTGACTAATATGTATCTTGGCGTTTTCTCTTTGGGTTTATCCTGTATGGTACTCTCTGTGCTTCCCGGACTTGATTGACTATTTCTTTTCTCATGTTAGGGAAGTTTTCGACGATAATCTCTTCAAATATTGTCTCAGGCCCTTTCTTTTTCTCTTCTTCTTCTGGGACCCCTATAATTTGAATGTTGGTGCATTTAGTGTTTTCCCAGAGGTCTCTGAGACTGTCCTCAGTTCTTTTCATTCTTTTTTCTTTATTCTGCTCCCTGGCGGTTATTTCCACCATTTTATCTTCCAGCTCCCTTATCTGTTCTTCTGCCTCAGTTATTCTGCTATTGATTCCTCTAGAGTATTTTTAGTTTCAATTATTGTGTTGTTCATCACTTTTTGTTTGCTCTTCTTCTAGATCCTTGTTAAATGTTTCTTGTGTTTTCTCCATTCTGTTTCTGAGATTTTGGATCATCTTTACTATCATTACTCTGAATTGTTTTCAGGTAGGTTGCCTATTTTGTCTTCATTTATTTGATCTTGTAGGTGTTTACCTTGCTTCTTCATCTGTAACATTTTTTTGTCATTTCAATTTTTATTTATTTTTTTTGATGCATGGTGCTGTATTCCTGTCTCATAGGTTGTTTGGCCTGTGGCATCCAGCACTGGAATTTGCAGGCAGTTGGATAGGGCCGGGTCTTAGTGCTGAGATGAGGACCTCCGGGATGCCTCACTCTGATTAATATTACCTGGGGTCTGAGGTTCTCTGTTAGTCCAGTGGTTTGGACTTGGAGCTCCCACCATAGGAGCTTAGGCCGGATTCTGGCCTGGGAACCAAATCCTGAAAGCTTCGTGGCATGGTTAAAAAAAAAAAGAGAGAATGAAAGGAAAAAAGAAAGAAAAAAAGGAGCAGTACAATATCAAAGAATAAAAAACAGAATAAAATCTGAAAGATAAAAAAATGTATTATGAAAAATAAAACTATAATTGAAACAACTGCAGCAAGGTAAAATAAAACCACAACAGAAAAAAGAAAAAAAACAGGGGGGGACGGGCAACAAGCCAAAAGAAGAGAACAATAACAAAGTATAAAGAATAAAATTAGAAAAAAAAAAGATTTATTAGGAAAAGTACAAATATAAAAGAATTAACAACGAATCAAGAAGGTAAAACAGAATTCCAATCTGAAAGAGGAAAAAAGAAAAAAAAAAAAAGCCTTGGCTATGGGGGCGGAGTTTAGGCACAGGTGGAACTTAGGCAGGGGTGGGCTTTAGGGTGGGGTGGAGCCTAGGCGGTGGGGGGCGTGACGTTTGAGCGTGGGGCGGGGCCTAGGCTTCGAACCCATGTAGCCGGAAAAGGCCCTGGGGGGGTGGGCCTAGGCGGGACGTTCAAGCGTGGGGCAGGGCCTCTGCTTAGGTCCTGCGCAGAAGCGGGGAGGCAGCACGTGGAAAGGGGGCCTTCTGGAGCATGGAGTTCCAGAGTTGGGAGGTAGGGCCCTGCGTGAGGGCGTGTGGATGGGGTTTAGGCCCGGCAAGTTGGAGGGGGTCTCCGAGTGTAGAGGTGGGGCCCTGGGTAGGGGTGTAGGGGTGGGGCTTGGCCTCTGCGCGGCAGGAGGAAGGCTCTGAGGGCAGAGGATTAGACAGGGGAGCCCAACAGGCTTCCTGGTGCCTAAGTGGACAGGGAAAGGCTGGCCACGTTCCCTTCCGTTCCTGCGCGCCCCTCCTCCACCATCTCCCCCAGGGCCTCCCCTGTCCCCGCTGGATCCCTAACCGTGGGTGGGTCCCACTGGATGTAGGAACTCCTCCCGTCCCCCAGCCGCCCCTCAGGGGTGCTGGTCCCCTAGGTCCGGCCTTTACTTTTGCTCCCCCTTCCCTCCCAGTGCCTCAGGACCCTCATGGCTGGTGGGGGCCTTGGTGGGCAGAGGATTAGACCCAGGATGTCAGCAGGTTGCTGGGGGCCCAAGTGGGCAGGGGAAACCTGGCTACGCTCCCTTTTGATTCTCTGCCCTCCCAGTGGTTCCCCAATTTCCAACACTTCAGGTGTGGGATCCCTTCCCCTCCCCCAGCTGCCCCTGGGGGGCGCCAGTCCCATCCCACCTCCACTTCTCCCCCTTCACTCCCCCCACGCCCTACATCCTACCCCGTCGCTGGAGGTTCCTCCCATCCCCTTAGGTGTCCGTGGTCCCCCCACGGGTGCCAGGTAGGTGCCCTAGTTGTGTAGAGCGGCGAATTCCGTGGCCTCTTAGTACTCCATCTTGACTCTGCCCCCCTCGGCAAACTTGTATCGCTCCCCAAATTCTTACGTAGACAAACTCTCTGCCTTAGAGTTTGGATCATCGTAAGTGTATCTGAATCCCTTTGGACTCCAAGTTTTCAGTAGGGAACCATTTTAGGATTCCCTGAATGTTTGTCTGTGGCAAGTGTCAGGTTTTGAATTTGGCTATAGGCCATCATAGTCCAGTTATCTGGGTCACACACGTGTGTGCGCGCACGCACGCACACACACACCCTGAGCCAAAATATGATTCCCAAGTTACCGTGATAATTAGAATACAATATATGTATAATATAACACAAGTACAGTACAGTAAAGTGTGGGTTATTAGAGTACGGGTTGTTCCAGTTGGCTGTCTATGGCAGACAGTGGCTAGCTTTTTATCGGAAGTGCTTTCTCTTCTTCTGAAGACACAGCTAGATAGTACTCTGACTGCCTTCTTTGCAGTTAGGTGATTAGTGAGTGTATCATGAGTGGGAATCACCTGTGTCATTCTGGGTTGAGGTTTTTAAGAAGTGGATTTAGCTTTTCCACACTCTGATGCTCTGTCTGCTGGCTGAACGCAGGGGATTCCATGGTCCTAGCAGAGGGCTGAGCATATGACAGAGAGATCGTGGGTCCCTGAACCCCATGTGGAAGGCCTGCCCCCAGTCTGTACCATCTGTTTCAGACTTTATGTGAGCAAGTTATTTATTTATGGTGTTTGACACATAATACGTTATGGGGCTTGTTCATAGTAGTAGTTAGAGTTACCTGTACTAATGCACTCTAATTCACATAGATCATTGAGATACTTTTCAATCAATATCTAGCATAAACATTAGTGATTACACAGGACAAATAAGTAGAAGAGAAGAGGTAAGTGACACAAGCTGATGATTATGGTTGGAGAGTCTTTGCGAGGTGGAGCATTTGACCTATGGGGAAACTTCCGATTGTCCTTAATTTCAAAACTTCATTAACTTTTCATTAATAATTGTCACGAAGCTTAGAAATGAGACAGTGAGAAACAGTTAAATGCTCCATGTGACGATCCCCCGCCCCGGCTCCCTTTAGTTCCTTTCTTGCTGCTCAGGCCTGGAACAAGATGGCTATTCTTTGGAGAGTGAAAACTGAGTGCAAGTCCTGTAATGTTTCTGTTTGATGTTTTTGGCAGTGATGATGAAAATTCTAGACTGAAACGATATTGTATGAAGTCTGGACCAATTGCCTTGCTAAAGTCGAATGGATTTCCTCTCTTTTTGCTGTCTGGATCAATTCTTGGAGGAGTTAGTCAGAGGATTTGGTCTCTCAGTTGAAGCAACATATTGTACTGATAACAGGCGAGAGCACAGTCTGATTGGGCTCCCCAGGTCTTTCCAACTCACTGCTCTTGTGAGCGTTAGAAGGGCTTTTGCAAAATAAATAGAGCTCGCTGAGGTCTGCTAAGAAGGGTTCCAGATTCTGTTGACCAAAAGTGGAATGTTTCATACTCCGCAGTAAAATTTAAAAAAAAGAAAAGAAAAAGAATCGTGGAATTCTGAGTTCCACCTGTTAAATTATTTGTCCTTCTAATAGAAGCGGGAATGAAAGGCGTATGTTCAACATCATTTTGGACCCGTTTTCTGTGGCGGGAAACCAAGGTAAACACATTTTTCCTGATGTAATTGTTGATGTTAGTTCAGCTCATATGATGCAGGCAGAACTGTGTGAACCATTTTATTTGGACCCATCCTCGGCTGGAGTTGGACATGCTGGTGGGAAGCCTGGAGTCTGGAGAACCCACAGTCTGGGGGCCCCGGATTGTTTAGGGAGCACCCAGGCCCAGGAATTGCTGCTATGAAGGTGCCGTTTGGGTTCCTGGCCTCAGCCCTCATTTCTTTGCATGTGTGTTTGGGAACATTCAGCTCCTCACTTGGGTTAGACCTGGTTTCTTATTAGGATTATTTCAAAGAATTATCATTCCCCTTTTCTAGTTTTACTTAGATACATATACGTGGTTCTATTATAAATAATAGAGTTTTTTCTTGTCATTCTCCCTTTTTCTCTTTGGCTTTCTCTTCTTTTCTCTTCTCTGCCCCTCACCCTTTGCCCCCCACCAATCTGTGTTAACAACCTGGCATGTTTTCTTTCCTTTTTTCCTGCATGCTTGCGTACTTATATACAAACACATACATATTTTCATTTTTTTGGTGTCATTTTTAACCCTCCTTTCTTTCTACTTCTGGTTTAACAGTAGTTCCCAGGGTAGCCTCCTCAAACACAGGTAGCCTATGATATGGTTTATTTCTTCATTTGTTTTTCCCACAATCGTGTTTCTCTTTGTTTTCTTTTTTTGTTTTTTTTTGGGGGGGGTAATGCTATGCGAAGTCCTGTGCTGGGCATTGCAGATAGAAACGTGAACTGGATACAGACCCTGACCTCAGGGAGTTAGTGCTATTAGAGGAGAACAGAGAGGGGCATCTAGAATAGCCTGGAGGGAGCAGACCCTGTGTAGACCCCTGAGCTCACTGCGTGTCTGGAAGAGCATGTTCTATATCCCACTTTGGGATGATTCAAAACCCACATGTCTGCCCCCAGCTCGGGGTGGGAAGGAGCTCTGGCACGGGGGCAGGGGGAGTGGGGACAGAAATAGTGGGGCTCTCCTGCAGTGGGCGGGGCAATGGAGGAGGTCCTGCCCAAGGGATCTTGGACAGCTGTGAAGGTGAAAGACGTTGGTTGGATGCGCAACGGCTGTTGCATGTGAGTTGTCTACAAGTCTGTATTTGTAACTGAGGCACCGGTAATAAGGATGATGCCTTGCTTGTGTGGTTACTTACCATGTGCGACCTGGCCTTCCAAGCAGCCTATAAATGCACAGAGAGCACAACAGTGTCTCACATTTCTTATGTTTTACCTGTGCACAGAACACAAGGCTGGTCACGGAGGCATTAATTTATTTTTATTTTACTTTATTTGTTTTTATAACAAGATAGAAAATGAATTACCACGAAATGTTATTGAGTACTGTGATTTTAGTTTTGGTTTTGGGTAGTACAGGTCTACTGAGAAGAATGGAATTCTTTTAGGGGGATAACGTCAAAATTAGCGTTCCCTATCTTGGAAATGATTGCAAATGCTCTTCTGCAAAATCTGTTCGGCTAAGAGGTGGTGAGCCAGATTTGGTCTGTACTCAAATGTCACCTCTTCAGAGAGGCTGTCCCAGGACGTCCTCTCAAAAAGTGTGCCCCCTACTCTGCCCTCTCAATCCCCCTTATCCTCTAATTTTCTCTGTAGCATTTCTCACAATCTGAAACACTATACATTTTACTCATATATGAGCTGTCTTCCCCTTCCACGTGTAAACTTTCTGTGGACAGGGTTTTGTCTATCTTGTCACTGCTGGCTTCCCAGCACCTGGAACATGTCTGGCGCGCGGTAGGCACTCAGTGAACATCTGGTGGACGGTCTGGGCGGGCCTGAGGAACTGGGGGTGGGGTGGAGGCGGGGTCCTAGGTTTTGTCGGGGGCGCTGGTGGGAGGACCGCCACCCAGCACCTGTCCGCTGAGCCACCCAGGGCCGTGGGCTGGGACCTGGAAACCGCCTGGGGACAGGCGGGACAGCCTTTGGAGCAGCTCACGCCCGGCTCCACACCCAGGCCTCGGAGGCATTAATGTAGATGCAGGGCTGCTGGACCAGAGGAGTAAAAATAAAATTGTGAATGAACATTTACACATGAAACCACATCTCCAGTGAGCTTTTAAATGTATTTTAACATCCTAGCTTCTAATAACAAAAATGCCTACATTTGTGCAGTATTTGTAGTTCACAAAACATTGTCCAATACTTCACTGGATCTTCAGAATGAACTTGGAGGCAGACGTCTTTGTTCGTAATCCAGTTTTACATTAGTGCAGACACACCTGAAGTTTAAGCTTTTAATTCTTCGGAACAGCAAAGCTGCCCCTGGAAGGACCGAGGACTCAAGCTTGTTCTGCCCACTGTGACTTGCTGACTTACACAGAGGTGGCCCAGAGATTGAGGCATCTCTCATGGCCCTGATTTGGTACAGAGCCCCTTAAACTTGTAGGACTCAGCCTGTGATCTCAGGGGAGCTAGGCTTCACTGCAGTTTGAGGAGACCTGGAAGGGACGGATGGCTCTGACACCGCATACCAGTCTGGGGGCACAGTGCCAGAAATCCCACTATTAGCAAAGCCGTCTGTTGGGTTAAACGTGGCTCGCCTCAGTCTTCTGGTGTAAACCAGAGATGCCTGTAGGAGAGGAACATACGAGGTTGAAGCCATCAGTGAATATCACTGCAGTGTCGGCTGGGTTATCAATTACTTGGGAAAGGACCCAACCCTAAAGTGATGTAAATTTGTGGTGTTTGCTTGCTTGTTTTAGGAAGACTTTGGAGCCTACTGTGTGATTCAGGAGAGTAGATCAGTGGGCCACACTGTGGGGAGAAGGTACTGGGGAGAGCACAGAGGAGCTTCTCCCTCTTAGATCCTTGTGCCCCTGGCCAGGAGGTGTGAATTCCATCTGGTCCTGGGCCGCTGTTCCTCGGGGCGTCCCTCAGACACCACCTCCACATTTCTGAGGCTGCCCTGGGAGGAAGCAAAGCAGGGGACCTCCTTCCTGTTAACCCTCCTGAGAAGGGTGAGGAGGGCGTCAGGCAGGCGAGAGCGTCCAGCCTGGGCGTGTTCTGGAGAGAAGGAAGCTGGGCGGCATGGTGCATGGTTACTTCGTGGGAAGCAGTCATGGGCTTTTGATTTTGGAAATAAGGCAGCCTTCCGTGCTGCAGTGACGGACCCTCGGCGTGGCCAGTTCAGCCCAGAGCCAGCGCGGTGGGTGTCTGCGGTGTCCGCGGGGCAGGGCAGCGATCCTCAGCCTGCTGTGAGCCCTACAGATACTCGCAGGCTGCTTTTCCATTATTGCATGAAAGACAGTCATTAGTGCTGAAGTTCAAAGCCATGGTTCCTGTGTGTCCTTAACATGATACAGGTGGGCCTTCATTGGAAACACCTTCTGCTTTTCCAGCTCAGTTCTCATAAAAACAAACAATGGTGCCCTTTGCCCAAGTCGGAAGAGGAGGCTGTGAAATCCTCGTGAGCTTCCCCTGCGCGGCGCGGCTTCAATCAGATCCTTCTGCAGGGGTGAGGACCCGCACACCCATCCCGAGCACAGCCTGGGCAGCGGGGCAGAGACCCCCGGGCATGGCACTCGCACAGGCCCCCTGCCGTGGCCGTGCTGATGTGGGGTGAGGGGTCAGGGCCCCAGCGCAGGTCAAAGTGCAGCTACAACTGGGAGGTCTGCTCATCTTTGCTGAGGAAACACTCTTCACGATCCGGGCTTCGAATGATTCCGTCCTTCCCTTTCATATTAGGACCGCAGTTCAGATGTGAGGGTTCAGCGTAGAGCCTTGGAGACAGTGGAAGGAACTGAAGTGTGGAGCCTGACTGCCTGCATGTGGAAGCTCCAGCCACGTGGCTTTATGCCCGTCACTAAGCCACTCTGCATCTTCACCTCTTCAATGGTGAAGTGCAGGTCACACCAGTGCTTACCGTATAGGGCTCTTTTGAGGGTTAAGTGAATCGATACATATAAAGGACTTAGAGTAAGGTCTGGCACTGATTAAACACTCAGCATTGGCTGTTATTATTATTAATAAAGATGTTCAAGATCTTTTTACTAGGTTTTAGGTTTTTTTTAAGAGAAGTTTTAGGTTCACAGGAGAATTGAGCGGGAGGTACAGAGATTTCTCACATACCTGTGACTCCACCCATGCACAGCCTCCTCCAGTCAACGTCCCACAACACAGTGGTGCTTTAGTTAATGACCGATGAAGCTGCACTGACACACCGTTGTCACCCGAAGTCTATACTTTACGTTAGGGTTCACTTTCGGCATTGTATATTCTGTGGATTTGGACAAATGTGTAATGACAGCTATCCACGCTTACAGTATCATACAGAGTAGTTTCACTGCCCTAAAAATCCTCTGTGCTTCGCCTACTCATCTCTCCTTTCCCCTCAGCATTAGTTTTTTTCTGCCGCCCTGCACAGCATACAAGGACCTCTTAGTTCCATGACCAGGGATCAAACCTGCGCCCCCTGCAGTGGAAGTGCGGAGTCTTAACCACTGGACCTCCAGGGAAGCCCCTCTCCTTTCCCCTAACCCCTGGCAACTACCCATCCTTTTACTGTATCCATGTTACTTGCCTTTTCCAGGATGTCATCTAGTTAGAATCAAACAGTGTATAGCCTTTTCATATTGGCTTTTCACATGTAGTAAATACATTGAAGTTTCCTCCATGTCCTTCCATGGCTTGATAGCTCATTTCTTTTTATTGCTAAATTACATTCCATTGTCTGTATGTACCACAGTTTATTTTTCCATTCACTTACTGGCAGACATCTTGGTTTCTTCCATGTTTTGACAATTATGCATAAAGATGCTATAAACATCTGTGTGCTTGTTTTTGTATAGAGAAGCTTATTTTTTTATTACATTAAACATATACTGGAATTTACATATATGGAATTTACCTCTGCCATCCCAGGATTGATATAGATCAGGATTTATATTCAAATTTCAACTCCTGACTCTTCCACAAATGTCTGATGTAGGTATCTGTGCCCAGGCTGGCAGCAATGCCATCTCTAGGGTACCCAGCTGTTGGCCTGTCCTTCACTCAGGGACAGGCCACAGGCCACACCTTACATCACATCTCACTACTCTGCATTTGTGCCCTGAATGCCAAAATCTAAAAGCTCAGGCATAGATTGTCCCTAAATCTTTACTGATGCTTTTCATACTTTTCGCCATAGCCTTGAGTTTCAGAAAAAAAAAAACAACACCCAAAACACCAGTATATCATTAAATGATTGCAATATAATGTTGTAGAGGGGTTACACAGAGTTTCTAAAGCATAAAGGCAATGTGCAATTGAAAGGGTGGTAAGATAGCTAAAGATAGAGAGTAGGCAGTACTGATAGAAGTAAATTTAGGAAAAAGGCAAAGTTACTGAGGGAGTAAGTAAAGTTGCCAGATATTTATGACAGAATTGGCACTTTACTCTCGATTTCACACAGGTTTAAAGAACGTGAAGTGATGATTGCAAACATTCATTTTGACAAATTTGTTTCAGATGATGCATTTGGAGAGGGAAGCTAAATTTAAAAAAAGTGTGCAAACCATGCTAAGCAAGAAGAGTGGGAATAAGTGTTTAAAAAATTTAGAAAATAAAAGGAAAAAAGCAGGACAACCTTATCACCTCAAACCAAATATATTACATGTAAAATATATAATACTGTGTTCAAAAGTTGAAATTTGGGGAAATTGCCTATATGATGTACAAAAACTTCCAAGAAGGGAAAAACTAGTGATAAGGATTATTTTCTACCAATTTTCCTTTTGAACTACTTATTTCCAATGAAATTATTAGTAATTTTCAGTGGAACTGCTGAGTAACCACTCAAGGGAGTAACAGTGATGTTACACCTCCTACGCCCCAGTCAGTCTTTGGGAAAATAGCTGTGATTCCTTCTGTTCACATGAGATGTGAGGCCAGCCTGACTCAGTGAACTCCTACCAGCTTTCTCCTTCACTTACTTTGACCTGGGGCTTTCTGAACTCTAATGCCTCTATCTAACAATTAGGAATGAAGGATTTGCACTGTGCATTCTGCGGGACTCTTCTAATTCTTACCATTTCTGAGTTCAAATACAACTGTGCACCATGGATCCCAAAATACTTCCCCAAGACATAACCTTGTTTGACTGTGTTCCCTTCCCTCATTTGGATCAGTCAAGGATCATTTTAATCATGAAACCACTAATGCCCAAGCCACCAAAAGTGACAGTCAGGATTCTGGACAGGACACAGAGAGGCTTCTGATTGGGAGCCAGAGAGGTGGTCCTGTAATTAAGGTACTAAAAATAACAAAAACTCTATCCCTACAATAATCCTATATCCTCTGATAACTCCCATGCCAAACCATAAAGACTGAGTTGTGCCATGCTCTTTCATGCCCAGCCTTCAGGTTTCCATTTTCTGATTGTTTTAGTTTCCAAGGGTCTTTACTACAGCCAATCTTTTCTTAGTAATAACAATTTACCATTGTGGGTGTATGTGTCTTCCTATCTCTATATCTCTTTTTTCTAGGCAATGTTGAATTGTTTGTTCAAATATAATATCATTTCCCTCTCAGTGGTATGATTTAGGGCAATATGCTTGCCATCCATGGGTTGACCCACTTTATCCCTCTCTTAAAAGGTGCCAAGCATATTGGGTACATGGCTAACAATCACTTTTAATTATTTTTTCTTCTTTTTATGGCAGTGGTCTTCACCTATCATTTTATGTTGCATGCTTGTGTCTGAGGAAGGGAGAAAGGGGCATTTGGGTCTCGTGGGGGATATGATCAGTGTGGTGCTCATTTTTGCAAAGAAGGCATTACATTTGCTTCCCTTGTATCACATATTGAGTTGCTATTTGCCAATGATGTCCGTTTATTCTACAACTATCTTGTACAGTGAGTAGAGATCATTATCCATCTTGAACAGATGAGAAAAGAGAGGCTTAGAGGGTTAAATGAACACATCAAGGTCTTGCCTATGTATCAGTTGTAGGCATGATTCACTCGCTGAATAATTTGTCCTGAAGCACCCCCTTCCCAAGAAGTACTTCCTAATATGATATATCCTGAAGGGCAGCCTCGGGGCTGAAGTAACTGGATAGCAGATGGCAGTCTTCCAAGGAGTTGCTGGTTTCCCTAGGTCTCAAGTTCCTTACTTGTGTGAATATTAAGGCAAATTGAGTGGATATTGCAACACTGGGTTATCACTCACTTGGTAACTTGCATGGGAAAATGTCTCCCCTGCACAGATTAATTAAGAACCAATCCTTTGGAATCCTGTGCCTTAGAGTGAATTACGGGTGGTTTCTATGAAGTTAAAGGGACAGAGACTGTTATTCATGGTTGTTAACTGGAAATGTAGAGGAGTGTAAGGGGGCGGAACAGCTGCATTTGTAAAAGCGCAGGTTGTTTTCAATTAACGCCACATCAAGCATCTGCCCACAGCATTCACCCCCAGTTCGATGATGTCTGTAGGCATTGTAGCCTAGAATTCTCCAAATTACTCCCATGTTGTGCTAGATTGAGGACTATCTCCTGGGGGCAGTTGGGGTAATAGGAACCTCATCAGTCAGCTGAGGGGATGTGGACAGCAGATTGAGGTAAAAAGGTAAACTCTGATCCCAGGCTGGTTGCAGAGCCCACCTGGCAATAACCAGGGAGTAAGAATTTACTGTTTGCAACTCAGCTAACCGGTCCTCATGGCTTGGACAAACGAATGCTTCTGGGTTCATATGGCCGGGCGGTGTGGGAGCCTAGAGCCAACAGCACCAATCATCAATCACTTCTCTTCCAGAGACGAGGAACCCACAAGGCACGGGGACATGATACCAGCTGTCTAAGCGCTGGGGCCGAGATCCTGCAGCTGCTGCTCTTGCCTCTAGGAGGATATCTCAGTTGTGCAGTGATAGTTTTACATGGATTTAAAGTAGAAAAGCGTAGTCGATTTCGATGTCAAGCAGAGGAGACTCACTTTGCATTTATCACTGAAAAGTAGAAGGTCAAAGAAAGAGGAATCGTTAGATAACCATTATACACACAGGAAAGCTCAGTGATTTGAATCCATAGAGTGGGATCGGTCTGATTATAAAATGTCTAACAAGAAGTCCATCTTGATTCACTTAAGGTGCATTCAGGGTTGGATAGGTATAAGAAAAGTATATATTAAAAAGTAAACTAATTGAGTGTGAAAAGTCCTTCTCATTGCTTTAAAATGTTTATTTTTAAGTAGATAAAACATATGTCCTGCTAGCTAACTTATACTATTAATTTACTTCACAGGTAGCTAATTTAAAGATAAACTCTAGGCTGGCTTCTGCCCAAATTATCAGAAATTCCTGTTAGGGGAATCTGGATCGAGTACAATATGGTATATGAAGAAAGGAGGGTTTCATTTGAGTGGGTCCAGACATAGGGCTCTGGAATCAAGATAAGCATATGAGATTCAAATCAAATGCTTACTGATAGCTCAGTGTCAGCCTATGGGGGGGGGGTGCAGAAATGAAGAAAACATAGACCAAGCCTTCATAGAGAATATGTGTAACTGTGTAGTACAAGGCATCTGTGATTAGCGTAGAAGCAATGGGAGATTAGGGTGATTTGGCCAGCCTTGGATGCTAAACTGAGGGGGTAATGGGGAGCCATGGAAAGTTTTTGAGCAGGGGACTAACACGACCAGAGCTATCTTTTAAGAGTAGCCATACAAGTAGTAATTTGAAGAGATAGTTAGGGAACTGCTGCATAGTTTGAAGGAAAAGTATGGTTCAGGAATTATAAACTATGACAGTTGACTGGATGTGAAGAAGAAAAACAAAGTCTCGAGAGGGCCTCTGAGACTTCCGGCCTGGGAGACTTGGAATAATCATAATAAGGTCAGTCTGGTGTGGGGGAACTACTTTGAAGACTGAGTTTTGGACGTGGTTTTGGACATTGATTGTGAGTCCTTGTGGATTGTGCAGTTGGAGATGTTGAGTTGGTATATGGTCTTGAGCTTCATGAAGCTGGATTTAAATTACAAATTTGAGTCAACTGTATAGAGGTAAGATCTGAGCGTGAGGATTGGTAGAGAGTAGATAAAGGCAAATGATTTAAGCTGAACCTTGGGTGATGAATCCTATGGTTTAGAAATTGGCCCAGGGAGGTCTGTGTGTTCTCTGTACCTCCATTTCCAGGGAGTATAGCTCTTGCTGAAGTAGCTGAGAGTAAAGATGGGACAACTGAGTTTTCTTGTAAAGAATTACACCATTACAGTGTGCAGCCAATAACTAGGTTTTTGCTGTGTTGACAGATTATCTTTAAGTTATAATAAAAATGATCCTATTGGTCATTCCCAGTCTTGTCTTGTCTTTGGCTCTGTCATAAATGTACTTTTGCCTCTTGATTCACTGTTAGAAATTTCCGGTGTAGTTTGGGGCTGAGAGTTAGGGGGTCAGGTTTTGGGACTTGAAGCCCAAACAAACCTTCCACTGCTTCCTACAGTAAACTTAAATTAATTTAGGGGTCAGAGGATATCCGGTGACAGTATCAAGAGCAACCTAGCCTTTTATTTCTATGTGGATCCAAAAGAAAAGCACATTTGAACAGCAAGCAGTTCATTTCAGACTGGCCACATTCTGCTGTGGGTGGAGAACATTAATGTATCAACATCAGAATCAATTTCTGAAATAAAAATCTGAAATAAAAATTCCTGAAATAAAACGAAATGAAAATTTCTGACATAAAAAGAAAGGATAAGCATGTTTAACTTTGCAAAAGTAGTCACAGAATATGAGATGCAGGACAGCAAAACCAAGAGCCCAGATCAAGTATTAAAGCATCAACAAAGTGAGAAAGTCTTATTGACAACCAATCCGATTCAACTGATGTTTATCAGGTGCCTATTAGGGGAAAGAATAAAGCGTGAGCAGGATGTGGGTGGGCATTCTAAAACGTCAGATGTGCTTCCTGTTCTCAGGGAGAGTAGACACAAGTGGGAGAGCTTATTTATAACAACGATAACAACAATTGCAATGACAACAATAAAATGACTAAAATGCAAGTGAAGTCACTGATGCCATGAGACAAAGAAGCACTGGGTATGGGTGGGTGGTACAGTTAATTCTGGCTAGAAGATCAGGAAAGTCTTCGCAGAAGGTGGGGCATTTGAACTGCGCCTTTGAGGATAATGATTGTGAGCATTATGGTGGGTCGTGGTGGTGGTGATGAGGCCGAAGAGAGCACCTGCTAATCAGCTGGATGGTAAGCGTTTACCCAGCTCTATATTATTTACTGGACGGATTCTGTGTTAATGTTTCAAAAGGTAAAGTGGAAGAAGGGGATTTCAGAAGACAAAAGAGAACGAGGAGAGACATGTGGTATGTTGGTGTGTGTGAAATAGACATTTGATGTGTTCAAGGTCCAACATGGAGGGTGTAAGATGAAATAAGATTGCAAGAGGAATAGTGACCAGATCAGCAAAAAGCTCCTAATACTGTGAATTACATGAGTCATACCTAGCTTCCTCTGGATACTTGTGTGGGAAGCTGACCCCAGTAGGCTAAGCAGGATGGTCTTGTGGTGTGTGCATCTGTCCTCCAAAACCCTGGAAAATGCTCTCTGGAATTGCATGGTCTGCAGCAGAACTTTCATCTGAGGTTTCTGAGGGAAAGACCTTGAACCCAGGCTTTTGATGGCTACAGGAAAGATGGATTTGGCGAGGGCCCAGCGGACATCATTGACAGAGGATGGCCAGTGCATCACGGACAAGGGAAAAGCTGGGTAATGCTTCTCAGAAGATGTGGTATTCTTTCCCACTTTATTCCGTGCCCTCCTCTATTTTTAAATAGGAATTTTATACATGCCTGAAATAACCTCCAAGCACTTCAATGTTTTGCTAACAAATAAAACTTTTTATTGTTTTTAAAACTGATTCTATAGCCTATAACACAGTGAAAATAAAATAGCCCATTCATGCTGAAGGTGTCTTTATGGGAAAAAATTCAGAGAATTCTGAGAGTTCTGAAAGAGACAGAAAAACAGAGAAATAATGGCCCCTGGAAAGACATTATATTTTTTTAAATGAGTTGAAATATCTTAGAGATATCAGTTGTGGTCTTTCTTTCTGTAAAGTATGTGCTCATTTGGGGAATGAGGAGGGAATGGATGTGTGTGGCAGGAAAGTTTAATCAGCTTGATAAAGTTCATTACTTCATTCCAGTTGGGCTGAGTCCAGCTGAGATTAAGAAGGAACAGAAAGGTTTGTCTGTAGAACAATTAGTGGGTTATGAGGAATACTCAGTTCTGCTTTTTAGTTTTGGTAAATCTCAAGAAAAATAATGAAATAATAATGACAAAATAAACACAGCAAATCCTTAAAAGACCCAGATCTGTGTTTTCCCTAGATTTTAGAGGCAGTGACCTCAGGTGGTTGGGACTCACTTCTCTGGATGGGCAATGATGCAAAGGACACTCGCCCTGAAATACTGACTTCAGATTTCTTCCCGGTGTCCCTGGGCATCCTGAGAGCAGATACACGTTCAGATTCAGGGACCAGACCAGCTCCTGAGTTTCTAGGCATCCATGAAGTTTGGTTTTTAATGAAAAAGTTTATCTTAAAAATTCCAGGGCTTCCCTGGTGGCGCAGTGGTTGAGAGTCCGCCTGCCGATGCAGGGGACGCGGGTTTGTGCCCGGGTCTGGGAAGATCCCACGTGCCGCGGAGCGGCTCGGCCCGTGAGCCATGGCCGCTGAGCCTGCGCGTCCGGAGCCTGTGCTCCGCGATGGGAGAGGCCACAACAGTGAGAGGCCCGCGTACCGCAAAAAAAAAAAAAAATTCCAGAGATTTCCAGGCAAGCTGTTAACATGAGAAGCCAATGTTTATTCCCTCTCAGATTCACCTTGGAACAATCAACAGAATGTGCCAAAAAGGGAAAAGAAATCTTTATCGACATGAGTGAACAGTGACTCGTGCCATCCACCTGCTAGACGCTCGGGGGAATTTGGTTAGAGGCGATGTCTGTGGCACCAGCTGTGGCCAGTATATGGTGAAATGACCACTGATGGTGAAATGTTGAAATACTTTCATATTGACTTGTAGACAGCCACTCCCGGAGCCTCTTGAGTGCTCTCGTGCTGTCCTTGTCATCTAGATGGTTCCCTCCTCTGGAAACCCTTTAGTCTCCCTGCAGTCCAGCAAATAACAGGATAATACGTGATACAGTATAGAGAGGTCTCCAGAATCTGGTGTCAGTGGCCACTGTGATTGGCCAAGCTGTATTACTTGTTAAATGTTTTGAACGTTAGTGCTGTTGACTCACCTGCTGAACTGGAGTATGAGGGAGGTACTGCTGTTTACTGTTTATCCTCTTAAAAGAGCATCCCCTTCTTTGTGGGAGCTGCTTCTTCCTTACACCAAACCTGTGGTCCTCAAGGGGGGATGACAAACACAGCTCCCCATTGCCTTGGCTATTGTGGTTGGTTCAAGGTCAGTCAGCTCATTTGTTTATTATTATTATCATCTTTATTATTTTTTAAATTTATTGACATATAGTTGACTTACAATATTAGTTTTAGGTATACAACATAACGATTTGATATTTTTATAGATTATATACCATATAAAGTTATTATGAAATATTGACTATATTCCCTGTGCTGTATATTACATTCCTGTTATTTATTTTATAACTGATAGTTAGTACCTCTTATTTCCTCTGTTTGTTATTATTATTTTTATAATAAATGCAGGAGGCAGATGAGCCAGGCATCAGATCAGAAGGGACTGGGGAGACCAGGACCCTGCTGTCACTGCAGGCTGGCCCCGGGGCTCTGTCCAAGCACCCTGGGAGAATGGTCACAAGCCCTAGAGGGAGCAGACAGAGAGAGTGGGTGGGAAGACGACTGTCCCAGCTTAGTAGCAGCACCAGTCAGCCAGGTTGGGAGCACTTGAGGCACCCATATTTGGAGGCCTGGACTCCAAGCATGGGCCCGCAGGACGCGGGAAGGGCCAGCACAGAAGGCCCCTCTGTTTATTGTTACCATTTTTATTTTTTTTTAACTTTTTATTTTATATTGGAGAATAGTTGATTAACGATGTTGCGATAGTTTCAGGTGTACAGCAAAGTGATTCAGTTATGCATATACATGTATCTATTCTTTTTCGAATTCTTTTCCCATTTAGGTTGCTACATAATATTGAGCAGAGTTGGCTGTGTTATATAGTAGGTCCTTCTAAGTAAAAAAAAAAAAAAAAAAAAAAAAAAAGAAAATGGTCTTCCCGGGCGGTCCAGTAGGTAACACTCCACCCTTCCACTGCAGGGGGCACGGATTCGATCCCTGGTTGGGGAACTAAGATCCCACCTGCCGCGTGGCGTGGCCAAAAAGTTAAAGAAAAAGGTCTGTTTATTATTTGTTAATGGGAGCTGCCACTCTTAGGTTACAGAGTAGAGGGTGTTGCCACAACAATGCCTCTGCCACCTGGGGGAGCTTGTCTAAGAGAAGAAAGGCACACTCAAGAGGGGCAGAGAGAGAGATGCTGCGGAAGTCCTCAGGATACTGAGTCCCGAGGTCTAATTGCTTATGAAGCCCGCAGTCTATTCCCATCCTTTCCACTCTTTACTGTCCCCTTCATAGAGTGTGATTTGGATTATTGTTACTTTCAACCGAAGAGCCTTGATTAAGACAAGATGTAAATGAGAGCTAATCCAGGTGGAGGGGGCACAGCAGTGCTGTCCCCATCAGCGGCAGAAGGAGGCCCAGAGCTTCGTTCCTGGTAGAAGTGGTAACACCCACCTGGGTCCCAGCCAAGGGATCCTGTGTCCGTGTCTGTGCTGAGATGAAGCTCCCAACTGTCACTCAGGTGTGACGCTTTCTGCTTCCTGACACCATCTGCTCGGGATGCTAGTTCTCCCAATCGTCACTCCATTGCTGGGTTGAGTTGTTTTCCCTGTTTTGGTGTCTTTAATGTGCATGGAGCTTCTTTTGTTAAAGTTTCCGCCACGAGGATGCATGCGGGGTTCTCCCAAATGCCACCTTCAATCCTACCTGAATGTGAGCCGATGTGAGGTGACATTATCACGCTTATTCTGTGCTAGATGCTGTAATGGGCTTACGTTGCCTCATTATATCCATACAACAGTTTTATGAGGTACTGTGTTCCGACTGTTCTATAGGTAGAGAAACCAAGGTAAGCAAAGGTCACAGAGCTAACAAGTGGTGGAGAAATAATTTGAACCCAGGCAGTCTGACTCCTAACTGTGTGCCACCCTATGAATAAGGGACTAGACTGTGGTCCCAGGAGAGCCCTGGTTCTGGAGCTCAGTGATCCCAGAAGTCTCCGTTCTAACCTGGTCATTCTGCTGCATCCCCCATGACCCTCCTTAATCTGCTTTGAGGTGGAGTTTGGGCCACTTTCCACTTTCAGCCAAGAAGTCTTGACTAAGGAGTGAGTAGGAGGAGACCCTAGAAGACCTCTGCGAGTACTTACGTAGGAGACTGAGCGCTCACTACAGGAAGAGGGGAGGTTCTGTGAGGCAACTGGACAGGGCAGCACTGCAGGCCCCCGAGAGCGTCCTCCATGTCAGGAAGCGGCTTGGCTGCCAAAGACCCTGACAATTCAGAACCACTTCTCTGGAATCACTTTACTGTCAGAACACAAGAGCATTTGAGGAAGCATTTGATGCATATTCATAAACTCCGTAGGGAGCAGGGCCTGTGGACCACGTCATTGACAAGGAGAAAAGTAAGGTGAGTCCATACCTCATCCGGATGAAGTATTTTATTAAAAAATTTAAAATCATGTTTGGAACAGTGAATGGCTGGCTGGATATTGTAGAAGAAATGAGGAGACAAGAGCGTGAAAAAGTCTTCCTGAACTCTAAGGAAAAACTAAAAGGAAAATGACAAGAGATTGATGAAGAGGTGTGGGAAATAGATCTTGGAGACCAAGCAACACACAGTGAGAATTTCTAAAAGAGGAAACAGTAAAGACGCAGCAAGATAAAAATAAACGACCAACAGAAGAAACTCCCCGGTTGAAAGAAATGGCAAGAAAACAGAAAAAAAAAAAGTACAAAATAAGTTACATGACAGAAGCAAGATCAAATATAAGATTGATATTGCAAGGGAAAAAAAGCACTCAGATTGGTTTAAATTAAATTGAAGGGTAATAAGAGACCAGTCGAGGCAAAATAACACCAAAGGATTACAGACAAAATGATGAGCAATAGTGTATTAGGGGGAAGGAAAAAACAGAAGAAATCAGGTGGCTGACACTGATGTCAGATAAAGCAGAAATTAATGCAATAAGGGGGCTCAAAGGGTCGTTCCATATTGATCAAAGAATGGATTAATAATGAAAATATGGGATAAATTTGTATGTTAGGAATAATACAGCGTCTCCACAGGTAGTGCTAAAACTTAGGAGTCTGAGGAAAAATCGTCAACAGTACCATCGTGCTAAATTTTAACATACTTGAATTCTAAGACTATATAATGTATAATAGTTTAAGTAGGCGATAATAAGAATGAAACAGGAAAAACGTGAATAAGGACCTAGAGTTCTGGGGTAAACAAGCTTGAATTTTTACATTAGTGATCCACTATATGTCCTTACAGATAAGCTTCCTTCTTTTCAAGTGTCCTTGGGACACTTACAACATTGAATTATTCATATTCTATGCCACAAGGAACATCTCAATAAGAAACACCTCCCAGGTCCCGAAAAGAAAGTGCATTGACCACAGTGTCTGACCAAAAAGCCTTAATACAAAGTAACTACTAACGCATTCAGTCATTAGTGAGGCCCTACATGAATTCCTGGTCCCTCTGTTTCGACCATCACAGTTCTGCCTTTAAGGACAGGTATTTTGTACTCTTTGCTGTTATAATGTTCACAACAAGGGGAACAGTATGAAATAATCTCCCCCAGGAGGGGAGCATAGAAATTTACTGCAGGCAACCTCATGTTAGTTTTTAAAAAGAAAGAAATATATCAAATGATTTTAAAGAAACAGAATTATGGTGTTAGAAAGGTTCCTTAAGCCGTCATCCTGCCCGACGCTCTCATCTTACAGAGGAAGGGATGAAGACCAATGGAGGAGAGAGGATTTGTCCCAGGTCATTGTGGCAGACAAAATCTGGCTGGTGCCCGCGTCTCCTGGTGGGGTCCCAGTTCCATGCCTTTCCGCTGCTCTAGGACTTTATCCTGAACCAAGAACCGGTGCCTACATCGCACATTTGGATCACGAGCTGGTGTCCAGATTTGAAAGATTGCGGTGGGCTCATTTGCCTGGCAGAGCAGAGGCTGGCTGCTCTCCAGGGACTCCTTGGCAGCCAGGGTCTGCTCCTCTACAAGGAGAGCCTGGGCAATGTGGTTGTTATTACCCAAATCACGGGCTTTCCACCTCTGCCAGGTAACCTGTGAAACAACCTCTGACATCATTAAACGCTGAAATCACTAAACTGTAAACGTGTGCTGGGGGGTGTTTTCTGGAACGCCCTTCTGACCTCTTTTTGTCGAGGCTCATTTTGTTTTTATTTTTCCCCGGGATGTGGCTGGTCTCCCCCCATCTCTCCGCCATCACTGGCGCCCGGGATGGGGCGCACCCTGTGCCTCCTTTCTTTGGATGGTGTCTCTGAGTCACACCAGGTGGGCACTGCTTTCCCACATCGCTGGGCCAAGTTTTGTGTTCTCGACTGTCGTCCGGCTGAGCTGCAGTCACACATCAGGTCTTATTCACAGGGCGGAGAAAGCAGAGATGTGACAGTTGCGCTGGCTTTTCAAGACTGCTGAACTTGCTGCTTCGGGGGGACCTTGTTTCCGGCCATGAACTTATGAACCGAAGATTTTATGAAATCCAATCCTCATTGTTATTACAGCGTAATCCGCTTTCAGTTATCCACCCAATTTCTCTGTAACCATTTTACTTTCTTCCTTCCTTTCCCTGTCTGGGGCTCTGGGCATTGAGGTTTAGGATACCCACCTCCTGACCCTCTCTTCCTGGGAGGATGCCAGGGGCCGAAGCTTGGTGGAAGCTGGCTCAGCCACTGAACTCTCCGTCATGCCTGGTGGGATAAGGGCAGAGCCCCTCTGGGGGGAGGTAGGAGGGTGTCTCTGGAAATATTGTCCTCTCAACTTATCACATCTTAGTTTTGCACTTTCAGATGAGCACTTTGTGCTGAGAAACAATGAGAAGCCACGAATTTTAGGGCAAGGGCTTCCTTGGTGGCGCAGAGGTTAAGAATCCACCTGCCAATGCAGGGGACACGGGTTTGAGCCCTGGTCCAGGAAGATCCCACATGCCGCGGAGCAACTAAGCCAGTGCACCACAACTACAGAGCCTGCGCTCTAGAGCCCACATGCCACAGCTACTGAAGCCCGTGTGCCTAGAGCCTGTACTCTGCAACAAGAGAAGCCACTGCAATGAGAAGCCTGCGCGCCACAACGAAGAGTAGCCCCTGCTCGCCGCAACTAGAGAAAGCCCATGCACAGCAACGAAGAACCAACAGAGCCAAAAATAAATAAATTAAAAAAATAAATTAAAAAAAAAAGAATTTTAGGACAAGAAGTGGTCTCAGCAATCACCCACTACAGCCTCTCTGTTTCGTTTTTCTATTGTCACATGACAAATCTCCCCAAAATGTACTGGCTAAACAACCACCACCAATTCTTTGCTTCTGACTCGGCGATGGTGTCATGATGTGGGAGCTGGCAGAGTCATCTCTTTCTGGTTCTCCTCTGTGTGGCCATTTTCTCTCCATGCAGCCGCTCATCATTCAGTTGTCAACCTGAGTGTCTTCACTCGGAAATTGGCTTCCGAGAGGTAGAAAGCAGAAGCTATCTGGCCTCCTAGGGCCTGGCCCAGAACTGGTGTCCACCACATTCCATTGGTCAAAGTAAGTCACAGGGCAGCCCGGCATTTAGAGGAGAGGAAGTGGAGGGAAGACGTGAGCTCCCAGGACTGGGAGGGACTTTTGGCACCATCTTTGCAGACGATCCACCACACTCCATGTTCTTCAACCATCTTTGCAGACGTTCCACCACACCCCATGTTTTTTAGAGAGCTGCAGTTGGGCCCCCACAACACAGAGTGACCCAAAGCATTGGCGGCATGGTTGGGGTGCTCTTGATTCCCAAGAGAAAAGAACTCACTTTTCCTACCTTTGAGGAAAGAATTGAATTTCCCTCTTAGACTCATCTGAAAATATTAGGGCGTGAGAGGAGCAGTCATGGTGAGAAATCGGAGTGAGATAAGAAAGGGCTGTGTATTTTGAGCTCTGCCAACCACAGCTCAGATCTATCAAGTAAGCCAAGTTCCTGTTTCTGTTTGGACTTTGCATAAACCCCCCAGGGCTGCTTTTTATGTTTGTCGAGTGACTACTTTACATCACCTCACTAAATCTGTTTTTGATCTGGAAATGTGTTGGTTACCCAACACAGAAGTGAATCATTGAGGCTTTGCTGTCTCACACTGAAAGGCGAGAATATGGACATGATACTTTAACTGGTAAGAGTGGTAGAAAGATAGGAGAGGAAACCCCGCATTAAAACACCCCTGCAGCGGCGTGACAGCGAATTACATGAAGTCTGAGATCAGTCAGAATGGCCTCGGCAGCTTCCCTGAGGAGGTGCTAAAGGTCTCTGGCCATTTCTCTTTCTGTTTTCTGTTTTTCGTTGGAAAGAGGTTCAGTAGGAAGTTGATAGAGTTGGCTTGAGAGTAATACTTTGTCGTGTGTATTGTGTTGTACATACTTCTTCTAGCTGCTTGCTTCTGATCCTGGAAAGAAAAGGCATCTGAAGCTGTGGGCTTAGCTTGGAGTAAGGAGGTGAGGTTGAGGCCCTGCCCACTGGCTGGTGGCTCCAGACATGGGTTCTCCCTGTTTACTCAGTCTGGGGACGAGGCTCTATTTGCTGCCTGCTTGGCGGTCTTTGGGGGTAGTAGCAATGCACAGTTTTGCGAGTGTAATGAGTAGTTCTCCCAGATTGGATAAAACTGAGTTTGGGGCCCCGTTATACCTATTACGCACATAATTGATGCTAAGACCTGAAGTCAGTATCTAGATGGACTCCTTTGATCTAAATACTACTCAGTGCCGTACCTTGAGGAATTATTTCACTTGGGGCTTTATATAGTAAGTATAAGGGTTTATTCAGTTTATGTTAAATATTTAACAAAGTCCTTTTTGATTGTATTTATCACTCTATTGTCTCAGTCTTTGAGTACATGAGCATCTGCTATGAGACCATACTGGCAAAACCCTTAAGGTGGCATGCCCACAGTGAAGAAGTTTTATGCTTCTTCAGTTGAAAACTGGGAGGTGGTGATGGTAAATAGGATAGATGAGGTAATAAAGACTGATGTTGACCTTACTGTGGTGGTTTTACTGTCTGTATTAGTTTCCTATTGCTTCTGTAACAAATTACCACTAAGTTCATGGCTTAAAACAACACAGATTTATTCTCATACAGTTCCGGAGGCCAGATGTCTAAAGTGGGCCAGCAGTTGCGTTCCAGCTTTCCATTGGAGGCCCTTGAGAAGAATCCGTTTCTTTGGCTTTTTCAGCTGGTAGAGTCTGACTGCATCCCTTGGTTTGTGGTCCCACGTGACTCCCACATCTGATGCTGTCACCGTGTCTCTCTCTATGACTCTGGCACTCTGTCTCCCTCTTATAAGGACCCTTGTGATTAGGTTGAACCCACATAGATAATCCAAGATAGTCTTCCCATCTTAATATCCTTAGCCTTAATCACCTCTTCAAGGTTAAGTCCCTTTTGCTCTTTCCTATTATGTCTACCACACAATTGATATTTGAAACACTCACATAGTATTAGTTGCAAGTGCCAATACAGTCCATTCTGTTACATGTTTCTTTTAATAGGAAAAATGGTATCAGTATAATGGTGATTTTTCATAAAACATTGTAATGTTTTTAGAAAGGAGGGCCCATTTGTTCTCAAGTAAAGAGAAAGCCTTTGTGATATATAAAGACCTTAAGAAAAAAGCTGAAAATCCTGCACGTACTTTACTTTAGAGCGAGAAGTGACTAATGTGATGGGTTTAAGTACCAGTACACGTTCTTCTGTTTTAAACTGTTTGGGGAAGCTATAAATGCAAAGGGAGGTGCTGCAAATACCTTTCCCTTAGTGTTAAAAAAAATTAACTGATGAAGAGGGTTTACACCTTGGATTTTATGTTTCATCTTGATGAGACTGATCTCTATTAGATGAAATGCCCTATAGGACCTGTGTCTCAAAGGCAGAAATTAAAGGAATTAAATTAAAAATTAAAGAACTTAAAGATGTAAAGAATGGGGTGGCTTTGATGCCGGGAGTAAAGATCCGTGGTGATTTAACTACTTTGTTATTTGTATTACTAATTGTTACTATTTTTGTTAGTGCTTTGGTTAAAATTTTGACGGGGTCTGTTCTTAACTTTATTTTCCCCAAAGCCCTGCTGCTTTTAATGTGTGGTTTTACAAAATGTGAAGTTTATCAGGAACATATATATGGCATTATAACAGAAGTTACTTCATTTGAATTTCAAAGTCACCGTAAATTCCCCTCACAGTAATAGACAGAAACCATCTGAGCAACAATCGCTAATTTTGTTTTTCCTGAAAACCCCCATCAAAGGAGGATACTTACCCCAAGCAGAATGGGAGAGCATTTGGGAAATTTGGGAGCATTTAGAAAAGTTTTTTTTTTTTTTGGAATTTCCCACTTAAACAATAATATTTATTTATTTATTTTTTAACATCTTTATTGTATACTACCAAATGTAGAAAAGTTTTGTTGTAGATAACATTTGAGCTGATTGTAAAGAACGAATAGGTATTACTTGGGTAAGAAAGGATGAGAAGATTCAGAAAGAGGGTCAAACACTCAACAAGTATCTGTGGCATTAGTTCATAAATTTCTTAAGAAGCATAAGATGATTGTTTACACATAACCTAATGTCTCTGATGCTGGCCTTGTATATTGTATTCTGTTTAGCATCTTGTTGAAAGGGGGCATTAGAGATCTCCAGGGTGACAGCAAGTCTGTTTCCTTGGGGAGGGTATGTACCAGGATTCTGACGAGGCCTTTGCCTCCCCATCCACGTCTGGCTGTCTGGCACTCACCTGCTGAGTGATCAGAATTGATTTAGAAAAAGTCACCTTCAACACAAATGAGGTAGATCACTGGAGCTCACTGGGGCTGTCTGCATGAGACAAGCCCTGGCAAGGAATTTAGGCTCCTTCCATTTGTGCAAGAGCAGTTCCTTTTAAGTTCAGAATTGTTTATTCATAAACTGAGACACACACACACACACACACACACACACACACACACACACACACACACACACAAAAGGGAGTGGGGCGGGGTAGAGAGAAAGGGACTCTGACTCTGCCCACAACTTGGGGGATTTATTTGGGGTGTGTGTGTGTGTGTTTTTTTTTTTTTGCTATGGGGGCTCAGCAGACAGGGCGTAGGAAGTGATGTCGGGCATCCGGAGCCCCACACCTCAAGGTGGGAGCAGGCGTCAACACAGTTCCTCCTGTCCGCCTTCGTTTTGAAAAGAGGAGGTAAGGGGGCAAGAGGAGGTGAACTCTTGCTATGCAGAGAGACAAGTCAGACAATGTGAGTTTTAATTGAAATCATATCCCGAGCATTTTACTTTTCAAAAGTTGTTAGCATGATCGAGGTTGCATTTTCTCGTGACTACTATTATTACTGTCACGCTGACTGCTCTGGGCAGGGGCTGAAGGTTACATGTGGGCTGGGAGCGCTGGGCTGCATGGGAGGGGCTGGCAGATCGAGCCCCCCGTCTCGTCTCAGAATGCTCCTCGGGAGCCAGCTTCTGGCCTCCTTGCCTCTGGCTGTGCACTCGTGCTCTCTGGACACCGAATGGTCCTCTCAGGCACACGATGGAGATGCTGTTGTTTGCTTCTTCTTCTCTTCCAGCTCAGACCCCTTGGATTCTCAGTGTCTTTCTCCACCATGGGAGCCGTATCGAGCCGTGCAGCTCGTGGAGCACACAGACGACTCTGCCAGAGATAGTGAATTCCCAGGGTTCAGCAGGGTCCCATTCTGAGAGAGGGTGATAGCTTCACTAGGCTCCCCAGCCTTTCACATGCATTTGAATCTCCTGAGAATCTTGCTGAAATGCAGGGGCTGATACAGTGGGTTTAGTGTGGGACTTAAGATTCTGCATTTTTAACAAGCTTCCAGGTGGTTCCGATGCTACTGGCCCATGGACCACACTTTGACTGGCAAAGACTTAGACTATAGCTGGAAACCAAGTTAGCTGAGGGTCTCAGCTGTGTATTTTTGTAGAAAGAAAATCCAAGGAGAGTAAACCGTGAGGGGCCCTCTCTTTGTTAAGTGCCTGGACTGTTGGAGCTAGGAGAGGCCAAACCAGAGAGGTGAGAAACATGTCCCTTCCTGCCCCTGGGGGCTCAGGCCCGCATTGGGAAGACAAGACTCACACATGCAGCGACCAATCACATGTCCTATTTTAGTGCTGCAGGAGTGCCAGATGAGGGGTGTGGACTCTAAGTGCTCTGAGGTGGGAGGTGGCAGGCTGCCTGAGGGAGTCTGCAAATCTCGGTTCAGAGTGAGGTTTGTTCAGAGGCGAGGGCGGCTAATTCAAAGGAGGCCGTGTACAGGATGCGCCCTTTTCTGCCTCCTTCCCCTGGATACTTGCTACTCTCATATCCTGGTCGCTGATCTTTCCAGTGGTTTCTTTATGTAGACTAAGTGACCGAGGGAAGGAAAGGACGTCCTCATGTTCACTTGGATGCCTGCTTAGCCCAGGGTGGTGCATATCATGGGAAAGGACCCTTGACCCAAGCGTACATTCAGCGAACATTTGCCACTGTAATCCACGCCCGCTCTCTGCAGGTCCCGAGTCTGTGGAAATGAGCAGACACTGTCCCCAGCCTTAAGAGCTTAAGTCGGTGAAGATGAAATAACATGGCATCTCCGGTTGTAGAGAAACTTCTTGTAAAAAGCATGGAAGTAAGGGATTTCTGTGAATGATTTATTTAACTCTTACCATAGGCAGCAGTAGAATTTTTCCAAAACCAGCCTAGAAAAAAAAAAAAAGAACAATTCTCAATCGAGGCTTGTTTTGGGTTGTTCGACAGGCTCGCCGAGGCCTTCTTTCATTTCTTTTAGAGGTGGCTGTGTTGGAAAAAGGTATCATTACTGTCCTCCACGCATCACTGGTCTTAGGCTCGAGTGCAGGATCTTCAGGAACATCAAGTGTCTTTGGCTTCTGAATTTCTAAATTACTCAGACGCTCTGCAGTGAGGTAGAATGAGACGATGGGGTGGGATTATTTTCTCCCTTCAGGCATCCTTGTGGCCACGAGGCATCCTGGAGATTACCCTGTAAGAAGCCCCCTCTGACATGTTCGGAAGCACAGGGGATCAGCACGCGTCATCACGTTCACTGAGTTGGTTTTGGTGGGGGAGGATTTTGCCTTACCTGTCCCTGGAAGAAAAATCCTGTTTTGTCACACTTTCCTTGTAAATATTTTAGTGCTAAAGTGACTTTGGATCCAATTACTGAGCAGTTCCAAATGTTTAATGGGCTCTGTGGTAGTCAAGCTAAAGTGCCTGTCACTCTGTCTCTGTAACGTGCGCGGAGCATTCCTGCCTGGAGTGAGAACCGGGAATGTTATTTTTTTGGCTTGGGTCTTGGCAGGTGTGTAACGTGACTCCTGATAGCAGGACAGCAGATTACATTCGGCTCTAAAACCATTTCTAAGGCTCTTGGCACCCAAACTGTTATTGCATGTCTGCAGGTGTTTAGTAATTGGATTAATGCAGAGCCGGAGGAATGTCTGCTCCCCGGCTCAGAGAAACACTGAGGAAAGACAAATTCATTTCAGAGAGTGACCTGGAATGCATGATGACAGGCCTGCGCTCACACATGAAGCCAGAGCTAAGCCAGCACGTTTAAAATGAACTGCTGTGAGCAGTCCCGTTCCATAGGAAAGTTTATCCAAAGCTAAACACAATAACAATGGCCTTGGGAGTCAGGCGGGAAGGAGCTTCAGCTTGGGTTTTGATCCTCTTCCAGGACTCAGACGACTTGAGCTTAAGCCTTCCTATCATGCAGCTCACGAACCCTACAGTCCTAGGTGTTCAGCAATAATAATTTTTAAAAGACCTTGGTAAACAGAAGAGGATGATGGGCCTCCCAGTGGAAGTGCAGAGACCACAGTAGTATCCTGGACCACCATGCTCTTGCCAGTTAATTCCCACCTTGATTGTAAAGACTGTCTTCTCTGCAGTACAGACCTCCTAAAATGTGCTCATAGGGTGACGAGCAGTGGTCACACCCCACTGCAGCTATGACCAGTGCATAGGGGAAGTGGCTGCTTTTGGCGTCATTTTGTCATTCTGCCTCATTGAAACTTAGGATCCTCTCCGAGAGCAAAAAGCCAAACTTCTCAGAGACTCCCATCTGAATAGATAAAACCTAAGGGTTTGGTCTTACAAACCTAACCTCTTTCTCAGCTTGACAACTCAGGAGGGAGGCGGACCATCTGGAGAGAGTCCAAATCCAAGGAAGATAATGGTGAAAAGGCAAGTTTTGTGAAGAAAGGCAAAAGAATTGGTCCCGTCTAGTTTAAATCCTAGGGGGGTAACTTGCAGTTCACATGCATTGGTACAGTAGGTAGTGAGAACAGAGCGTTGAGGAGGAGACACAGAGCCAGTCATGGGACGCAGAGCATGAGTTTGGAGGCCTCACCAGCATGAGAAATCTGCGTGTAGAGGAAGGAGCGTGGCCAGATGGCTACTCATTCATTTGTTCATTCAACGAGACTTGCTGACCACAGCTATGTGCCAGGCCTGAATGTGTGGGGGGGCCGTAAAGTGACTGAGATATAGTTTTGATTTTCTGAGAGCTGTAGTCTAGGAAGCCCGGGCACGGAATGGTAGCGCTCTGGGCTTGGTAACACAGAGGGCGTGGCCTGGGGTCGGAGCCCGGGGCAGGTGTGTCTGGGCAGGTGCTACTCCCCTTAGGAGGACACCGGGCCTTCTTGGCTAGGTTGATGGGGCTGTAGCTGCTACGCCAGCTGCCTTTCCAGCTCCCAGTCAGAAGGAAATTTGATTTAGGAGGGAGGATGCAGTTATAATTGCACACTTGGTTGTTTGGGTTTGTGGGTGAGTGGAAGCCTGGAAGGCAGCTGTGGTTCCTTGTCTCTACACGAGGGTCTCCCAAGATCTGGAGGACGAGGGGGAGCCAGCGGGGCATGTCAGGGAGAGCAGGGGTTGGGTGGGTAGTGTGTGGAGAGGAAGGTAATAGAAGCCCACCAATAGAAAACAAACAAACAAAATCAAATAACAAGGACCGTAAGACTTTCAAACGAAAGGTCCCAGTCTTGAGGGGATGGGACAGCAGGGCCTTTTTGGTAGGAGGGCGCTCAGAGCCTTTGTCCCACAGCTGTCAGCACGGTAGGTGGGGGAGACGCGGGGGAGGGTGCCCTGGAGAAGGTCAGGTAAGGTGAAGGGCAGAGGGCTTGGCTGGGGGTGACGGTCCTCCCAGGCCAGGGAGAGGGGAGCCCTGCATGAATCATGGCAGAAAGGGTTGGGGCAGGATGGGGATTGGGGAGTGCTTCCTAGTGGACACAGGATAGCACCTAGGACAGTAGTCTACATTTTTCCAGGGGCAGAAATGAACTTGGATAGTCAAGAGGAAAACAAGGAGCCACAGAGACTGAGACCGAAAAAACTTAATTTTAAATCTTTATTCAAAGGTTGAAAGTGAAACTATGAAACTGCTGCCTGAGGCACGAACGAATGACCATTTGAAAAGTCTGGCATCACATCAGTCCATCAGGTTAAACCAGAAAGGCCCCTACAGACTGGAAGCCCAGCCCCTTCAGCTTACAGGGAGGGGACTGACCCCGAATCACACGACTGACCCAGCAGGCCTCGTGCTACCCAGGGGTCCTGAAGGGCTACAGGATGGGGGACAAACGTGGAGATGAGAGGGAAGGAGGAGTAACTTCGGGGTGTTTATTTATTGAACTGAAGTTATTCACTTGACCAGAAAATCTTAACTAAGTGCCGACTAAGTACAGGCATTGTGAAAGACAGTGAAATGTTTGATTGAGAGCTGCTAATTCTTTTGGGAGTGACAAGAAATCTCTAGCAGAGGAAATAATGAGTTCCCTGGTATTTTAGTTGATAATGAGTTCCTTGGTATTTTAGTTGATGGAGGGACCGCTATGGTGGGCTTGGTCCAGGAAGGTTTTGAAGAAGAGTTCGGACAATACAAACCTGCGTGTGTGTGTGTGTGTGTGTGTGTGTGTGTGTGTGTGTGTGTGTGTGTAAGGAGGAGAGAGGAGATGAGAGGAGAGTCCCCCAGGCACTCGGAGGCTGGTGCTTTGCTACATCATGGTACAACTCCTATTTGTGATGTGTAAAGATGCATGATAGATTGTGATGTTCTGTGCTGATGTTTCTTCCACAAACATGGAGGGCTGGCCAGGCCAGGGAAAGCAGAGCAGAGTTACACAGATTCCTTCAGCTGAAGTGGCAGAAAACCTGAGTTCTCACCTTCCCAGCATCACTAACTTTCTGCTGGTCTCATCAGTGAACTCTTATTAGGCAGATATTTATATTTACGCCAGTGGTACTGTCGTTGCCCAGGTAACGTCTGGAGGTCCTTTCAGCTCTGAGACCAGGCTTGTTTCCCAGGCCAGGAAGGAAAAGGGCCCTTGTCAGCTTCCCTTTGCTCTTTGTCAACATCTTCCTTCAGCACCGCCTCACCCTGGCAGCTCCTGAAAGCAGGGAGTCACTCTGCACTTAAAACCTCTCCTTATTTACAAGATATTTGGGCACGGATGGAATTACTGCCTCACAGGCCAATTTCTTCACCTCTTTTAACAGTTTTATCGTGTAAAGGAGCATGCTGAAAGATCTCAACGCTACTGAATATCGTAGCACCAGAGTGGAGGTTCATCCGCTTTTGGAATTGCATCCAAAGACCTTTCTGTATACATTCCATTTCCTTGCACAGTTTTTTTTGTTTGTTTGTTTGTTTTCCTTGCACAGTTTTATCACCTTTCTCAGGCCAGGGTTGGTCTTGACAAACACCTCTCCAGCAGGCCCTTCCCCTGAGACATTTTCCCAGGTAAAACCTCATGGACACAGATAATCTCTGTCAAGAGGGAGGCTAAAGTCTGTTGTCAACAGTAACAAAACCCAAGAAAGGCATTTATGTAACCAAACTAGACTAATAAATGTTTCCTGATTAGTAGAAGGCCGTATGTTTTAATAAGTAGATGGAATTGGATCACAATTACCATTACTTATATACACAGCCAATAGAAATAGGTATTTCATTAAATCAGACAGAAATTCTACTTCCTCATCCTGTTTGTTTTGCTGATATCATTTAATCAAAACCCTTTTTATTTAAAGTTATGGCACAGGTAAATTTTCATCCAGACACTCAATTATCTAAATCACTGAAATTTTCCTATTCTGAAAAAAATGCTCTAGGAACACAGACTGCTTCTTCCTCGCCTACCGTGGCTGACAGGGCATGGCAGGGTAAAACCCAGAAAGCTGGCAAAACTCCATTTTCAATCCATGTTAAAAACTGGGATGTCTTGCTTCTCTTTCTTGCTAAAATAGAAAGAAAGAATCTTACTATAAAATTGCAACATTCTACAGAGTGGTGGCAGCTTCTGGATTGCATATGAAAAGAGCCCAGTTTTCCTAGAGAATAATCTGGAACAGGGAGGTTGAGGTGAAATGTCTCCTCCCATAAGGGTAAGGACTCCCCTGCCACCTCCAAGACCACAGAGGGAGGTATCTGGGGGTCAGGGATCTGAGTCAGTGAGAAGCGGGAAGACACAACAGGCTTGTACTGCACGACCCCCTTCCCTTATGTCCTACCTTGCCTGAGGCTCAGCAAGGCTCCCTGCTTTCCCTTCCATCTTCTCCAAATCCTAAGAACAAGTCAAAAGAGGAAGCACTAGGCTAAGAAGATACTGGAGAACTTCAAACTCAGAAGTATCTGTTGACTGGTTCACTCATTCTTTCATCATTCCAGAAGTATTAAGTACCCACTGTGCATCAAGCCCAAGGCCAAGGCTGCAGGTGCAGAGATAAATGATTCATAATTGCAGTCTCCCAGAGGCTCCCCAGTCAAAGGGCCCAAGAAGAAGCTGCATCTCGCCAAGAGTCTTAGAAATCTTGATTCGTTTGTATTTAGTCTGCCTTACTCATCGTTAACTTACCGCGTCTGTCTTTTCCAGTAGATCAGGAACATCGGTATCTTACAAGCTGACAGAAACTGATCACAGGCATAACTAGGAGAATTGAGTTCAAGTTGAGGCTTGTTCTCAGGACGGGACCTAGGGGGATGCCTGGGGCACAGGGTTTAAGGAGGCATCCCTCTCAGGGTTGTGCCAGTGGGGTCTACGTAACATCGACAGGTTAACAGATTTGTACCAATCATTCAAACTCTCTGAGCTTCAGTTTCCTGTCTGTAAAACAGGGACATGCCCACCTCATAGAGTTGTTGAAAAATTAATCAAAATTAATATAATTGCAAAAGTGCCTTATAAGCTATAAATGACATATAAATACATGTTGGTTTTATCAATAGCAATAATAACAATTGTTTATGACCTTTCTCATTAACCACAGTGACATTACTAATAACCATAATCAAAACAGAATTTGTGGTAAATGCAACACATTGTATTGGAAGTGGAATATAGAAATCAAACGATCTGGTCCTATGCTTTATAAGAGGCAGTGCTTAAATATAATACAGTAGTTAAGTATAGCGAGATACTGTGGACTCAGACACACTTGGATTTTAATCCCAGCTGTCACCTACAAATGTCTAAGCTCACCTCTGAAGTCTCAGTTTCCTTATGTGTAAAAAGGGAATAATAATAACGGATTCATATGGTTGTTATTGAGGATTAAATGAGATAATGTGTGTAACACACTCATCATATTGCAGGCACTTAGAGAACATGGCGTAGAGGTGAGCTGCTTTTGTTACATGGGGGCAGCAGCAACACGGTTGATGCTACAGACCAGAGTTTCTCCTGCGATACTTCGCCTTTTCCAGTTTTCTTAGCTGAGATCATATTACACAACTCGAAATCACAGGGAGGTCTTTTCCTACAGGCTTACTTTTAGAAATAATGACACTAAACATTGTTTCCTTCTTTCCTAAGTTTATCCAGAATTATAGCTATGGTGTTAAGTGCCCGAAACTAAAGATTTGAACTTTTTCTTAAAAGTAGGACCTAGAACATTAATGGAGTCAGGGTTTTATCTTCTTATTTTAGTGATTTCACTGTCTACCTTAAATATTATTTTATTTTACTTTATTATTATTATTTTTTTACATCTTTATTGGAGTATAATTGCTTTACAATGGTGTGTTAGTTTCTGCTTTATAACAAAGGGAATCAGTTATACATATACATATGTTCCCATATCTGTTCCCTCTTGTGTCTCCCTCCCTCCCACCCTCCCTATCCCACCCCTCCAGGCGGTCACAAAGCACCGAGCTGATCTCCCTGTGCTATGCGGCTGCTTCCCACTAGCTATCTACCTTACGATTGGTAGTGTATACATGTCCATGCCTCTCTCTCGCTTTGTCACAGCTTACCCTTCCCCCTCCCCATATCCTCAATTCCATTCTCTAGTAGGTCTGTGTCTTTATTCCTGTCTTACCCTTAGGTTCTTCATGACATTTTTTTTCTTAAATTCCATATATATGTGTTAGCATACGGTATTTGTCTTTCTCTTTCTGACATACTTCACTCTGTATGACAGATTGTAGGTCCATCCACCTCATTACAAATAGCTCAATTTCGTTTCTTTTTATGGCTGAGTAACATTCCATTGTATATATGTGCCACATCTTCTTGATACATTCATCCGATGATGGACACTTAGGTGGTTTCCATCTCCGGGCTATTGTAAATAGAGCTGCAATGAACATTTTGGTACATGACTCTTTTTGAATTATGGTTTTCTCAGGGTATATGCCCAGTAGTGGGATTGCTGAGTCATATGGTAGTTCTATTTGTAGTTTTTTAAGGAACCTCCATACTGTTCTCCATAGTGGCTGTAACAATTTACATTCCCACCAACAGTGCAAGAGGGTTCCCTTTTCCCCACACCCTCTTCAGCATTTATTGTTTCTAGATTTTTTGATGATGGCCATTCTGACTGGTGTGAGATGATATCTCATTGTAGTTTTGATTTGCATTTCTCTAATGATTAATGAAGTTGAGCATTCTTTCATGTGTTTGTTGGCAGTCTGTATATCTTCTTTGGAGAAATGCCTATTTAGGTCTTCTGCCCATTTTTGGATTGGGTTGTTTGTTTTTTTGTTATTGAGCTGCATGAGCTGCTTATAAGTTTTGGAGATTAATCCTTTGTCAGTTGCTTCATTTGCAAATATTTTCTCCCATTCGGAGGGCTGTCTTTTGGTCTTGTTTATGGTTTCTGTTGCTGTGCAAAAGCTTTTAAGTTTCATTAGATCACATTTGTTTATTTTTATTTCCATTTCTTTAGGAGGTGGGTCAAAAAGGATCTTGCTGTGATTTATGTCATAGAGTGTTCTGCCTATGTTTTCCTCTAAGAGTTTGATAGTTTCTGGCCTTACATTTAGATCTTTAATCCATTTTGAGCTTATTTTTGTGTATGGTGTTAGGGAGTGATCTAATCTCATACTTTTACAGGTACCTGTCCAGTTTTCCCAGCACCCCTTATTGAAGAGGCTGTCTTTTCTTCACTGTACATTCCTGCCTCCTTTATCAAAGATAAGGTGACCGTATGTGCATGGGTTTATCTCTGGGCTTTCTATCCTGTTCCATTGATCTATCTTTCTGTTTTTGTGCCAGTACCATACTGTCTTGATTACTGTAGTCTGAAGTCAGGGAGCCTGATTTCTCTAGCTCCGTTTTTCATTCTCAAGATTGCTTTGGCTATTCGGGGTCTTTTGTGTTTCCATACAGATTGTGAAATTTTTTGTTCTAGTTCTGTGAAAAATGCCATTGGTAGTTTGATAGGGATTGCATTGAGTCTGTAGATTGCTTTGCGTAGTAGAGTCATTTTCACAATGTTGATTCTTCCAATCCAAGAACATGGTATATCTCTCCATCTATTTGTATCATCTTTAATTTCTTTCATCAGTGTCTTATAATTTTCTGCATACAGGTCTTTTGTCTCCTTAGGTAGGTTTATTCCTAGATATTTTATTCTTTTTGTTGCAATGGTAAATGGGAGTGTTTTCTTGATTTCACTTTCAGATTTTTCATCATTAGTGTATAGGAATGCCAGAGATTTCTGTGCATTTTGTATCCTGCTATTTTACCAAATTCATTGATTAGCTCTAGTAGTTTTCTGGTAGCATCATTAGGATTCTCTATGTATAGTATCATGTCTTCTGCAAACAGTGACAGCTTTACTTCTTCTTTTCCGATTTGGATTCCTTTTATTTCCTTTTCTTCTCTGATTGCTGTGGCTAAAACTTCCAAAACTATGTTGAATAAGAGGGTAAGAGTGGGCAACCTTGTCTTGTTCCTGATCTTAGTGGAAATGCTTTCAGTTTTTCACCATTGAGGGTGATGTTGGCTGTGGGTTTGTTATATATGGCCTTTATTATGTTGAGGAAAGTTCCCTCTTTGCCTGCCTTCTGCAGGGTTTTTATCATAAATGGGTGTTGAATTTTGTCGAAAGCTTTCTCTGCATCTATTGAGATGATCTTATGGTTTTTCTCCTTCAGTTTGTTAATATGGTGTATCACATTGATTGATTTGCATTTTTGAAGAATCCTTGCATTCCTGGAATAAACCCCACTTGATCATGGTGTATGATCCATTTAATGTGCTGTTGGATTCTGTTTGCTAGTATTTTGTTGAGGATTTTTGCATCTGTGTTCACCAGTGATATTGGCCTGTAGTTTTCTTTCTTTGTGACATCCTTGTCTGGTTTTGGTATCAGGGTGATGGTGGCCTCGTAGGATGAGTTTGGGAGTGTTCCTCCTTCTGCTATATTTTGGAAGAGTTTGAGAAGGATAGGTGTTAGCTCTTCTCTAAATGTTTGATAGAATTCGCCTGTGAAGGCATCTGGTCCTGGGCTTTTGTTTGTTGGAAGATTTTTAATCACAGTTTCAATTTCAGTGCTTGTGATTGGTGTGCTCATATTTTCTATTTCTTCCTGATTCAGTCTTGGCAGGTTGTGCATTTCTAAGAATTTGTCCACTTCTTCCAGGTTGTCCATTTTATTGGCATAGAGTTGCTTGTAGTAATCTGTCATAATCTTTTGTATTTCTGCAGTGTCAGTTGTTACTTCTCCTTTTTCGTTTCTAATTGTATTGATTTGAGTCTTCTCCCTTTTTTTCTTGATGAGTCTGGCTAATGGTTTATCAATTTTATCTTCTCAAAGAACCAGCTTTTAGTTTTATTGATCTTTGTAGTCGTTTCCTTCATTTCTTTTTCATTTATTTCTGATCTGAGTTTTATGATTTCTTTCCTTCTGCTAACTTTGGGTTTTTTTTGTTCTACTTTCTCTAATTGCTTTAGGTGCAAGGTTAGGTTGTTTATTCGAGATGTTTCCTGTTTCTTAAGGTAGGATTGTATTGCTATAAACTTCCCTCTTAGAACTGCTTTTGCTGCATCCCATAGATTTTGGGTCATCGTGTCTCCATTGTCATTTGTTTCTAGGTATTCTTTTATTTCCTCTTTGATTTCTTCAGAGGTCACTTCATTATTAAGTAGTGTATTGTTTAGCCTCCATGTGTTTGTATTTTTTACAGATCTATTCCTGTAATTGATATCTAGTCTCATAGCGTTGTGGTTGGAAAAGATACTTGATACAATTTCAATTTTCTTAAATTTACCAAGGCTTGATTTGTGACCCAAGATATGATCTATCCTGGAGAATGTTCCATGAGCACTTGAGAAAAATGCGTATTCTGTTGTTTTTGGATGGAGTGTCCTATAAATATCAATTAAGTCCATCTTGTTTAATGTATCATTTAAAGCTTGTGTTTCCTTATTTATTTTCATTTTGGATGATCTGTCCATTGGTGAAGGTGGGGTGTTAAAGTCTCCTACTATGAATGTGTTACTGTCGATTTCCTCTTTTATGGCTGTTAGTATTTGCCTTATGTATTGAGGTGCTCCTATGTTGGGTGCATAAATATTTACAATTGTTATATCTTCTTCTTGGATCGATCCCTTGATCATTATGTAGTGTCCTTCTTTGTCTCTTCGAATAGTCTTTATTTTAAAGTTTATTTTGTCTGATATGAGAATTGCTACTCCAGCTTTCTTTTGGTTTCCATTTGCATGAAATACCTTTTTCCATCCCCTTACTTTCAGTCTGTATGTGTCTCTAGGTCTGAAGTGGGTCTGTTGTAGACAGCAAATATATGGGTCTTGTTTTTGTATCCATTCAGCCAATCTGTGTCTTTTGGTGGGAGCATTTAGTCCATTTACGTTTAAGGTAATTATCAATATGTATGTTCCTATTCCCATTTTCTTAATTGTTTTGGGTTCATTATTGTAGGTCTTTTCCTTCTCTTGTGTTTCTTGCCTAGAGAAAGTTGTTGTAAAGCTGGTTTGGTAGTGTTGAACTCTCTCAGCTTTTGCTTGTCTGTAAAGGTTTTAATTTCTCCATCAAATCTGCATGAGATCCTTGCTGGGTAGAGTAATCTTGGTTGCAGGTTTTTCTCCTTCATCACTTTAAATATGTCCTGCCAGTCCCTTCTGGCTTGCAGAGTTTCTGCTGAAAGATTAGCTGTTAACCCTATGGGGATTCCCTTGTGTGTTATTTGTTGTTTTTCCCTTGCTGCTTTTAATATGTTTTCTTTGTATTTAATTTTTGATAGTTTGATCAATATGTGTCTTGGCGTGTTTCTCCTTGGATTTATCCTGTATGGGGCTCTCTGTGCTTCCTGGACTTGATTAACTATTTCCTTTCCCATATTAGGTGAGTTTTCAACTATAATCTCTTCAGATATTTTCTCAGTTCCTTTCTTTTTCTCTTCTTCTTCTGGAACCCCTATAATTCGAACGTTGGTGCGTTTAATGTTGTCCCAGAGGTCTCTGAGACTGTCCTCAGTTCTTTTCATTCTTTTTTCTTTATTCTGCTCTGCAGTAGTTATTTCCACTATTTTATCTTCCAGGCCACTTATCCATTCTTCTGCCTCAGTTATTCTGCTATTGATCCCATCTGAAGTATTTTTCATTTCATTTATTGTGTTGTTCATCATTGTTTGTTTCATCTTTAGTTCTTCTAGGTCCTTGTTAAATGTTTCTTGCATTTTGTCTATTCTGTTTCCAAGATTTTGGATCATCATTACTCTCATTATTCTGAATTCTTTTTCAGGTAGACTGCCTATTTCCTCTTCATTTGTTAGGTCTGGTGGGTGGGTTTTGCTCCTTCATCTGCTTTGTGTTTTCCTGTCTTCTTATTTTGCTTATCTTACTGTGTTTGGGGTCTCCTTTTTGCAGGCTGAAGGTTCGTAGTTCCCGTTGTTTTTGGTATCTGTCCCCAGTGGCTAAGGTTGGTTCAGTGGGTTCTGTAGGCTTCCTGGTGGAGGGGACTGTTGTCTGTGTTCTGGTGGATGAGCCTGGATCTTGTCTTTCTGGTGGGCAGGTCCATGTCTGGTGGTGTGTTTTGGGGTGTCTATGGACTTGTTATGATTTTAGGCAGCCTCTCTGCTAATGGGTGGTGTTGTGTTCCTGTCTTGCTAGTTTTTTGGCATAGGATGTCCAGCACTGTAGCTTGCTGGTCGTTGAGTGAAGCTGGGTGCTGGTGTTGAGATGGAGATCTCTTGGAGATTTTCGCCATTTGATATTATGTGGAGCTGGGAGGTCTCTTGTGGACCAGTGTCCTGAAGTTCGCTCTCCCACCTCAGAGGCACAGCACTGACTCCTGGCTGCAGCACCAAGAGCCTTTCATCCACACGGCTCAGAATAAAAGGGAGAAAAAGTAGAAAGAAATCATTAGTAGAAGTAGAAAGAAAGAAAGGAGAGAGGGAGTAAGGAAGGAAGGAAGGAAGGAGGGAAGGAAGGAAAAAAAGAAAGAAGATAAAGTAAAATAAAATAATTAAAATAAAAAATAATTAAGAAAAAAATTAAAACTAAACAAAACGGGCATATAGAACCCTAGGACAAATTGTGGAAACAAAGCTATACAGACAAAATCTCACACAGAAGCATACACATACACACACAAAAAGAGGAAAAAGGAAAACATAATATATCTTGCTCGCAAAGTCCACCTCCTTAATTTGGGATGATTCGTTGTCTGTTCATGTATTCCACAGATGCAGGTACATCAAGTTGATTATGGAGCTTTAATCCGCTGCTTCTGAGGCTGCTGGGGGAGATTTCCCTTTCTCTTCTTTGTTCTCACAGCTTCCAGGGGCTCAGCTTTGGATTGGGCCCCGCCTTTGCATGTAGGTCGCTGGAGGGCGTCTGTTCTTGGCTCAAACAGCACGGGGTTAAAGGAGCCGCTGATTCGAGGGCTATGGCTCACTCAGGCCGGGGTGGGGGTGGGGGAGGGAGGGGCACGGCGTGAGGGGCGGGCCTGCGGCGGCAGAGGCCGGCGTGACGTTACATCAGCCTGAGGCGCGCCGTGCGTTTTCCTGGAGGAGTTGACCCTGCGTCCCGGGACCCTGGCAGTGGCGGGCTGCACAGGCTCCCCGGAAGGGGGGGTGCTCGCTCACAGGCTTCGTGGTGGCGGCAGAAGCAGCCTTAGCGTCTCATGCCCCTTTCTGGGGTCCGCGCTTTTAGCCGCGGCTCGCGGCCGTCTCTGGGGCTCCTTTAAGAGGCGGTCTTAATCCCCTCTCCTCGCGCACCAGGAAACAAAGGGGCAAGGAAAAGTCTCGTCTCTTCGGCAGCTGCAGACCATTTCCCGGACTCCCTGCCGGGCAGCAGGGAGTGCGCCAGCCCCCTGCAGGCTGTGTTCACGCCGCCAACCCCAGTCCTCTCCCTGCGCTCCGACCTAAGCCCGAGCCTCAGCTCGCAGCCCCGCCCGCGCCGGGCGGGTGAGCAGACAAGCCTCTCGGGCTGGTGAGTGCCGGTCGGCACCGATCCTCGGTGCAGGAATCTCTCCGCTTTGCCTTCCGCACCCCTGTTGCTGTGCTCTCCTCCGCGGCTCCGAAGCTTCTCGCCTCCACCAGCCGCAGTCTCCGCCCGCGAAGGGGCTCCTAGTGTGTGGAAACGTTTCTTCCTTCACGGCTCTCTCCCACTGGTGCAGGTACCGTCCCTATCCTTTTGTCTCTGTTTATTCTTTTTTTTCTTTTGCCCTACCCAGGTACGTGGGGGGTTTCTTGCCTTTTGGGAGGTCTGAGGTCTCCTGCCAGCGTTCAGTAGGTGTTCTGTAGGAGTTGTTTCACGTGTAGATGTATTTCTGGTGCATCTGTGGGGAGGAAGGTGATCTCCGCGTCTTACTCTTCCGCCATCTTAAATATTATTTTAAATTGGTAATTTCAGTATTTATTTTAAAAAGCACTAAGAGTGTGGCATCACCATGACCTGACTCCTGACGACCACAGGCCAGTTTTCTGCTTTGTTCAGTGTGACCAAAGATGACTTTTGTAACTCTCTTGTGAAGCTAAAAGTAAAAAAAAGAAAGGCAAATTTTGCTGCCTCTTTCTTGCTTCCAGTGCCGGAAGCTTGAGGCATGAATGGGGCTGGTCTGGGAGTCTTTTATGAAGGACATGGATGGTGCACAAGGACAGGAAAGCCACGTGGGGTCCTGAGAGTCAGGCTTGGAAAAGAAGTGTTGTCTTAGCCCCACTAGGAGGAACAGGTTTGGTACTAAGGGAAGGACAACTTTCCAGGCCCCAGAAGGGGTCAAACAGATTATACGCAGGCTTAGCGAAAACCTAATGAGGCAGACACCCATAGGCTTAGGGAGAGTCCTAAGGGCGCAGGAGAGGATATGAGCCCATCTCTCTGCAAGTATTTACTAAACACCCAGTGGCACCATCAAAACTGCAGGTGACACAGACGCAACGTAGAGCCCCTGACCCTAAGGGAGCTTCTAGCTGGTGTAAAAGACAGTATTGCGTACAGGAGAGCGGAACTCCCTTCTATAACGCAGGATTGCTGCTAGGCATATGGAGATTCACAGGTGAAAATGATTACATCTCATTAAATTGCCTCTTTCTGGCCATAGCTCATTCTCTCATCTGTTATCTATTAGTTCCTGTTGGCCAGTGCCTAATCCAACTTCGGGCATAAAACAGGCCCTTAGAAAAAATGTCTGTGAATGAATGAATGGGTAAGTATACTGGGCCTTGAGGCATGTCCTAGCCGTGGTGTCCTAGGAAAGGGATTCTTAATGATGACAAGCCACAGGGTCCTTGTTACCCCGGGAGAAGGGGTTGTGGGCACCATGGGTCCTTACTTACCCTTGAAAGGTAGTTAATTAGATTATTGGAAGGATGATCTCAGTTTCCTAGATCCTTGAAGGGGATCAAAGTTAAAGACTTTGGGTTGTGTGCTATCGAGATCCATGTGGTAATTTTTCCCTTGAATTTAAGTTTAGAAATAAATGTGTCTCTAAAGATGGATTTAAATGCTTTGGCTTTGTAACTAATAACCATTATTAAATCAACGTACTTCCCCTTTACTCTTGGCAATCAGAGTGCTTAAAAGTTAAATAGAGTCCAACCTTTTTGCTACACCCACCTCAGTGCCTCGTAATTCCATCCTTGTTCTAACTTTCTCTGTCTTGGGATCATAGGACAGTTTTTCATGAAACTTCTATATATTGTCAACAATTTCTTTGTATTTCGATTTCTGAGGAGAGAGGGCATAGATTTTTCCTCCAAGGGAAATATGATTGTTCACAAATTTCACAGTGTTAAACCAGATTTAACTAGTTTTAATTTATTTGCCAATTCCCAGGACGCACAAGCCTGTAGTGACCAGTAAAGTTGAAGCAAGAGATACCAAAGAGTCGCTCACCAAAGAGTCACTCTAGCTCATGCTCACCATTTATTACTGGAACCCCGTCTCTGCCTTTGTTTGAAGGTAGGGTTCACAGAATGCCAGTTCCAGCCAGTGGCAGGACTTGGACTGCATCCCTCTTGTCCCGGGGGAGAGTTCACATTCTCCCACCATTTCTATAAGACCTTTGGCAGGTCAAATACCTCCAATTCTTCCATGCCAAAAGTTCTGCAGGAAATGCGATTTACCTTCTCTGTTCCCCTCTGTTGCTTCAGAGACTTATGTGACAGTGGAGAGGGAGGCAGTGAGAAAAAAGCTGGAGTACAAAGACTATACTGGAAACTCGCAAGCAGGGCTGATCCTCGCGTTTCCTCCCTTGCCTTTTCTCATTGAAAAGCGGCATGGGAGAGTGGGGTTAATTGATTCCTAAGATGCTTTCTATAACTCCTCATGACTTTTAATTGCTTTCTGCTTTATTGACACCCAGAAAATTCTGATATAGTAAAATTTTCTCACATCTTTTAACTCAGTCAGAAAATAAGACCATCATCATAAGCTAAATCCGGGGCAGGGTTTGGAATGGTTGTAGGGGGTAGGTGGCCATAGCAATAGCAGCAAGTTTAAGAGGAAACTGAAAGCGATTAAGTTAACTTGGCCAAGGTCACAAAATAATAAGAAGAGAAGCAGAGATCCAAACCCAGGCTTACCTGACCCCCAAATCCAATCTTGGAAACACTTTGCAATACTATTAAGTGGAGAAGAGCATTGGTGAAGGTCAATTATGTGATAAGGGGCTACTCCCAGTGATGGCATCATCCATCATTTACTTCATGACAGCGCCTGAAGAACAACCTGAAGTGCTGCCATCAGAACACAGGGGACAGAGCCACCTCCAGTAAGCACGAAGCCAAGGGCATCCACTGATCAATCCTGAATGGATTTTGCAGTCCCTTAGCATACAAGATTAGAATACGTAACAAAAATCTTAATAATAGGAAATACAAACCTTTCATTTCCATGGTCATATTTTTAAAAATGTATCCTAGGGATACAGTCAGAGATGTACACAAAGTTGTACCTGCAAGATTTCACTTTAGTGTTATATATTATATAAAAATGATGGAATTAAACTAATGGTCCACAAGAAGTTTGAGTAGATTACAGGACCTTAGCCACTAAATCTGTGTGGTGGAAGAATATATACTGATGGGGGAAAGGTTTCTTGCAGTATTACTAAGAGAAAAGGCAGCTTACAAAGCAGTATTTATTTTTAAAAAGTATATTCACAGTATGAAAAAGACTTGAGTAAAGAAAATGTTCACAGTGACCAGAATGGTGGGATTACAGGTAATGTTTGTTTTCCTCTTTGTGCTTCCCCAGTTTTTCTAGTCATTCTATAATGAGCCTGTATTACTTTTATAATCAGAAAAAAAAGTCTAATAAATGTTATTTATTAAAAATAAAAAGACAAATCCTGCCGTCCAGTACTCAGCCCAGGATGCCCATGAGTTATGCTGCTTTTGTGCCCTCAGTCTCATCCAGGAGCTCTGGCCATACACCTGTTAAAGGGACTAACTCTCGGCCCCTCTCCCGAGGACACTCGTACTGGCCCAGAAGAAGCTGGGCTGGAAAACAATGAGTGTCACCTCGCCAGGATACGTGTAGTTACTCTTCCTTACGAGGCCAAGCGCCTGACCTGATCTCTCACACCAGCCCCCTTCCTTCCTCCTGAAGAAAGTTCTTACCCCGCCCAGCATACTGCCTTCTGGAGGGGTGTCCAGGCCGAGTGGCTCTCATGCAGTGGGGTGTGGTGAATGTCAGCACTGGCCTTTCCAGGGGCTTCTTCCTTGGGACCTCATGCAGGAGGCTCCCAGCAGGCTGTGACATGCTTGCACTTGTCTGAGTTTGAGCTGGGTAACACCAGGCACAAACTGCACCATTTTCATGAATAAGTAGCAGGTGATGCTTTTGGATTCAAATCACACGTTAATGACCTCATACCTTGCGTGAGCTGTTGGCCACCTCACGGCTCTCTGCCCTGCTTTGCTCAGGATGTTAAAGGTATCCGTTAGACGGGTTCAGCATTGCCAAGCAGGCTAGGGGCTGAATAATTCTGAAGGGCAGCTGGGTTTCAGCATTTAGAAGTGCTGTCATTCCACTATGACATGGCAACTGCTGCTCCCCTAGTTGAGCCCTTTCTTGCCTGGAGTCATCACCTGACCTCAGCAGCACTGGTTGAAGCTCAGGCCCAGTTTGCAGCTAGTGTGGGGGCTGAGAAGACGGTGGACACCGAAGCTGGAGAAAGGCAGCTTTCACAGAGCTGTGACTGGAAGGACGGAGTCCAGGGCGGACCAGAGCCCAGCTGCTTTCACTCCTCTGAACGTGTGACCCCGAACTTAGAAAAGCGCCTCTGTGAATGCTCGGGGGGCAGCGTTCAAAGCTCCGCTGTGCACGTGTTCGCTTGGTTTCCCGGCTTGCTTTCTCCCCTTTGAAATGAAAAATAAAGCCACCTGTCAAAGCTGGTGATGTGTTCAGACCTGTAACCCACACAGATTCAGGAAGACTTCAAAGTGGAAACTCTTCGGATCTGATTACGTTTCGTCGCAGATGGTAAATTTATGCCCTGAGCTCCCACCTTTGGTTTGACTTCTGTTCTCTAAACCGGTGAAGAGAACATACAGTGGTGTTATTTGCAGACTAATGAGTTAAATGCCACTTATTCTCTCAGACTTTACCGACTTCTGGATTTCAACAGAGAGGAGAGGAGACTTTACTTTTTTATAGACTCTGGGCCCTGAAAAACATTTGCCCATTAGAAGATTAAACACCATTTGAGATTCCATCTTCCCTACCAGGGTGTCTGTCAACCTTCCACTTGTGCTTCCACTTGTAACAGTGGGGATAAAGACAGTATGTAACTCATAGGGTGGTTGTGAGCAATAATTGAGTTACTATGAGCAAAGCACTAAGAATATTGCCTGAGACAAATTGTTATAGATGTGTGAGCTCTTGTTTCCCTGAAGAAACAGATATGGAGGAGGCTGGAAAAGGGAAAGTGAGTCTACATGCTGACTTTTCAGTCAATAACCACCTACCGTCTAGTATAAACTCCTCTGGCAGCCCTTCAAGGCCCACCCTGATCCGGCCCCAACTTAGCAAAAGGAGATATATCCAGTGGTTCTCATTCTTGGCTACTTTACTCTGGAAAAGCCACTTCCAAGAGAAGATCTACCTAATCATTGCTCGCTCTGCTCTCTCTGAAATGGTCCAATGCATGTATTCTGGGCTATGGAACTTGGTCCTGACTGATGACAAAGGTGGTGTGTTTTGGACTTATTCTGTGAGGCTCTCTTTACTGCTACCCACATGGCTTCTCTGTTATTGTGCACATCTGTCAACCTCTGGTTTGTATTCACGGTCCCAGCCAAGAAGCATTAGTAAAGGTTAAGAGTCACCATGGCTTGGAAGAGATGTGGAGTTCATTCCAGGGCATCTCCCCCAGACTTTAGACAGTGCCTTCCAGGTGAGCAGAACACCGGCTAGGTGAGTAGAACAGTAGACCTGGGGAGAGCTTCCCCATTCAGGCAAGGCAAGGTGTGTTATCTCATGTGGACAGAACACCCCTTTGCTTTCCAGATTGGTGACAGCTGAGCTAGTAGGTAAGCATATTTCCCCATGGTCCAAGGATGCTGCTTTGTTTCCTGCTGTGGGGCTTTGAGGTTCAGGCAGAGATCAGGCCTCCACTCACTGTCAGGGCACGGGGCTCCTGGGTGGGGTGCTCAAGACCCTGTGCCTCTTCCTCATGACCTGGTCCTGTCCGGTCCCTCCTTTAGAGGCGAAAGGATCCAGATGGAGTCTGGTTTGATATTAAGTAGATCGCTAGTTGGCTACTGGTTAAAAGTATCCCTAGAGAAAACAAAACCCCACATATTTTCTTATATAAAAAGTATTTTTTTCTCCACCAGACTTAAATGGAAAAGAGGAAACATCAACTATTTGCACCAGAATGTTTTGTTCGGTTGTGACATAGGAAAATAACCAAGCACAATATTATATTCCATCCTTCTAATCATTTTTTTTCTATTTGTTCCATCTTCTGTATTCATTTCTCCAGTCTTATGTCCACCTTGCTGTGGGAGTAGGGGGGTAGGGACAGGGGATAATCTTGTCAAAATACACACAGATGCATGTGTATTTGCTAGCTCATGTGTCCCTGAAAATATTTTATGAAATTAAAGAAAATCTTTTGGGGAAAAAAAAAACCAGGCTGCGCTCTTAGACTATTGAAGGAAGTGTGGGAGACTTCATCATCCCAAGTGGCCTTTAGGACTCCCTTTCTGTCCTCTTTCTTTTCCTCTTTTCTTATGGCAGTTTCAACACAGATGAGAATCTTGTAAACACTTCATTTTGACAATTGTCATTACCACCGGCCTCGCAGCCAAGAACAGACCATTCAACAGACATCCCTGGACTGCTGACTCTGTCCATGACCTTAGGGAAACAGAGAGAAAATAATTCCTGTGCTCAAGGAGCTCATAGCCTTGGGGCAGCGGGTCTGTAGATCGAGAGAGAATTGCCAGGAGTGCAGAGACTGTGGCCGTGAAGGGATCTGTGAGGTGTGCGGCTGGAGGGCTGTGTCCTTGATAGCTACTTCGTGCATTCTTCCTTTCTCATGGAAAACAGCCATGGTCAGGGCCACGTTGAGCACAGATCTTCATCACAGGTAGAACATTTTCTCCTTCGGGGACTAATACTGGTATTAATCACAGCATTCTCTCAGACGTCCGGAGAGCTTTGGAGAGGCCTTGTGTCTCTATACAGAAACTGAACCTGGTTCTGAATTTCTCAGGTCCTTTCTTCTGGCATCATGGCCTCATTGTTCAAGCTGTTCAGTCGCGTCAACTACCTGGTTGACTTAAATATCAGATGCTCCTGAGTTTCCTTCTCCCGACCCTCCCACCCCACTTTCTTATAGTCACTCAAGCCCAACTTGCATGAAGTCTTCATAACCTACGCAACCATTCTCAACCTTTTCTTGACTTTCAGGAATCACTGCCAACACCCTTCACGTGGAAACTGCCACTTGTACTCCAGGTGTAGCTCCGGTGTTGTGCTTTCACATGGCCATTGATTTAAAATGATGCTGGGATTGTTAACACATGCTTTGGAGCTCCCTCATTGATTATAAATGCTTTGGATCCTAGATTCCCTCAGTTGTCCCTTACAAAACCTAGAAGAGTGGATTATACATGGTAGTTACTCAGTATGTTTCTGTCTTTCATACTTTCATTTTCAAATCTGTCAGTAAATACTACTTGACTGTATTGCTCTTTCAAAAGTAAAAAAAAACTTTCTCACGCGCTTGTGCACATGGTAACTCTAATGCTTCTATTTACTGAGTACGGGCTGTGCACCAGGCTGTAGATGATTTGTATGCACCACTTTATTTTAATCCTCGTGATAACTTTGCAAAGTAAATGTTGTTATGCTTGTGTTAGAGATGAGGGAACTCTGATGACTGTTGTAAGAGTCTGGAGGGAAGACGGATGGTGAGTCTCTGTGCTGACCTTTAATTCAGTAACGATCTCTACCCATAGTACAGTGTTAACTCCTCTGCCCGTGAAGCCATGGATTGGAGAAGAGGGGATGGTGTGTGAGTGTGAGAAGACAGTAATCTTAGGACTGATGAGTCCCCCTGAATTGCAAAGTTATCTTTTTTTTACTTTGTCAGTGTTACGCTTTAGACAAAACTTACTTCAAATCAAGTGACTGACAAAAAGAGGGTCATTTGGGCTTTTTTACTCATCATGTGACTTGGGTCCACAATATGGATTTGACACAGCTGTGTTTTTAATGATCTAAGGCAGATTAAAGTGATCCATGTTCAAAATGTGTGTTATTTAACAGTGTGTTACTTGTAGCACTTCAGACGCACGTGGGCTTCTAAGTTTCTGTTGAAGAAGCCACACGAATGTTCAGGGAGCAACAGTTTTCACAAGATTTGTCTCCTCCAAATCTTATCAAAAATAAGCTTTAGTAGCTCCTGTGTCTCTCAAATGAGCACTAATCAACTCACATAGTTCAGTTCATTTAGTTTTTAAAAGAGCTCCACTCTGTTTTACTTTAAAAATCTTAAGAGATTTCCTAAATAGATCATTACCACCAAGTTGGCACTGACTTGTGGAGGCAATAAAACAAATAAAGTCATTAAAAATAATGTGAACAAAAGGAGTAACTTGATATTAGGCCATCTACATTTGGTTAAAATGACATTTTAAAGTTCTCTTTCATCTTACTAAACAGATCTCTAAAAGAAAAAAAATGTGATTAATAAGTTATCCTCCATAAATCTTATGATAACTATTATAGCCTTTCGAGAATTATGAATCCACATCTGGAAAAAGTATTTTATATGCTACTGCCTATAAAACAGCACGCCATGCATTTTACAAGTGCACGTTAGTAAGTAAAAATACGGTATTTTTTTGTATTCATCCTTTTCCCCTCCAAAAGAAGTGTAAGCCTAGTTTATTTCATAATAAAGTCCTAATAAAGTTTATATGATGCTTGTTTTCCCCCCTTACTTTGGTGCTGATGCAGTTTCACTGGGTTATTGGGAATGAGCTTTCTATCAGAACTCAAGGAAGCCTTCATTATAAGCTGAGATGGTCGGTCCCGTTAGAATCATGGCATGGGCAGAAGCCAGCTGGTCAGGGGGTGGCAGAACATCATAGGAGTAAGCTGAAGCCATGGGAGCCACATACTTCACTCTTTTTCTGGCTCTTGAATTTGATTCCTTCTACATTCTTTTAAATGTAGAAGTCTCACAAGCTAGTGATTCAAAGTGCAAGGTTGGCTCTTTTTTGGAATTAGAAATTTGATTAAACTTAAACATTTGTTAAATAAAATGGGCAAAGTACTTTGAGAGCCAGCAATGTCCCTTGGAAATAGAAAATGTTTTCTCGTTTCCAAGCAGCTGTTTGCAATAAGAAGTGGCTGGTGAGTGAAAGGGAAGGACGCCATTAAGGGAAGGTAACCTCTCCAGAGTTTTATGGAGCTGTGCAGTCACATGAGCGCCATCAGTGATAAATATCACAAGAGAAGCTGCAATGTGCCTGGTTTTATTTTCACGTGGATCCTTGCATATACTTTAACTGAAGTCACAGAGTACGGTTAATGACCATGGAAAAGCACAATCTTAATGTGCACAAAAGCAACCTTTGGAAAAAAACCCTACAATCACCCATAACGATAACACCTGTAAACCAAATTTTCTTTTGTTTGGATTTTGGAAAATCAGCAGGGTCGACTCTACTAAAGTAGATGCCAGGTTTTCAGTCTCCAGAGAGTTTTCATGCATTTGTCTTTGGGACCTTGTTTCCAAGAATATGAGTGACCAGATTAAGGCCTTGAGATGCTGTGGGAATGGTGAGGACCATAAAGTTCACTGAGGCCAGCCCCCTTACCTCACAGAAGAAGAATCTGCAGAGAAGAATGGGATGGGGACTTGTCCAAGGGCCAGTAACCAGCACAGACAGCACTGGGACCCACGTCTGCTAGACTTAGGTCTCCGGACTCCTACCTACTCCAGTAGATTGACAAGCATTGAATATATTTCTAACTTAAAATAGGGGCAGCTTGGTATGTGAGGAGTGGGGTTTCTGTTCCTTTAATCAGTTCATCAAAAAACATCTCCTAGAGTCTCATTTATTCCACAGAGGTAATTGATAGCGCCACACACGGTGTCATAAAAACACCACTTAATCTCTATGAAATAGTAAACAAAGGTAATTTTGGTGCACTCAGGGCACATAGAGAAATAATTCTACCATTCTAGGTTTCTAGATTTATTTCTTCTAGTAATTAGATATATGAGCTTGCGTATTCTCACAACAGCTATGTCTTTGTAACCTCTTCAACTTTAAAATAAAATCAGAAACTGTGATATCGAAGCTTCCTTTTAGATAAAAGAATATGTTAAGGAATTATTCCGAGGTTGGTTTCAGAGCTTTAAGTGACAAGATTTGCCAATATCTGTTCCAAATTCTATCCAATGCCTATAGATGTGACTGTATTAGTTAGGTCTTCCTGTGTAACAAACCACCCCGAAACGTAGAGGCTTAAAGCAATAGGCATCTATCTAGCCAGAGACTCTTTGGGTTGGTGATTTGGGCTGGGCCCCCTTACATGTGTGCTGGATGACTGCTTTCGGGGATTAACTGGCTGCTGGTTGCTGGGGTGCTAGGAACATCGGGGTACATCGTTCCTCTTTCCCTACAGGCTAGCCTGGGATTGTTCGTATGGTGGTTGCAGGTTCCAGGAGACTGAGTAGAAGTGATCAAATCCCTTGAGGCTTAGACTTGGAACTGGCACACCATCATTTCCATGGCATTGTGTTGCCAAGTCATAAGGCCAAGCAGATTCATGGGGGAGGGGCAATAGCCTCTGTCCCTCTGTGGGAGGAGTTGCAAAATCACAGTGCAAAGTCAAAGTGACATGGATGCAGAGATGAATGGAGAATTTTAGCCATTTTTGCAATCTGCTATAGTGCTTAACTCTTGTTAGTTAGAACACTATGTGCTCCATGAATCAGTGATGCTAAGACTTTTGGATTTCATGAACCAGTTAAAAAAGTAATATTAAATAGTTTGGAAAGTACGCATAAATATCCAAAAATTGGCAACTTTTGCTTGTAATAAGTAAGAACGTTTAAAACCAAATGCTATCCTCATTATTCTGTATATATAAATAGCATGGTTTACCACCAAAAAGTATAGGAAGAATAAAAATCTCAGACTAAAGGAACGGCCATCTTATGCTGCTATTCTATGTGCCTGATTTTTTGTACTGGTTCTTACATTGCCGCTGACTGATGAAGACTTCATCAAGAGGGGCAGTGCTCCCTGTGGTGGGATTCAGGAACCTCTGGCCTGGAGAGGGTTTACGCTAGTGGCAGGGTGGGAAACAGCTCCTCGTTTATGGCTTTACATAGCCTTCAGTGTGAATCTGCTTTCCAGACACATCTTACCTGCAGATGAGTTGAAGTAAAGCAGTGAAATATTATCTGAAAGATCTGGCCCCAGTGGGTCCCGTATTTAATTTGTTAAAATATCAAAGACTGCATGCATCTCTAGTTCAGTGGCGTAACATCGAGGCTTAGTGACCTGGCTCTGGTCTTATCTGGACTGCGGGTAGGAGGAGTTGACCCTCAGGGGACATGGCTCTTACCTTGGCACTGAAGTCACCAGCTGGGAATCCTTGATTAAACCATTTACTTGGCCAAACTTGAGTTTCCCGTCTGTAAAATGACATAGTAGTAACACTTTTCATTATATTTTTGTGAGTCTTAAATGAAATGGTAAAGTGCTTGATGCTATGCCAGGCTCCTAGTAAGTACTCAGTATAAGACAGTTGATTGCTGGATGGTTGGTTTAGTATTTTTTAAAAACGTTGTTTTTTGCACACACCCCTTTCCACCACTGGGTTGAGTAGGAAATGCCACAGACCTCCATTTGAGAGAGAGAGAGAATAAAGAACAATTGTCACTATTGTCACTGCTGCAAACGGTCATCATGGGGCCTTATTTACACTGATGACTGTGCCTTTCTCCACATCGACTGGAGGAGCTGGATTCCTCACCTCTGCCGTCTCCCCCCATTCCTAATCCTGTGATGTGCCGTATTAGTCCACCACTCGGAGGAGCTTCCAAAGCGCTGGAAGAGTTAATTCTTTCTGTAGCGATCTTACTGTTTTCTTAGCGTCCCTAAAGATGTAATTCTTGCCAAAAAAATTCGTCTTAGACTTTGCTGAAGCCAAAGAAACCGCCTCAGCAGCTTTCTTAATTCTGTCAGCATTCATGAATCCTTCTCACTCCTCCATACATACCTTTATACCTTCATGTTGAAAAATTCTGAGTGTGTACCCACACGTGTGCCATTTCATTCTCATTTTCATTTGGAATCTGGTGTTCACGCTTTTTATTCAAAGTGATTGCTAATGCTATTTTTTGTAACCACTGTTGGTCTGGAAAAATGAAGTAACAGTAGACCAATAGATACACCTGAGAAAACAAAGGGAAGGAGGATGTTATGTATAACAGTAATAAAATTAACTTTCCCATAATAAACTGTTTAATCCCTGGACTAATTTTAAAAACCCTTGATTGGGAAGGTAAAAATTTACCTCTCTCTGTATATTCTTCTCTCGCTCGCGCTCTCTCGCTCGCTCGCTCTCTCTCTCTCTCTCTCTCTCGTCTCTCTATTGGATTGAGAGAAACCTGTTGATTTTATAGCAATCATATATATCTGACCCTTCATTTGGATTTTTAAGCTTTGTTTGGCAACTGTACGTTGGTATCATTTTATTTTTTACTCAGAAAGATAAATACCTTTGTGATGAGGTGGCATGCAAATCCTTCACCAGACAGAAAACCAACCTTAAATACTATTCTCTTTGAAATGGAACAGACCTCCATGGAGTAGAAGGAAGGCAATAAGAAAACAAAAAATGCCTCCCTGAAACAGAACCGAGGATCTAAAACCAGTCATTCTCTTGAGGGTTGAAACTGTTTCCCTTCAAATTAAATTAGACTTGTGTTTCTACCATTATGGTTTTTAGCAATGGAAACTTGATAAGGATGGCCATTTCTCTATTTCCAGATAGACCGGGATGCTTCCCAAGCAAACTGCCCAAGTTCTGAGTAGTAATTCTCTAATAAAATTAGGTTCATTTCTTCTAGTGACACAAATGATGGCTTGTTCAGACTGAACCTGTACATCTCCTGAGGTTAAATAGCACAACTCTAGATATAAATTCTACCCCCCACTCCAAGTTAAAGTGTTTACATGTATACGATAACTGACGGCTTTTGAAACACACATCCAGAGTTGTGGGTAGAATTTGACAGGAAGCAGAAACAAGGAAGATCCCTGTAGGTAGGACAAACAGTCTGGCAGAGGTACAAGTTATGCTGGGTGCCAGTTAAGAGATCTCAGGGCTGCACTGAGTGTTCATGTTGGAAAAACAGAGAAGGCAGGTTGGATGGGTGGGGTAGGCAGCTTCTCCGTGGCTCCCAGTGGTCCCCAGCTTCTGGTATTAGTGCCTTTGTGCAGTCCCCTGCCCTTGAGGCTGGGCTGAACCTGGTGACTTGCTTTTAGACAATAGAATATGGCGAAAGTGATGGGATATCACATTCATGATTAGGCTGTAAGAGAGTGTGACTTCCTTTTTGCTAGCCCTCTTTCCCTGGCTTTTCTTGTTCTGATGAAGCAAGCTGCCATGTCACGGCCTGACCTATAGAAAGGACTATATGGCTAGGAAATGAGGGCTGTCTCTATCCAATAGCCAGTGAATAACTGAGTCTTTCATCACCACAGGGCACAAACCCTCCCCACCCCACCCCCTGCCACATTCTACAGACAAGCATATAAATGAACTTGGAAGCAGATCCTTCCCCATGCAGGCCTTCAGATGAGACTGCAGCCTCAGCAGATGCCTTGATTTAAGCCTATGAGAGACTCTGAAGCAGAAGACCCAGATAAACTGTGCCCAGATTTCTGACCCATAGAAACTGTGAGAGGTTAAATGTGTATTGTTTCTTAAGCCTCTGAGGTTTGGTGTAACTTGTTATGCAGCAATAGATGTTGTATTAGTTAGGGTTCTCCAGAGAAACAGAACCTATTTATATATCTATATCATTTATCTATCTGTCTATCTGTCTGTCTATCTGTCTATCTATCTACCTACCTACCTACCTATCTATCTGTCTCTCTTGACTATTCACATGATTATGGAAGCTGGTGAGTCCAAACTCTTCAGTGGGCCAGTAGGCTGGAGACTCAGGAGAGTCAGTGACGCAGTTCCACTCCAAAGCCTGGCGGATAGAGACCCAAGAGAACGGATGGTTCAGATGAAGTCTGAAGACTGTCTGCTAGAGAATTTCCTCCTGTTGGGAAGGCTAGTCTGTTTGTTGTATTCAGGTCTTCAACTGATTGGATGAGGCCCACCCACATGATGGAAGACAGTCTGCTGATTCAGAGTTCACTGATTTAAATGGTAATCTCATCTAAAAACACTCCTAAGTTGACACAGAAAATTAACCATCACAGATGTGAAGCCACATCTTAAAGATGCCTTTTAGAAAAGTTAGAATCAATATCGTGGGCAAGAGAGAGCTCTTTAGCAGGATGTAGTATGAAAGAAATAGCATTTTGGGAAAGTCTGACATGGTGGGGTGGAGCCTCTGACCCCAGCATTTGAGGAGCTATGGTCCTGTGGCTACTCTAAGAAGAGTCTCCCCAGCCCTGTTGGACACTATCTGAGGAGTGACAAGATTCAGGTCACTCAGTTCTCCTCTCAGTCATAAATTTAGTTAGATCTCAGCTCTCCAGCTGTGGTAGATAATTTTGAGGATTTGGGAACAGTTAATTACATGTACATTGTAACCAATTGTTAGAGAGCAAATACCCATGTGGTGCCCACCTAGATTACAAAAGAGCACAATACTGGCATCCCTGAAATCCCAGTGGGGCCCCACTGGGTCATAAATCTCTATCCTCCATAAGTTTTTATTATATATTCCATAATTAAAGAAATTTGGAAAATGTTAACTAAACTTATGAATATATCAGCGGAACACAGAATATGTACTGATTGCTCAAGGTATATTAAGATTTTCCTTCTCAACTAGATTAATTCTCTTAAGAGCAGGGGTCTTGTCTTACACTCCTCTTGGGGACTCATAGCTTTAAGCCCAGGAACGATCACCTCATAGTTGCTATGATGGTACCCACTTCTGGCTATTTGACAAGTAGACAATAGGAGCAGCCTCAACACTCAGATGGTAACTTGTCAAGAGGTAAGATGTTTGGATGAGAAAGTACATGACTAGTGGAGCCCAGGCCTTCCTTGTAGCCTTTAGTCTTTAGGGAAAAATTGTTGATCGGTAAAGAAAGAGCTGAGAGCAGCCAGCTTAAGCTCTATCTCATATAGGCAGAGTTGAAATAATTGGGACTCTGCGTCTTTCATAGTTTAAAAATAACAGCTGTTTTTCCATGCTAAAAAGTTCAGCTAGGCTGTGGCAGCATTATGAAAGTTAATAGACATCTATACCAGAATTTAATTAGGTGTGTGTGGGGGGGAGAGAGAGAGATTCAAATATCAGAGGCAGTTCTGAAGTTCACAGAAGTGCAGTAGAAGCCCACTGTCCTGCCTGCAGTATTTTACCAGGTGACGAAACTTCTAGGCTCCATGGAAAATATATTCTGAATTTTTTCTATAAATTATAAGTGTTTGTTTCATTGTGGTCTGTCAAGGGTATAATAAAAATGGACATAATGCTTTGAAATGCCAAGAAAAACAAAAGCTAAACAGAAGCCTGAGCAGGCTGAAATATGCAAACAAGCCTAGGGATCTTATCCCAGCAGCAGGATGGGGAGCTTGGGGTGTGCAGGAAAGGGGGAGCCCCGTGGAGTGGAGTAAGTTGTAGGATTGCAGTGTGCGGGGTGAGAACACTTGCACACCAGGCAGTGGGGCTTTTGATGCATGTGTCCAGCTGCAGGTTTAGTTGAGATTAATGTGCTTTGATGACCAGTCCTATCCTAAAGTTTCCAAGAGGAATCAGATTCTGATGCCAAGTTGCCTCAAAACAGATGGGCAAGATTTTCCATGAAGAAAGAGCACCAAGGTGAAATGCCACATGTCAGGAGAAGGTATTTCAAACTTAATTCACAACAGGCAGAAACAATGTAGAAGAATAAACTGGCCTCCAGAAATTTCTGGTGTGAACATCGAGAAGGAACCCAAAGCCCTGTTCTTAGAAAGGCTGCCCTTTCCGGCTTCTTTCTCCGATTTCCAAAGTTCACCTGTTGTGAAATGCTAGAATTTATTGTGGGAAAAGGACACCAAATAATATGTTTTCACCCTCTGCAAAAAAAGTCTCTGTTTTCATGAATTCAGCGTGAGACCAAATATGTCATCACTTTTCCTCAGTGTTACAAAAGGGGGAATTCTTTCAGCTGTCTTTATTGGAACAGAGCATGTTTTCACACTACTTTATGTCAATGTCTCCCATTTTAAGCTTTTGTTTTTATTGGACACTGGATTTTTCAGCCCAAATTGCACATGTCCAAAACCCACTAGATTGTAGGCGAGATGACTGGTCCAGGGAATAGCCACTTCTTCTCAGATTTATGTCAAAACTGATTGAAGTGGAGATCCAGACATTCTACCTGCATCATCTTCACTCTTAACTCCCCAGAAACTCCACTCTGTCCCAAGATGATGATGGTTGCTTATGACTGTAGGCTCCATTTTGACTATGTCCCAAATTTGTGTTATTTAGAACTTAAAGACATCCCACTGCACCCCAAATATGTGTGGCTCACCACTACTGAGGCTGCAAACCTGTCCTGTGGGCTGCACCTGGGAGGAGGAAATGGTAGGGTCCATACCTGCCGTGGGAGGAGGGGTTACAACTCATGGAAAGCACCTGACTCTAGATGTCTAAGAAGAAGCAACGTCAGAGATGCTGCTAGGACAAATGAGTAACTGGCAAAGTACAAAACGGAAACAACAACACAGTTCCATATATACTCTAAACACTAAAGTCATTACACATATATTAATAAATTAAATGTAATACATAAAACCATAGAGGTCTTCCCTCCCATGGGATTTATAGTTCATAAGTATTATTCATAATTTTGAATTCATAAGCATTATTATACACTTTTTAAAGACAAGTGTGGTCCAGTGAAAGGAACACTGGTCTTAGCTTCAGTAAATATGGATTTTAATCTAACTTCGTTACTTGCTGTGTGACTTGGGTAAGCGACTTAACTTCTCTGTGTTTAAGTTTCTTCAGGGTAAAATGGAGATAAAGATAGTTATCTTTATAAAGATAAAGATAGTGCTAAATGATACAGAATATGAGAAAGCATTTAGCACTGTGCCAGGCACATAGAAGGCACTTAATAAATGTTATATGAAGGAACAGCAACATGAACTTGGCATTTACATATGAGGTATATATGTGCTACGTACACACAAATGATAAAAGAACAGGTTTGAAAGAGGCATGTTAGGGTTGGGGATGTAGGCAAAATGATGGCTGCAGGGAAACGAGGCACTTCGCTTCTCAGAAGGGCTGTAGTTTTATTTATTTATTTATTTACATCTTTATTGGAGTATAATTGCTAGGGCTGTAGGTTTTTTTTGTTTTGTTTTTGCGGTACGCGGGCCTCTCACTGCTGTGGCCTCACCTGTTGCGGAGCACAGGCTCCGGACACACAGGCTCAGCGGCCATGGCTCACGGGCCGGGCCCAGCCGTTCCGCGGCATGTGGGATCTTCCCGGACCGGGGCACGAACCCGCGTCCCCTGCATCGGCAGGAGGACTCTCAACCACTGCGCCACCAGGGAAGCCCTAGGGCTGTAGTTTTTGAGGGTGGAGATTATAACCACTGCTCCTGTCATCTTGTCCTTATGGGCTGTTCTCCATCCCAGTCCCCATTGTGATAAACAGATGACTCACCCCACCTCATTGCGTAGGCGGCTTCCAAAGCCAGCACATACCTGAGTTCAAGCAGAACGACTTGTCAGTGGGGTTGGAGTCCGTTGTTTTGAACGTATTCTCATGGGGGTATCTGGACATAGGCAAAGGGAATGTGGAAAGGTGCGGTGGGTGTGATGGGCAGCCACGGTCTCCCTTCTTGGCCTCCCGTTAGTAACCTTCCTAACCTGCCATGCGCAGCACAGTGCCAGGAGCACCTTTGTCCTGTACGACTGAGGCCCACGGGGGTCGGAGGACAGCAGCACCCGCTCTGTGTTGCCCTGTGAGCTGAGGCCGATATTTAAGAGCAGGGGCTCTGCCTCATGCCAACCTTTCCCTTGTCAGTAAGTGCTTCTTTTCTTGGTTCCGCCCTACCCGCTTTTCCATTTGGGGGGTTCAATATTTATTCCTTTTGCCTCGGGTCTATAGATTTTATTCAACAGGTATTTATTGAGCACCTTCTGTGTGCAAGACCCATTGTTCTAACTGAGGGAAATCCATCCATTGTTCATTTCTGATACCGGTTCTCACACACGCTGCTGCTTCCGCTGATCATTTTGCCACTTTGTTTAAAGGCTAATTAGTCTTACCCTCTTTTATTACGTGGCCAGCTTGTGGACAGCTCTGCTATCAGCAGGGTCGGGGTGAAGAGGAGGCCCCGAGCTGGGCTCAGCTTCCTCCGCGGGACCCCGTGGTCTCCCTGCAGGTGTCCGGGCCCTTTCTGAGCCAGCTTCGTGGAAACACGTTGTTCCATGAGGTGGAGTCAGGGCAGAGGGACTACCAAGGAGGAAACTGGAAAAGAAAACAAGAGAAGAGGCGAAGTCATGGCCAGAAAAAGAATGCTGGCCACTGTTTCAGACATGGAAGCAAGACCAAGACAGGAGGAGCTGGCAACAAGCTCTGGAGTGCGAAGGCGAGGATGAAATGAGCTAGAAATCCCTTCTGTGTCATGCTTGATGTATGTTCCAGGGGGATGCTAGGTGGCTGAATGGAGAACGTAATATATTTTACTTGTAAAATGTTAAGTAACCTTATTTTAAGACAGCAATAGATAAATCATCCGGAAGTTGTATTTTTATACTCATAATTACTATATGATTTATACAGACCAAAATTCTTATAGAAATTTTAGAAAGGGAGTAGGTTTCTCATTGTTCCAGAGTTGAGGGAAGGCTTTCCGGGAAAGGTTAAATTTGAACTTGGTCTTGAAAGAGGAGTGAGACTTGGAGAATTAGAGAGAAAGCTGGCTGCCAGGCGCTGCATTCCACCCTCAGGCAACCCCCTCCCCGGGGCTTGTTTTCCTAAACGCTGCAGCACGGAGTTTCCATTGACAGCTGCTCAGCTGAGAAACCTCCTGGGTGGGGACCATGCCTGTCTCCCCACCCTCTGGGCCCTCGTCAGCCCAGCTGGTATCCTCTCACAATCCTCTCTGCACATCAGGCCCCTCTTTGCTCACCTCTCCTTGAAGCTCCCTTTCATCGGCACCACAGAGACAACCACTGAGCATCTTCTGGAGCCCAGAGGTCTGCTTTTTTCATCACTCCTGCTCTTCCAGTTCTTTTGCAGCAGGTAACACCTAAAGCCCTTCCTAGATCCCAGATCTTTCTGCGGTAGCCCAAACACACACCTTCTGCTTTCTGTGGACTTTCTCCTCCCAGGGAGCCTGCCAAATTGTAAACCTCATCTAATAAGCCGCTTCCCTTCTCAGCCCACAATTCCTAATCTTCCTCTCAGAAAGCACAGACGCAGTTTAGTCCACAGGCTTTTACTGAGCACCGAGTGTTTGCCTAGGCCTGCACTGGGACTGCGCCATAGACCTACAGCTGCACAGATGTGAAAGTCACGTGTTGGCATTTGATCTCTACAACAGCACCTGGATGCTAATAGGCAGGGCATGTGCTGTGACGTTTACCAGAGGGAGGAGTGAGCTGCAGGGAGGTTTAGTGACTTATATGATTCACACTCGCGATGGCAAAGCCAGGACAAAGCACTGAGTCTTCTGACGCATGGCTCAGCACTCCTTCTCTGCCGTGTGACCCCACCACCACTGTACCTCCTAAAGGCAAACCTGACTTTTGGGAGAGAACCTGCTACCGTGCTCATATTTCAGATGAATTGAGGGCTGGAGAATTTATGTAACTTACCCAAAGTTAAGTAAGTGGTGGAGGTAGAACTGCCTCAGGTGAGTGCAAAACCCACGCTGATAGAACCATCATGTAGTCCAGCCATGGGCAAAGGAAGGGAATTGTTCTTTATGACTCTGAGGCAGAATTGACACGTGTCAGTGGAAGACCGAGGGCCTTGTGCTTCATCTCAGTGGAAGGAGGAGCTTGGTCACAGAGGAGCTTTGAATAAGGAAATGGGTAACCTTGTCAAACAGTGGGCACCCTATTAATCGGTGCCTAGGTTGTTGGAGATACCGCAGAGCAGCGTCCCGCATTATGTAGGAAGTTGGAACGGTAGCTTCTGAGGACTCTTCTAGTCTTGGTCTTTTAAAGTTCCATAAAGTCAGTGCTTACCATGGAATTTGCCATAAGTAGAAAAGTCATGTTTAGAAGCTCCATACTCATGTCCTGGAGCTGGGAGATAGAAAAGTGATCTTCACTTTCAGGACATTTCCTTGAAGGTTTAAGGAGTTGTGACAAGTCGCAGAGCTTATGAATGCCATTGGTCGTACCGATGATACCCAGTGCGTCCCCTACTTCTCTCTGTCCCCCCTTTCTTCTCCCTTTGGGGCCCCACATGAGACTCTTTCAAAACTGACCCTTTTCTCCTGTTCCCCACGTGAATTTTTGTGAAAACTCCTTCAGAAAAGAATAGAAGTAAATTTGACTCTTTGTCCTTAAGACTGTGGTACCTGAGCCATTGCTCATTTTCTGCTTGGTTTAGGATCTGATCCAAAGTGATTTTTAATCTCTGTATTGTAGGAATTTACTTCCTAATATGTCAGCTCCATCCCGCAGAGTGTTCTATCAACACCCTTAACCCAGTTATATGCAGGGACTTTGACCCCAGACGGGGAGTCCCGGATGGAAGTCAGGACATTGCTTTAGTACAGACTATGAAAAATGCATGTAAGATAGAAAAATGTGAATTATGTGTGAAACAAACAAAAGCACCAGGCAACATGGAATTCATGTCAACAAAAGCTTGCTGCAAGCTGTTGCTTGCTTTCTAAGGGGGAAACAGACTCTGGCGCCCGAGGAACAGTAGCAGGGAAGGACTTTTTGCACTAGAGTTGCAGAAACAAAAGAGATGACCTGTTTTGACTGTAATTGCTTTCAAATTCTTCAGCTCTCCTTTTTCCCTGCATCCCCCTCCCCCAGCCTTTGTTGCGCAGCTGGGGAAGTAACTGATTATTGAGCCCGTCTGAGCCACGAGGCTGGGAGTAACTGACATTTCTAATATTTTGACATATTCAAGAGAAAAGAAAAAAGCAGTCCAAAGGGTGGGGCCTCCAGCTGACCTTCTTGTTGACCATCAACCAACTCCATGACTGGATGACTTGTGTGAACAAGGGGATGGTGAAGTTCTCAGGAGGATTCGTGTGCTGGAATGTCTAGCTCACATTCCAATTAAAATATTAAATCTGGTGATATTAAACTACATAGACTTTTGGTGCCACCAGCTGAATATGTTGTAAGTACTAGTTTTCAAGCGAGCTGCAGAAGTGAAATTAACATTCCCTCACCGAGAGATGTTTCTAGGTAAGAGACAACCAATACACACATTTTTTAAAGCAAATTATTTGCAATTATTTAAAATGATTACCCTGTTCCTCTCTGGATCGCTGCTGGAGACCCAGGCATCCAAGCGCCATAGGCTTCTACGTCAAATATAATAAATAGCATTGTAATTGTGTTCTAGGAGGGCTGCACACAGCTCCAACTTGGCTCACAGCCACCCTTGCTACCACCAGAGCTGCCTTCCTAAGGTATTCTGGGAGAAGGAGCCCCGTGCCGTCCAACTGGCAAGGCTTCTGCGTAACTACACCTCCCTTTACGAGGCTGATGAGGTTCTGCGGCCCACAAGCCACAGCCTCAGCTCAAATCCGTCGCACACTTTTGTGAATGTGGGAGGTGCCACTCCTTGCTCTCACTCTTCCAAATGGCTCCAGGGGCCTCACTGCAGCCTTTTAAGGAGGGAGTGAGGGTGGCAGTCTGCCCGGTCTGCTGAAAGGAGGCACCCTAAAATAAAATTTGCCTTTGTGGATAGACGGTATTCAACTGAATTCCATTTAATTCAATACATAGTCATTGAATGTCAATTATAAACCAGGTTCTGTGGACCCCCCCCCCGGAGCCTGGGCTCATTTCTACCTTTTCTCATCCCCTTTCTAAGTCCTGGTTTCTTCATTTGTTAAATTGTTATAGATGATTATACCATTCCCTGTGGATTCCTGTGAGCTTAAATAAGAATGTTTGTGTAGCGTACCTAGCCTGTGGCCTGGTATGTGGTGGGCGCTCAGTGAACGCAGTGTCTTGTCCTCCTCCCGTTTCTCCAAGTGATCAGAAACACCAGTCCGGGAATCACTCCAGGCAGGGGCAGGAGATCTGTAGAGAGCATCTTCGATGAAGATTTCCTTCTCAGGACCACATTCCTGCATTGAAGCAGCTGGGTTATACTGTGGACTTCATATGGTCATAGGGGAATTAAATGAGATAATGTCTGAAAAATGCTTAACACATATTTATTGACTCATATATGTCATGCAATGTTATTATCTATCTACTATCTATCATCTTTCTATCTATTGATATCTATCTAACTATGAATTTATTTTGTCATTACTGTTTATTTTCTTGGCTTGAAACCTCTTGGATTCTGGAAATCCAGTGGTCCCTCTCCACTTCTGTTGTGACCTCCTGGATCCTTGAAGTTTGGCTATCCCTTCATTCATTCCAGAAACATTTACTGAGCACCTGCTAATTGCCAGATAGTTTGCCAAGTCCGTGGGTCACAAAGGCAGGTTGGGTCACCAAAACTGGTCGTACAGGCAGCATCCCTGGCCTCTAACAGAGTATGGTTTGTTGAGGAAGCCAGAGAAGTAGGCACATCATTTCAATATCATGTAATAAACACAGGGGCAGAGGTCAACCTGGAGTGGGAGTAGGCCATGCGCCCTGCTGTGGGGCTGGTGAGAGGGTGGCTAGGGACCACGGCAGGGGCAGCTCAGCAACTGCATGTTGAAGGACAAGTGTCCCCAGTTCTCACGACCTGAGAATTACTACTCACATCTGTGTCCTTGAAGCGTCATGGCCCACAGCTAGTAACCAAAACGTCTAAATTCTGCCACTAGACCCGCTTGAAAGGTAGCGCAGTGGGTTGGGACTTCTGGGGGAGTTTCATCCCCGGGGGCAGAAGCAGAATGTTCTTTCTCCCCTTGACCCCAGAGCGGCACTTTCTGAGCACCTGTGCCTGTTCCCACGGCCTCCACAGGGTTTTCTGTAGTAGGTCTCCCCTGTCGCCCCCCGCCCGCCCAACAGTGGTGTCCCCAGAGTGGCTTGAGGAAAACGTAGCCAGGCAGGGCCAGGAAGCACATCATAAATGCAGAGACAGTGCTCACAGGAAGACTCACAAGGGAAAGAGCCCAAGACCACCCTCCTCCCTAATGTCCATCTGCTGCTCTTGCTTCCAGCCATGGAGAGACAAAACGGCAAGGCTCATGCCAAAGGTGATGAGGGCAAGAAAGTTCATGAAGCAGTGGGCAGGAAGTGATAACCAAAGATACAGAAAGTCCATGGTCCTCCATTACTGGAGGGCCTGTGGCTGAGCTGGGATCTGGGCATGCCCTGGGCTGTATTTCTCATGTCCATTCCCTCCTAGTGTGTCCTCCTCTGGTCCTTAACGTCCTTGTTAATTTCCTGTCCCACTTTGCTCTCCCTCAGGAAGCCCTGAAACTGGCCCCAAATCTTATGAAAAGCCAAACAGCTAGGTCAACTTTCAGGATTCCCAAAGAAGCAAATAGCAGTTTCTTTTATGACGCACATATTCCCTTTTTCAAAAAGATTCTTTTAGAGCAGTTTTAGGTTCACAGCAAAATTGAAATGTACAGAATTTCCCCTTAAATCCCTTGTCCCCACACAGGCACAGCCTCTCTCATTGTCAGCATCCCACACCAGAGTGGTCCATTTGTACAGTGGATAAACCTATGTTGACACATCATAATCACCCAAAGTTCACAGTCTGCATTACCGTTCACTCGTGGTGGTGTACAGTCTATGGATCTGGACATATATGTAATGACATGTCTCTATCATTATATCATACACAGTCTTTCCACTGCTCTAAAAATCCCCTGGGCTCTGGCCATTCATCCCTCCCCCTTAAGCCCTGGCAGCTGCTGATCTTTTTACTGTCTCCATAGTTCTGCCTTTTCCAGAATGTCATAATGTTGGGCTCATAGAGTATGTCGCCTTTTCAGGCTGGCTTCCTTCACTTGGTGATAATATGCGTTCATGTTTCCCCCATGTCTTTTCATGGCACATTCAGTTTTTTTTTTTAATTTAGGTTTACATTTTTTTCTATAAATTTATATTTTTTTATTTATTTATTTTGGCTGTGTTGGGTCTTTGTTGCTGCTCGTGGGCTTTTCTCTAGTTGTGGCGAGCGGGGGCTGCTCTTCGTTGCTGTGTGCGGGCTTCTCATTGCGGTAGCTTCTCTTGTTGCGGAGCATGGGCTCTAGGCGCGCGGGCATCAGTAAATGTGGCACGTAAGCTCAGCAGTCGTGGCTCATGGGCTCTAGAGCACAGGCTCAGTAGTTGTGGCACATGGGCTTAGTTGCTCCATGGCATTTGGGATCTTCCCGGACCAGGACTCGAACCCGTGTCCCCTGCATTGGCAGGCAGATTCTTTTTTTGTGTGTGTGTGTGTGGTACGTGGGCCTCTCACTGTTGTGTCCTCTCCCGTTGCGGAGCACAGTCTCCGGACGCGCAGGCTCAGCGGCCATGGCTCACGGGCCTAGCTGCTCCGTGGCATGTGGGATCTTCCTTGACCGGGGAACGAACCCGTGTCCCCTGGATCAGCAGGCAGACTCTCAACCACTGCACCACCAGGGAAGCCCCACATTCAGTTTTTAAACTTTTGTGCGTACCATGTTAGGTCCCAGGAAGGTGGTCTCTGCCCACTTTGAGAGATCAGGAGCTCCTGAGGTTATGAGAGCACACAGATTGGACCAGTGGGTCAGTGCATTTGGGGTGGATGGGTGGGAGGGGTTGACCCAAACTCTTCAGTTTTCCACCTGAGGGATCTCCTGTCCCTTCCTCTACTCTGTGCTGAAACTGACCTCAAGAGGAGAATAAATGAAATTAATTCCTTTTAGAAAAAATTATTGGGTAATTGAAATGAACTTCTTCAGAAGGGTCCTCCTTCCAGTATCCATTATTAATAGTAATAAACCTTGGAGTAATAATAATGGAAGTAGTAAAGGCACAGCGATTATAATGTCAGTGTACTTGTGTGCTGTGTTGTACAACTGATACAGCCCTTTAACATCTGATTTCTTATTTGAGCCCATAAAAGGGATGGTGTGGAGGGCAGGAATGAGACCAGCGATTCCATTTTTCAGTGACGAGGCCAAGTTTTCCTGTGGCTGTGGGACACAGTCAGGGTCACACAGCTGGTGTGAACAGCAGAGCCAGGGTTCCAATTCAGGTCTCTGACACCAAGCCCGTTAATGCTTCTAGCTTGTAATTGATCAGACTCACATTTATTGAGCAACGGCTATGCTGTGGGCCCTGGGCTGGGGCACGGGAGAGAGGATCCCTGAGAGGGATGCAGAGGCATTCACGAGTTCCTCAGGCACAGAGTACCATGCGTGCAAGCCCAGCTGTGGAGCCCAGAGGCAGCGGTGACCACCTTGCAGTGGGTATCAGAGTAGGCTTCCAAGGAGAGGTGTCCCTGGACCCACGCCCTGAGGATGGTCATAGTGGTTATTACCTAGCAGGACATTTAGGCAAGCTCGTGACTACAGGGGAATCTTTCATGTGACACTGTAAGTTGCCGGCAGGCTAAGACGTTCAAATGGATGAGAAGGAGGTTCGAGAGAGCTGTGGTCATGGGCTCTTACTCAAGTCTCACCCATGCCCCTTCTTGGCCCCCTTCTCAGCCTCCTTCTCAGCCTTGACCTTCTCTGTCTCTGGCTCGAGGTGGTTTGTGCTGCAGACCAGGCACATTTGCAGCGCCAGGGGAGGTGGCTGTGGGCTCCATAGGGAACTTCTCCTTCCAGGGCTCTCAGCACGAGCCTTCCAGCTGGGCACCTTGGGAGGAGGCTGTCGACCAGATCCTGGGCCTCAATGCGGTTGTCAGGATGAGCACCCACTCCTTAGCTGCTCGCATAGGCTCCTTTCATCTGGCCATCGTCAGATGTGAAGGACACAGAACAGAAATTGTTGGAAAGCCTGGTGAGCTGGGGGCTGGGCGGTGGGGGGAGGAGGTGGGGAGGAATCAAAATTCAAAGCCAAGGCCCTACACACACTGCTCTGTGGCAGCTCATCAGTTTTCCCTCTTCTCACCCGCGAGGGAGCCCGTGTGCTCCTGCTTTGCCTGGCTGTATCCTGGCCGCATCTGTTAGCAATGAATAAAGACGGGGTGTCGGAGGCGGGGCTGGAGGCGGAGAGCAGGAAGAAGGTCTACTTAAACAAAATGTGTTTGCGCACACACGTAAAACCACAGGCCTCCTGGAGGCAGGCACCCCATCCGGGCCCCCTCATGGCTGAATTTGTAATCAGGAGCATGTGATGGAAGGATTGGTGCCTTTATATCTACCCAGAGGGCCTCCGTGTCATGTCCTCGTTTCTGACATATGAGGGGCTTGGGCAGGGAGGGTTCTCAGGGCCTCCCCAGCACGGACATCCTGTGTCCAGCAGCGACAGGGTCGGCGGTCTAGCTGTGAGAGCCCGCCCGTTCTCATGCAGGCTTGGAACGGAGTAGGACTCGTGGTGTCTCTGGCCCAAGAAGGAAGGAGGCTGGGTCTTCTCTAGCTCCCAAAGGGGGAAGCAGACACCTTGGAAAAGGGCTCTCTACAGCCCGCTGGGTAACGTCTACCTTCACCTTAGCATTTAAGGTCTCCAGGATCTGCTTTTGCATTATCCCCATCAAACTGCATTGTGTTTACTTCAAAGCCAGAACTTCCAAGGAAGTAAGAGGTAAGGAAGTGCCAGGGAGGCTCAGACTTACCAATACTAAAATACTTCTGGAAGGCTGGACAGGTGAAGGCAGGCTTCTATACAGAACGGAAAACGGTTCTGAGTTTTCTCTTCAGCAGATATCCTCTGAGGAAATCACTTGGAGCGAGCGAGGCCCTGGAGGTTCTCCTCAGGTCCCTTAAGGACACACAGTGGGAAAACCAAGCGCCACCCTCCTCCCTTCTTCCTTCTGTGGGCCTGAGCAGGTGGCATCCTTGCGTGGGCTCTGTGGCTCCTGTACCTGCCCCGTCTGTGGCAGGGCTTGTGGCTGGTCTAAGGCCCCCCACTGGCTCGCACCAATGAGGAGAATCAAGAAAGCCCGTCACCTTGGACTCCCCACACTCTGATGCTCTGGGGAGCATCGTGTTCTGAGAGACTCTAGCCAATGTTTCTATTTTTAAGACCTTCCGTTGCCTTAGATGGTGGGAAGGTAGGAGATAGGAGGGAAGAGAAGGGAGAGAGTGTTAGATAGGAGGAGGGATTTAGCGTCTGGAAGTCTTCCATGCACGCTTTAGGCTAAGGGGACAAATCCACTGGAAGGTGGTGTACACTCAGGCAGGGGTAGGCACACGGCACAGGATAGGCGTCCCGGTTGTAGAGGAGGTCCCACGAGGGTTGGGAAGGGATGTGTCTACATCCCATTGCTTCTGGGCCACCCTTGACCATGCGCTCTAGGTGCAGCTAAAGGGTCGTCTTTGGTGAGCAGCAGGATGGCTGGTATCCCTGTTATAAACTCTGTGAGTTTGGCCAGCACTGACCCACTGTGTGACCCTGGGAATTAGCCTGTTGGTTCCCAAGTTTCCTGCATATCTGTGACCTGGGAATTCTATTGCCTGGACTCCTCAGCGGCCTTGGGGATTAATGAAAGCCTTGTTCACAAATCTCTCAGAATCCATAAAGTTTTAGATCGATAATTAACAAGAAAAAGAAAGCATAAACATTTCAAAAATGTATCAACTCCCAAATCTATAACAGCCAATAAGTCTAAAAACTGAGTGGCCGCAATTGCCCTCAGTGACAGGTGGCCCATGCACTTTGAAAAGTAATTCTTCAATAAGCATAAATTACCATTTGGGGAAACCTTTCATGTATGCCATGGCTATGGATTTATTAAGTGAAAGTGAAACTTTTAAATAAATATCTGGAACAGAAAATGTATTTCCCAATCTCATTGGGCCACAGAGGCAGAAGTTTTTAAAGTGCTGTGTAACCTGTACTCTGAGAGGATAAAGCTGAGAACATGTCTTCAGAAGTCCTTTTGCTGAGTCAGTCAGTGCCACATAACCTCCCTCCCCAGCTCTTCAAACACCAGGATCCTCCTGATCTTAGCCAAGGGCAACAAGGGCCCAAAAGTGCCCAGGGCTCTTTCCCAACCCCTCCGAGAATCTGACAGATTCTGAGGTATCTCATTCCTTAAGAAGATCTGAATCTGGAATTTCCTCTCAGATTCTGAAGCACCATGCTTCATTTATTCACCTTCACAAGCAAATGTCCCTGCCAGGTTGTCTTCCTTTGAAAGGCAGAATAGGCCAGTGCCACTTTCTGCTTTTTGTTAGTTTTGTTGCTACTAAAAAATCCTTGCAAGACGCCAGTGGAAAACAAAATATAAAATGGAAGGCACACATCAAAAAACTAACCAGCCCAGCAAATGCTTGACAGCATTTCTTTTAGAGTAGACAGCAATACTCTGTGAGCACTGTTTGTTTCTCCAGCAAGCATCCTAGCGCTTCCTTTGTGGAGCTTCTCTGCTCCAGGTTTGGGCTCTTGGTGACATCAAATCAGTCATGGCCATTCCTTCTCTAGTTGCCAAAGAAAAATGTAGGAGCTCAGGCCTAAGCTAATCACCATGTGGCATTCCCTGCTGGAAAAAAAAACTGTTTATAAATGAGCAGGAATTATACATTCAAGCAATGAAATATAAGATGATATTTTTTAGGTTTTTTTTTAACATCTTTATTGGAGTATAATTGCTTTACAATGGTGTGTTAGTTTCTGCTGTATAACAAAGTGAATCAGCTATACATATACATATATCCCCATATCCCCTCCCTCTTGTGTCTCCCTTTCACCCTCCCTATCCCACCCCTCTAGGTGGTCACAGAGCACCCAGCTGATCTCCCTGTGCTATGCGGCTGCTTCCCACTAGCTATCTATTTTACATTTGGTAGTGTATATATGTCAGTGTTACTCTCTCACTTTGTCCCAGCTTACCCTCCCCATCCCTGTGTCCTCAAGTCCATTCTCTACATCTGTGTCTTTATTCCTGTCCTGTCCATAGGTTCATCAGAACCTTTTTTTTTTTTTTAGATTCCATATATATATGTTAGCATACAGTGTTTGTTTTTCTCTTTCTGCCTTACTTCACTCTGTATGACAGACTCTAGGTCCATCAAACTCACTACAAATAGTTCAGTTTCATTTCTTTTTATGGCTGGGTAATATTCCATTGCATATATGTGCCACATTTTCTTGATACATTCATCTTCGACGGACATTTACGTTGCTTCCATGTCCTGGCTATTGTAACTAGTACTGCAGTGAACACTGTGATACATGACTCTTTTTGAATTATGGTTTTCTCAACATATATGCTCAGTAGGGGGATTGCTAGGTCATATGGTAGTTCTACTTTTAGTTTTTTAGGAACCTCCATACAGTTCTTCATAGTGGCTGTATCAATTTACATTCCCACCAGCAGTGCAAGAGGGTTCCCTTTTCTCCACACCCTCTCCAGCATTTATTGTTTGTAGATTTTTGATGATGGCCATTCTGACTGGTGTGACGTGATACCTCATTGTAGTTTTAACTTGCATTTCTCTGATAATTAGTGATGTTGAGCATCTTTTCATATGTTTGTTGGCAATCTGTATATCTTTGGAGAAATGTCTATTTAGGTCCTCTGCCCATTTTTGGGTTGGGTTATTTGTTTTTTGATATTGAGCTGCACGAGCTGCTTGTATATTTTGGAGATTAATCCTTTGTCAGTTGCTTCATTAGCAAAAGTTTTCTCCCATTCTGAGGGTTGTCTTTTCGTCTTGTTTATGGTTTCCTTTGCTGTGCAAAAAGGTTTTAAGTTTCATTAGGTGCCATTTGTTTATTTTTATTTCTATTTCTCTAGGAGATGGGTCAAAAAGGATCTTGCTGTGATTTATGTCATAGCATATTCTGCCTATGTTTTCCTCTAAGAGATTTATAGTGTCTGGCCTTAGATTTAGGTCTTTAATCCATTCTGAGTTTAGTTTTATGCATGGTATTAGGTAGTGTTCTAATTTCATTCTTTTACATGTAGTTGACCATTTTTCCCAGCACCACTTATTGAAGAGGCTGTCTTTTCTCCATTGTATACTCTTGCCTCCTTTATCAAAGATAAGGTGACCATATGTGCATGGGTTTATCTCTGGGCTTTCTATCCTGTTCCATTGATCTATATTTCTGTTTTTGTGCCAGTACCCTACTGTCTTGATTACTGTAGCTTTGTAGTATAGTCTTAAGTCAGAGAGCCTGATTCCTCCAGCTCCGTTTTTCTTTCTCAAGATTGCTTTGGCTACTTGGGGTCTTTTGTGTTTCCATACAAATTGTGAAATTTTTTGTTCTAGGTCTGTGAAAAATGCCATTGGTAGTTTGATAGGGATTGCACTGAATCTGTAGATTGCTTTGGGTAGTATAGTCATTTTCACAATGTTGATTCTTCTAATCCAGGAACATGGTATACCTCTCCATCTGTTTGTATCATCTTTAATTTTTTTCATCAGTGTCTTATAGTGTTCTGCATGCAGGTCTTTTGTCACCTTAGGTAGGTTTATTCCTATACTTTTTATCCTTTTTGTTGCATGGGTAAATGGGACTGTGTCCTTAATTTCTCGTTCAGATTTTTCATCATTAGTGTATAGGAATGCAAGAGATTTCTGTCTACTAATTTTGTATCCTGCTGCTCTACCAGATTCATTGATTAGCTCTAGTACTTTTCTGGTAGTATCATTAGGATTCTCTATGTATAGTATCATGTCACCTGCAAACAGTGACAGTTTTACTTCTTTTCCAATTTGGATTCCTTTTATTTCTTTTTCTTCTCTGATTACTGTGGCTAAAACTTCCAAAACTATGTTGAATAATAGTGGTGAGAGTGGGCAACCTTGTCTTCTTCCTGATCTTAGAGGAAATGGTTTCAGTGTTTCACCATAGAGAGCGATGTTGGCTGTGGGTTTGTCATATACGGCCTTTATTATGTTGAGGTAGGTTCACTCTATGCCTACTTTCTGGAGAGAATTTAATCATAAATGGGTGTTGAATTTTGTCAAAAGCTTTTTCTGCATCTATTGAGAGGATCATATGGTTTTTATCCTTCAGTTTGTTAATATGGTGTATCACATTGATTGATTTGCATATATTGAAGAATCCTTGCGTTCATGGGATAAAACCCACTTGATCATGATGTATGATCCTTTTAATGTGCTGTTGGATTCTGTTTGCTAGTATTTTGTTGAAGATTTTTGCATATATGTTCATGAGAGATATTGCCCTGTAGTTTTCTTTTTTTATGACAACTTTGTCTGGTTTTGGTATCAGGTTGGTGGTGGCCTCCTAGAATGAGTTTGGAAGTGTTCTTCCCTCTGCTATGTTTTGGAAGAGTTTGAGAAGGATAGGTGTTATGTCTTCTCTAAATGTTCGATAGAATTCGCCTGTGAAGCCATCTGGTCCTGGGCTTTTGTTTGTTGGAAGGTTTTAATCACGGTTTCAGTTTCAGTGCTTGTGGTTGTTCTGTTTATATTTTCTATATCTTCCTGGTTCAGTCTCAGAAGGTTGTGCTTTTCTGAGAATTTGTCCATTTCTTCCAGTTTGTCCATTTTATTGGCATAGAGTTACTTGTAGTAATCTCTCGTGATTCTTTGTATTTCTGCAGTGTCAGTTGTTACTTATCCTTTTTCATTTCTAATTCTGTTGATTTGAGTCATCTCCCATTTTTTCTTGATGAGTCTGGCTAATAGTTTATCAATTTTATCTTCTCAAAGAACCAGATTTTAGTTTTATTGATTTTTGCCATCATTTCCTTCAGTTATTTCTGATCTGACCTTTATGATTTCTTTCCTCCTGCTAACATTGGGGTTTTTTTATTCTTCTTTCACTAATTGCTTTAGGTGTAAGGTTAGGTTGTTTATTTGAGATTTTTCTTGTTTTGAGGTAAGATTGTATTGCTATATACTTCCCTCTTCGAACTACTTTTGCTGCATCCCATAGGTTTGGTATCATCGTGTTTTCATTGTCATTTGTTTCTAGGTATTTTTTTATTTCCTCTTTGATATCTTCAGTGATCTCTTGGTTATTTAGTAGTGTATTGTTTAGCCTCCATGTTTTTGTATTTCTTACAGTTTTTTTCCTGTAATTGATACGTAGTCTCATAGCGTTGTGGTTGGAAAAGATACTTGATATGTTTTCAATTTTCTTAAATTTACCGAGGCTTGATTTGTGACCCAAGATATGGTCTATCCTGGAGAATGTTCCATGAGCACTTGAGAAGAAATTGTATTCTGTTGCTTTTGGATGGAATGTCCTATAAATATCAGTGAAGTCCGTCTTGTTTAATGTGTCATTTAAAGCTTGTGTTTCTTTATTTATTTTCACTTTGGATGATCCATCCATTGGCGAAAGTGGGGTGTTAAACTCCCCTACTATGAATGTGTTACTGTCGATTTCCTCTTTTATGGCTGTTAGTATTTGCCTTATGTATTGAGGTGCTCCTGTGTTGGGTGCATAAATATTTAAGGTTGTTATATCTTCTTCTTGGATTGATCCCTTGATCATTATGTAGTATCCTCTTTGTCTCTTGTAATAGTCTTTATTTCTGTCTATTTTGTCTGATATGAGAATTGCTACTCCAGCTTTCTTTTGATTTCCATTAGCATTGAATCTCTTTTTCCATGCCCTCACTTTTAATCTGTATGTGTCCCTAGGTCTGAAGTGGGTTTCTTGTGGACAGCATATGTACAGGTCTTGTGTTTGTATCCATTCAGCCAGTCTATGTCTTTTAGTTGGAGCATTTAACCCATTTACATTTAAGGTAATTATTGATATGTATGTTCCTATTACCATTGTCCTAATTGTTTTGGGTTTGTTATTGTAGGTCTTTTCCTTCTCTTGTGTTTCCTGCCTAGAGAAGTTCCTTTATTATTTGTTGTAAAGCTGGTTTAGTGGTGCTGAATTCCCTTAACTTTCTCTTGTCTGTAAAGGTTTTAACTTCTCTGTCGAATCTGAATGAGATCCTTGCTGGGTAAAGTAATCTTGGTTGTAGGTTTTTCCCTTTCATCACTTTAAATATGTCCTGCCACTCCCTTCTGGCTTGCAGAGTTTCTGCTGAAAGATCAGCTGTTAACCTTATGGGCATTCCTTTGTATGTTAGTTGTTATTTTTCCCTTGCTGCTTTTAATATTTTTTGTTTGTATTTAATTTCTGAAAGTTTGGTTAATATGTGTCTTGGCATGTTTGTCTTTGGGTTTACCCTTTATGGTACTCTCTGTGCTTCCTGGACTTAATTGACTATTTCCTTTCCCATGTTAGAGAAGTTTTTGGCTATAATCTCTTCAAATATTTTCTCAGACCGTTTCTTTTTCTCTTCTTCTTCTGGAACCCCTATAATTCGAATGCTGGTGTGTTTAATGGTGTCTCAGTGGTCTCTGAGACTGTCCTCAATTCTTTTCATTCATTTTCCTTTATTCTGCTCCCTCGTAGTTATTTCCACCTTTTTATCTTCCAGCTCACTTATACGTTCTTCTTCCTCAGTTATTCTGCTATTGATTCCTTCTAGACTACTTTTAATTTCAGTTATTGTGTTGTTCATCACTTTTTGTTTGCTCTTTAGTTCTTCTAGGTCCTTGTTAAATGTTTCTTGTATTTTTGCCATTCTGTTTCCAAGAGTTTGGGTCATCTTTACTATCATTACTCTGAATTCTTTTTCAGGTAGATTGCCTATTTCATCTTCATTTATTTGGTCTTGTAGGTTTTTACCTTGCTCCTTCATCTGTAACATATTTCTTTGTCGTTTCTTTTTTTTGATTGGTGGTGCTATATTCCTGTCTTACTGGTTGTTCAGCCTGAGTTTGCCAACACTTAAGTTTGCAGGTAGTTGGATAGAACTGGGTCTTGGTGCTGAGATGTGGCCCTCTGGTGGGCAACTGATATTCCCTGGGGTCTGAGATTCTCTGTTAGTCCAGCGGTTTGGACTTGGAGTTCCCACCACAGGAGCTCAGACCCGACCTCCAGCTTGGAAACCAAGATCCCGCAAGCTGGCCCAAGGTGGCCATCCCTGGTTTCACATCAACATGATCTCAGGCACAAACGTTGTGTTTCTGTTTTGTCTTTAAGCTACTTATTGAAACAACTGGCCTGTGGTCCCCAAGAGGGTCACGGCTTCAGCTGGTGGGGCCCCTCCAGAGCCGGCAGTGCAGTGAGGCCGCCCTGCCCTGGGGCTGCAGGACAACTCGGTGACGGTGGATGGGAGGGACCCCAAGCCAGGAGTTCCAGCTCTGCCCAAAAGTGGGCTCTGTTCTGGGTGCCAGGTGTGGGGCTGCTCTGCCCTGAATCTCCAGGGCAGCTTGGTGACGGCGGAGGGGAGGGACCCTGAGCCAGGAGTTCCAGTTCTTTTTTTTACAGGTTTTTGGTAAAATTTTTTTGATTAGAAGAAAAACCACAAGAGATGATCTGTCTCACCTGTTGGCAAGAATGAAGAAAGATACCTATTGGTAGGTATCCTATGATGGCAAAAGGAACCAGCCTTAAGATAAAACTCAATCTTTGGAAGGGAGAACTGGGGTGAAAAATGAATTGGTTTTTGGTTACCTCCTAGAGGGACTGGGTTAATTTATTTTCCCTTGGTAAGTTCAAGTTCTAAGGTGAGCCTTTTGAGTACTGTGAGAATTGGGGTATCTCACAGATTGTTGACACTTCCAGCCTATGCCCAGACAGAGATACTAGGGCTGGGAATAATGTCAAATGCAGTACAAATCAGGTTTTAACCTGGGAATGGGAATGAGAGGCCCAGAATCATTAAAAGAAAAAAAAAAAGGTTGTCTCCCCCAGACAAAATTCTTTTTAAACTCCTGTCTAGAATTCTCCTGAGCAGTCTCCTAGGAAATAGAAAAGAATTTTCTTGTAAGAGGAAACCAGTCAAAAAACTTTCATAATGCTGAAACCTTAATGTATTTTCAAAATTGTAAATCTTATCTGGGTTGAAATAGACCATGGTACAGGTTATTTTTCTCACATTCTCCTCTTTTAGTAATGGTGATAGTTGATCATTTCCTTTCTTTGTTTGGAGTAGTTCTCAAAATACCAAAGACTGGAATACTTCATTGTGTCCATTTTCTTTACAATTGTCAAAGAAAATGCACTCTTGAAACTTCTGATTTTCAGAGTAATGGGTTATTCTGGACTCATTCTAGCCCATCCAAATTTCTTTCTTTCATTTTTTTAAAAATAAATTTATTTATTTAATTTTGACTGCGTTGGGTCTTCGTAGTTGTGTGCGGGTTTTCTCTAGTTGCGGTGAACAGGGGCTACTCTTGATTATGGTGTGTGGGCTTCTCATTGCGGTGGCTTCTCGTTTTGGAGCACAGGCTCTAGGTGAGTGGGCTTCAGTAGTTGTGGCTCATGGGCTCTAGAGTGCAGTTCAGTAGTTGTGGCGCATGGGCTTAGTTGCTCCGCGGCATATGGGATCTTCCTGGGCCAGGGCTCAAACCCGTGTCCCCTGCATTGGCAGGCGGATTCTTAACCACTGTGCCACCAGGGAAGCCCGAAATTTCTTGAGCAGTGGAAATGCTCACAATGGACTCAGCTCTCAAGAAAGGAGGCAAATATATTGAAAGAAAACCTTTCGTGCTTGTCCTATAAAAGCACCATTACCACATCTGAGGGTAATGTTTACTCCTTTGCAGGCAGCAGGTAACACTAACACTAAATCTTCTTGGCCCTCCTTGGTCTTCCCTTGAGTGGCAGACTTTGACTTTCCTTCTCCCTGACATTGCTCTCTGTTAGCAATCAGTTTTTGTTTATGGCCATATCTACAATACCCTTAGTTAAATCATTAATGGAAAACTCTGAAGCAGGCTGTAACTTTAATTTTACTTCAGTGAATATTTTGGAATCCTTCCTGTATGTAAGGTCTAGTGCCAGATACTGAAGCTCCAGAGGGGATAAGGTGTAGTCTTTGTCCTAACAGTCTAGTAGGACCAATACGTAAATGTATAAATTGAATATGTGTCGTGTATGCTAAGATAGAGAATACACAATGTGTTATGGAAGCACAGAATATAGTTAAACCAAATGGGGTTTTGGTACAACTTCACAAAGGATAAGGTGTTAAAGGAAAAATTTACAGTGGTCAGGAAGGAAAATGAGTAAAGTGTACTGTCCAGAGTTCTGGGCATGCAGAGCCTCTCTCAGATGCTATTACTGAGTATCAGTAATCCAACCACCCTCAAACTTAATGATTTAATTCTTCTGAAAACAACAGTAATCATTTATTTTGATAACGAATCTGCGAATTGGACAGGACTCAGCAGGGATGGCGCATCTCTGTTCCATATGCCATCAGCTGGCAAAGTTCAACTAGGAGCTGGAGGATCCATTTCCAAGATGGTTCACCCATATGGATGACAGTTTGGTGGTGACTGTTGGTTAAGAGCTCAGCCATGGCTGTAAGATGGGATCCTTGGATCCTCACTGTGGACCTCTCCACAGGCTGCTTGGGCTTCCTTACAGCATGGTTGCTGGGTTTCAAGCATGAGCTTTCCCAGAGAATAAGGCAAAAGTGAAGGATATTTTTGACCTAGCCTTGCAAGTTGCATAACTTCTTCCACTGTACTTTATTAATCAAAGCTATCAGAGGACCTTCCCAATTTCAAGGGAAGGGGATATAAACCCCAGTGAAGGATGGGACAATTGTCAGTCACATAATAAAAATATGTGGATGGGAGATATTATTGTAGCTTCTTAAAATATATATGTACAATCTGTTACAAAGTCCCTGTCCTCAGTCCTATGTTTCTAGAGAGCCCTGCTCTGGGCTTACTGCTGCCATGTTCCTTACCACAGTGTGAAGAGTGTGCAGCCTAGAACATGTGGTCTCTCTACCTCCACTTCTAGAGCATATGCTTAGTACTCAGAACTCAAATTACCTATTCAAAAAGATAGTAATGAACCTACATCCAAAGATAGTGTGGGACTCTTCCCTGAGTCAGGTCTCTTGTGGGTGGGATGGCACCACAGGTACATGCACACTAGACTGTACATCCCTAAGCTGGAGATGTGACGGAATGGTGGGATATTGGACATAGCTTGGATGTCTATCAACATGAAGATCTTCTCTGTGGGATAAGAAAGGGTGTGAAACAAGAAGGAGAATGTGATATAAATCTGTGTGTGAAACAAGAAGGGGTTGTAGAAGGGGGCATGGGATCCATGGGATGCATGTCTAGAGCCAGGGACTGACTTTCTCTGCTTCATCATGTTCCATAGTGAAACTCCAAGGAATCTGAGGGTTATAAATCAGTCTACACCTACCAATATACTCACTAACTAGATTTTATTATTCACATTTTACTATTCTGGCTTTATTATCTGTACATCTGTCTATCTGTATCCATTCGTGAGCTATCCCACTTGTTTAATGAAAAGCAAGGTAAATTACAGATATCAAGACTAATACAGTGGGCGGAGTCAAGATGGTGGACTGGGAGGATATGGAATTCGTTCTCCACACAACTAGGGTACCTACCAGGCACCGGTGGGGGACCACGGACACCTAAGGGGAAGGGAGGAACCCCCAGTGACCAATTGTTTCAATTATATTTTTATTTTTCCTAGTATATTTTTTATCTTTCTTTCTTTTTCTTTTTTTCTTTTTTTTTAACACTTTCGCAGTTTCTTTTCTTTTGTTTTTCTTTTTAATTAATTAATTAATTAATTTTTGGCTGTGTTGGGTCTTCGTTTCTGTGCAAGGACTTTCTCTAGTTGCGGCAAGCGGGGGCCACTCTTCATCGTGGTGCGCGGGCCTCTCACTGTCACGGCCTCTCTTGTTGGGAGCACAGGCTCCAGACGTGCAGGCTCAGTAGTTGTGGCTCACGGGCCTAGTTGCTCCGCGGAATGTGGGATCTTCCAGACCAGGGCTCGAACCCTTGTCCCCTGCGTTGGCAGGCAGATTCTCAACTACTGCACCACCAGGGAAGCCCAAGTTTTTATCTTTCTAATTGTATTTTGTTTTTTATTCTTTGATATTGTACTGCTCCTTTTCTTCTTTTCTTTTTTTTTTTTTTGTCATGCCATGCAGCTTGCGGGATCTTGGTTCCCAGGCTGGAGGGCAGGCCCAAGTTCCTGTGGTGGGAGCTCTGAGTCCAAACCACTGGACTAACAGAGAACCTCAGACCCCAGGGAATATTAATTGGAGTCATTCCTCCCAGAGGTCCTAATCTCAGCACCAAGACCCAGTTCTATCCAACTGCCTGCAAACTCCAGTGCTGGGCGCCTCAGGCCAAACAACTAGTAAGACAGGAATACAGCTTCACCCATCAAAAAAAAAAAAAATGAAATGACAAAAAAATGTTACAGATGAAGAAGCAAGGTAAAAACCTACAAGACCAAGTAAATGAAGACGAATAGGCAACCTACCTGAAAAAGAATTCAGAGTAATGATAGTAAAGATGATCCAAAATCTCAGAAACAGAATGAAGAATGTACAAGAAACATTTAACAAGGATCTAGGAGAACTAAAGAGCAAACAAACAGTGATGTCAACATAATAACTGAAATTAAAAATACTCCAGAAGGAATCAATAGCAGAATAACTGAGGAAGAAGAACGTATAAGTGAGCTGGAAGATAAAAAGGTGAAAATAACTACAAGGGAGCAGAATAAAGAAAAAAGAAAAGAATTGAGGACAGTCTCAGAGACCTCTGGGACAACATTAAACACACCAACATTCGAATTATAGGGGCCCCAGAAGAAGAAGAGAAAAAGAAACAGTCTGAGAAAATATTTGAAGAGATTATAGTCAAAAACTTCCCTAACGTGGGAAATGAAATGGTCAGTCAAGTCCAGGAAGCACAGAGAGTCCCATACAGGATAAACCCAACATGCCGATACCCATATTAATCAAACTATCAAAAAGTAAATACAAAGAAAAAATATTAAAAGCAGCAAGGGAAAAGCAACAAATAACATAAAAGGGACTCCCCATAAGGTTAACAGCTGATCATTCAGCAGAAACTCTGCAAGCCAGAAGGGAGTGGCAGGACATATTTAAAGTGATGAAAGGGAAAAACCTATAACCAAGATTACTCTACCCAGCAAGGATCTCATTCGGATTTGACAGAGAAACTAAAATCTTTACAGACAAGCAAAAGTTAAGGGAATTCAGCACCACCAAACCAGCTTTACAACAAATGCTAAAGGAACTTCTCTAGGCAGGAAACACAAGAGAAGGAAAAGACCTACAATAACAAACCCAAAACAATTAAGACAATAGTAATAAGAACATACATATCGATAATTACCTTAAATGTAAATGGGTTAAATACTCCAACCAAAAGACATAGACTGGCTGAATGGGTACAGAAACAAGACCCACATATATTCTGTCTACAAGACACCTACTTCAAACCTAGGGACACGTACAGACTGAAAGTGAGGGGATGGAAAAAGATATTCCATGCGAATGGAAATCTGAAGAACCTGGAGTAGGAATTCTCATATCAGACAAAATACACTTTTAAATAAAGACTATTACAAGAGACAAAGAAGGACACTACATAACAATCAAGGGATCAATCCAAGAAGAAGATATAACAATTTTAAATATTTATGCACCCAACACAGGAGCACCTCAATACATAAGGCAAATGCTAACAGACATAAAAGGGGAAATCGACAGTAACACAATAACAGTAGGGGAGTTTAACACTCCACTTTCACCAATGGACAGATCATCCAAAATGAAAATAAATAAGGAAACACAAGCTTTAAATGGCACATTAAAGAAGATGGACTTCATTGAAATTTATAGGACATTCATCCAAAAACAGAATACACTTTCTTCTCAAGTGCTCATGGAATTCTCCAAGATAGACCATATCTTCATTCACAAATCAAGCCTTGGTAAATTTAAGAAAATTGAAATTGTGTCAAGTATCTTTTCCGACCACAGCGTTATGAGACTAGATATCAATTACAGGAAAAAAACACAGTAAAAAATACAAACACATGGAGGTTAAACAATACGCTACTAAAGAACCAAGAGATCACCAAAGAAATCAAAGAGGAAATAAAAAAATACCTAGAAACAAATGACAACGAAAACACGATGATCTGAAACCTATAGGATACAGCAAAAGCAGTTCTAAGAGGGAAGTTTATAGCAATACAATCCTACCTCAAGAAACAAAAAAAATCTCAAACAATCTAACCTTACACCTAAAGGAACTAGAGAAAGAACAAACAAAACCCAAAGTTGGCAGAAGGAAAGAAGTCATAAAGATCAGATCAGAAATAAATGAAAAAGAAATGAAGGAAATGATAGCAAAGATTAATAAAGCTAAAAGCAGGTTCTTTGAGAAGATAGATAAAATTGATAAACTATTAGACTCATCAAGGAAAAAAGGGAGAAGACTCAAATCAACAGAATTTGAAATGGAAGAGGAGAAGTAGCACTGACACTGCAGAAATACAAAGGATTATGAGAGATTACTACAAGCAATGCTATATGCCAATAAAATGGACAAACCTGGAAGAAATGGACAAATTCTTAGAAAAGCACAACCTTCTGAGACGGAACCAGGAAGATATAGAAAATATAAGCAGACCAATCACAAGCACTGAAGTTGAAACCGTGATTAAAAATCTTCCAACAAACAAAAGCCCAGGACCAGATGGCTTCACAGGCAAATTATCAAACATTTAGAGAAGAGGTAACACCTATCCTTCCCAAACTCTTCCAAAATATAGCAGAAGGAGGGACGCTCCCAAACTCATTCTACGAGGCCATTATCACCCTGATACTGAAACCAGGCAAAGATGTCAAAAAAAGAAAGCTACAGGCCAATAACTCTGATGAACATAGATGCAAAAATTCTCAACAAAATACTAGCAAACAGAATCCAACAGCACATTAAAAGGATCATACATCATGATCAAGTGGGGTTTATCCCAGGAATGCAAGGATTCTTCAATATATGCAAATCAATCAGTGTGATACACCACATGAACAAACTGAAGGATAAAATCCATATGATCATCTCAATAGATGCAGAAAAAGCTTTTGACAAAATTCAACACCCATTTATAATAAAAACTCTCCAGAAAGTAGGCGTAGAGTGAACCTACCTCAACATAATAGAGGCCATATATGACAAACCCACAGACAACATTGTCTCAATGGTGAAAAACTGAAACCATTTCTTCTAAGATCAGGAAGAAGACAAGGTTGCCCACTCTCACCACTCTTTATTCAACATAGTTTTGGAAGTTTTAGCCACAGCAATCAGAGAAGAAAAAGAAATAAAAGGAATCCAAGTTGGAAAAGAAGTAAAACTGTCAGTGTTTGCAGATGACATGATACTATACATAGAGAATCCTAATGATGCTACCAGAATACTACTAGAGCTAATCAATGAATCTGGTAGAGTAGCAGGATACAAAATTAATGGACAGAAATCTCTTGCATTCCTATACACTAATGATGAAAAATCTGAAAGAGAAATTAAGGACACAGTCCCATTTACCATTACAACGAAAAGAATAAAATACCTAGGATTAACCTACCTAAGGAGACAAAAGACCTGTATGCAGAACACTATAAGACACTGATGAAAGAAATGAAAGATGATACAAACAGATGGAGAGATATACCATGTTCTTGGATTGGAAGGATCAACATTGTGAAAATGACTATACTACCCAAAGCAATCTACAGATTCAGTGCAATCCCTATCAAACTACCAATGGCATTTTTCACAGACCTAGAACAAAAAGTTTCACAATTTGTATGGAAATACAAACGACCCCAAATAGCCAAAGCAATCTTGGGAAAGAAAACCCGAGCTGGAGGAATCAGGCTCTCTGACTTCGGACTATACTACAATGCTACTATAATCAAGACAGTAGAGTACTGGCACAAAAACAGAAATATAGATCAATGGAACAGGATAGAAAGCCCAGAGTAACCCCACGCACATATGGTCACCTTATCTTTGATAAAGGAGGCAAGAGTATCCAATGGAGAAAAGACATCCTCTTCAATAAGTGGTGCTGGGAAAACTAGCCAACTACACCTAAAAGAATGAAATTAGGACACTTCCTAACACCATGCAGAAAAGTAAACTCAGAATGGATTAAAGACCTAAATCTAAGGCCAGACACTATAAAACTCTTAGAGGAAAACATAGGCAGAACATGCTATGACATAAATCACAGCAAGATCCTTTTTGGCCCATCTCCTAGAGAAATAGAAATAAAAACAAAAATAAACAAATGGCACCTAATGAAACTTAAAAGCTCTTGCACAGCAAATGAAACCATAAACAAGACAAAACAACAACCCCCCGAATGGGAGAAAATATTTGCAAACGATGCAACTTACAAAGGATTAATCTGCAAAATATACAAGCAACTCAATATCAAAACAACAAACAACCCAATCCAAAAATGGGCAGAAGACCTAAACAGACTTTTCTCCATAGAAGATATATAGATTGCCAATAAACACATGAAAAGATGCTCAACATCACTAATTATCAGAGAAATGCAAGTCAAAACTACAATGAGGTATCACGTCACACCAGTCAGAATGGCCATCATCAAACATCTACAAACAATAAATGCTGGAGAGGGTGTGGAGAAAAGGGAACCCTCTTGCACTGTTGGTGGGAATGTAAATTGATACAGCCACTATGGAGAACTGTATGGAGGTTCCTTAAAACTAAAAATAGAACTACCATGTGACCCAGCAATCCCCCTACTGGGCATATATGTTGAGAAAACCATAATTCAAAAAGAGTCATGTATCACAGTGTTCACTGCAGTACTAGTTACAATAGCCAGGACATGGAAGCAAGCTAACTGTCCATCGACAGATGAATGGATAAAGAAGATGTGGCACATATATACAGTGGAGTATTACTCAGCCATAAAAAGGAACGAAATTGAACTATTTGTACTGAGGTGGATGGACCTAGAGTCTGTCATACAGAGTGAAGTAAGTCAGAAAGACAAATACCATATGCTATCACATACATATGGAATGTGGGAAAAAAAAGGTTTTGATGATCCTAGGGGGGCAGGACAGGAACAAAGATTGCAAACATAGAGAATGGACTTGAGGAGACGGGGATGAGGAAGGGTAAGCTGGGACGAAGTGAGATAGTAGCATTGACATATATACACTACCAAATGTAAAATAGATAGCTAATGGGAAGCAGCTGCATCTCGCAGGGAGGTCAGCTAGGTGCCTTGTGACCACCTAGAAGGGTGGGATAGGGATAGGAGGAGGGAGACGGAAGAGGGAGGGGATATGGGGATATAAGTATGCATATAGCTGATTCACTTTGTTATACAGCAAAAACTAACACAACATTGTAATGCAATTATACTCCAATAAAGATGTTAAAAAGATCAATACACCTCCCACCAAATACTTTAGCCTCCATGTTCCTAACTAAAGTTCAATGTTTATTTAAAATATTTTATTTTGATGTGAAATGTAAATTCAGTAAAGTGCACAAGTCATAAGAATAAATTTTTTGAGTTTAATTTACAAGCCTATATAAACAAAATCTCTATCAAGTTATGAAACATGATCATTATTCCAAAAAATTCCCTCGTTTCCTTCACATACAAACTTTTTCCAAAGTTTCCAGAAGCAATCACTATTCCCATTTTTTTCCACCACAGAGTAATTTTGCTTGTTTTAGTATTCATACAAATGGGATTATACATTGTGCATTCTTTTGTGTAAGGCTTCTTTTTACTTAATATAAATTTTTTCAGATTCATCCATGCTGTTACATGTATCAGTAGTTCAGTCACTTTCTTGTGGAATAGTATTCCATTGTATGGATATACAATAGTTTGTTCATCCATTCTTTTATTAATGAATCTTTCATTTATTCACAGTTTGTACTATTATGAATATAATAATATAATAATGTTGACATTTTACAAATTTTTTTGTGAATTTATGTTTTCAGATATCTTGGTAAATACTTAGAAGTGGAATTTCTGTATCATAGCATGGTGTATGTTTAATTTTATAAGAAACTGCTAAGATTTTTTTCCAAAGTGTTTGAACCATTTCATATTCTCACTAACAACGTGGGAATTTCAGTTTTATAACATCCCCAAATTTTGTTTTTATCAACCTTTTGCCTATTTTTCTTTGGGTTGTTTCTTTTCATTGTTGAATTGTTGGATAACTTTATATATTCTGGAGACCAGTCTTTAGTCAGATGTAAGTTCTGTAAATTTTTTCAAGTCTGTGCTTGCTTATTTATTTTCTTCACGGTGGTGTCTTTCAATGAACTGAAGTTTTAAAGTTTGTTTGTAGTTAAATCATCATTTATTGTTTTCTTTATGGTTTACTGCTTTCTGTGACCTAAGAACTCTTTGCCTAGCCCAAAGTGAATAATATATTCTCCTATGATTTTTTCTGAAAGTTTATGGTTTTAGCTTTTATATTGAGGTCAATGATCTATATTAAATTAATTTTTGTTTATAGTGTGAGGTAGGGTTCAAAGTTAATTTTTCCCTGTGTGAATATTTAATTATTCCAGCATCATTTATTGAAAGGATCTCCTCTCCTGTTCAATTGTTTTGGCACTTTTGTCAAAAATCAAGTAACTCTGTAATTGGGAATTTTTTTTCTGGAACTATTCTGGTCTATTTTTTGATTCCTTTGTCAATACCACATACCTCAATTACTGAACCTTTGGCCTTTGTTTCAAGATTGCTTTGGATATTCAAAATTCTTTGCACTTTAATAAAAGTTTTAGAGTCATCTAGTCAATTTCTTGAGATTTTGATTGGAGTGCATTAAATATATAGATAGATTTGGGAAACACTGATATTTTGACAATATTGAGTCTTTCAATCCATGAATATTGCTATGAGCTGAATATTTGTATCCTCCTCAAATTCATATGTTGAAATCCTAACCCTCAAGGTGATATTATTAAGAGATAGGGCCTTTGGGAAATGATTAGGTTATAATATTGGAGCCCTCATGAATATGATTAGTGCTTTTATGAAACAGACCCCAGAGAATTTGCTTGCCCCCTTCCACTGTGTAAGGACAGAAGTAGAAATGCAATCCAGAGGAGGGAACCTCTCCTGACCATGCTGGTACCCTGATCTTGGACTTCCAGCCTCCAGAGCTGTGAGAAATAAATTTCTGGTGTTTATAAGCTACTCAGTTTATGGTATTTTGTTTCAGCAGCCCAAATGGACTGAGACATATATGGTATGCGTTTTCATTTTTTTAGATTGTCTTCAATTTATTTAAGCATTTTCTTTGCTGCTTTCAATGTAGCTGTCCTGTTCATCCTTTGTTAAAATGATAATATACGTCCTCTTTGGCTATTCCTTTTTGGAAATTTCCCTTTACTTCTTAACTCTATAGTTGCCCAAATTCTTTCCTCTAGTTCTTCAGGCCAGGAAGACTTTAGATTTTTCACTAGGGTTTACCCTGTGGCTAAAAGCTGTAGTAACAGGGAATGTGTACAGTGTCATTCCTTCTTCTAAGTGTTAATCTGTCTCCAGAATCTTGCTACTTTTGCTTGGCTCCAGCAATGTTAGGTTGTTGTTGTTATTGTTGCTGTGTGTGTTGCCCAGAATTTGTAGTTTTTATTTGCATGAGAGACCAGTGTACTAGGAGATACTAAACTATACTGACAGCAAAAACCCTACTTTCATTTTGGAAGGATATTTTTATTATATATATGTTGATTAAAAGGATATCTTTTAAAAATTTCAGTACTTTCAAGATATTGTTACTTTGTCATTTGACTTGCATGGTTTCTGTTGTGTAACTTGTTGTCATTCTTATTACTGTTCTACTGTACTGCATTTTTTTCACCCAGGTATTTTTTAATATTCTTTAGTTTTATCAATCTTACTATAATATTACTAAGTGATTTTTAAGTATTATTATTTATTTTTTATCTATTTAGTAGTAGATATTTTTCAAGGAATTTTTCAAGGAATCTTTCTATAATGTGTGGAATTTATATGTATATAAATAATACATACATATAATTATATTATTATCTTTTTATCCTTTTAATCTATAGACTCTTTAGTGATGTCTCTCTTCATTACTGACATTGGTAATTTGGTTTTTTTCCTTGTTTAATCTGGCTAGAGATTTTTGAATTTCATTGATTATTTCAACAAAGCAGATTTCAATTTCATTGATAATCTGCATTGCTTTGTTTTTGTGACATTAACATTTCATCAATTTTTGCTTTCTCTCTCTGTGTATAATTTAATCCTTCAAAAATTCTCATAGTGAGGGCCTATGGATGTTAAACTCTTCTATTTTTGGTATATGTGTACATGTCTTTATTTTGTTCCTGTTCCCCCCAATTTTTGAGCTGTATGTAAAATTCTAGATTTTGGATATTTTCCTGCAGCACTTTGAATATATTAACCCATTATTTTCTGCTTTCTATTGAGAAGTCTGCTTTAAGTCCTATTGTTAAAACTTTGTGGTAGCCTATCTTCTTTCTCCAGCTGTTTTTATAATTTTTCTCCTTATTCTTATTTTATGTGATATTCACACATGACTGTATTATTCAGTAGTTGATGTGTATTTCTACCTGCAAACTCATGTCTTCCTCCAATTCTGTAAAATTGTTGGTTCTTTCCATTTTCTTACTTTTCCATTCTCTTTATTTAAAAATACATACTTGATGCATTTTTTTCTACCTCTAGCTTTTATATCTCTTAACTGATATCCTAATTAAATTCCTCTGCACTGTTTTCCAATCCACTAATTCCTCTTCTACTGTGTCCTGTCTGGATATTCTTATATTTTTTCTCCTTAATGACTCTGTTTTCCAATTCCTGTTCTTGTCCAATTTCTGCCAACTTTTGTTTCATATTTTTTTGTTCATTTTCATAGAAATTCTTTATCTCTCAGATGTTCCTACACAAATTTATTTTGTAGTTTTTCTCACACTGTCCTGTAAAATTAATTTCATCTTAAAAGAGCAGCTTTTCAATCATTAACAATTTTTGTCTGCCTTCTTTACCCTAAGACTTAGGTGTGCATTTTCAATTTTATTCTCATTGATTTTAAAGTTTCTTTTCCACATTTTCCCCTCTGTATGTATTCTTCTTATTTTATAAAGTTTGTAGATGCCACCTTGTAACTCTCCTGAACTTGTAGCCTAGCCCACATCTTCTAATGGCATTTTAGCTCTCCTTTCCTGTGGCAGTTTTGTGGAAATGTCAAATCCTGTTATTAGGCCAGCAGGTAGCTTGGTTCTATTTCTGACCTCTGTGCTCTCCTGCTCCCCTTTGACCACAATCTCCCATAGCAAAAACTCTAGTTAGAAGCAACAACAGCTGCTTTTGGCCTTTGTGTCATAGCTGGGAATTTCCCCTACAGCACTTTAATTCAGGTACTGAATCTAGCTTTAATCTGCCAGTTTTCAGGGAGGACTTTTTGTCCATTTTACCCCATGGGAATTGGGTTACTGGCTACCACTGCTTTGGTTTGGACTGTGACCCAGGAGCCTTGTGGCTTCAGCTCTATTCACTGCTTTGCATTTAACTTCTATTTCAGTCCATGGTGATATTTGTTATGACTTTGTGCCCAACTCTGTCTTTTGGATTTCTCTTTTTATATTTAATTTATCATTGCTATATGTTTAAAGCTGACAGAGTGTACCAGACACAAACTTAACATGTCATCTTTACCAGAACTCTTCTCATTTTATAAATGGTGAACTGAGGCTCAGAAAGTGGAAGTGTCTTGTCTAAGGCCTTAGAGTGAGCTTATACCAGAGCCTGAGCAGATACTCAGGTCTCCAGACTCTAAGCCTTGGGATTTTTCATTGTCCCCAGGTGCTCAGAAACTGACCCGAAGGGCAGGTCTCAGCATTGAACTGCTTCCTGCTTTCTTGCAGGAATGAACTAGGAGACAGAGACAGCTGCTGGGGAGAATCACCTGATGTTTCCTGATAAGGTAGAAGATGTTTAACAGATTTCAACCCTGCCAAATTCATGTCTGATTCAAAATCCTTTCTTTCAGCAAGCTGTCGCAGTCTGAGTGAAGCACCTCACCCCACAGTGTATGGTGCCACATGCAGCCAATGACCTTTATGTTCACCACAACAATTGAAGCTCTAGAAGCATTACCCTTTGGAGGTAATGTAGCTTCCTTATAGAGAAGAGATAAAGGAGGAAAGTTGATTTTCAATTTGAAATAGGGAAACATTCCATTGTATGTTGTACAAATAAGTCTGATACAATTGTCAAGAAATGTCACTCAGCTTAAGGAAAAAATGTTCCATGTGGTATGTGGATGTGCAAGAAAACAATTTTTAACAATTTCTGGTTGCTGAGAACTGTCACCTGATCAAACATCCATTACTCATAATATTGCATAACTATGCAATTAAGGGCTACCAGACTAAACTATTTAATTGCTTTAAAGTCTGTAAAGATAAAATTATAAAGCAAATTGCTCATTGAAATAAATCAAGATTTAAAAAACTAAAATGTGAAGGTAGATATTTTTCTCCCTTTTGATTACTTAAAAAAAAGTAGCTAAAAATACTTTTCTCTGTAGCCGTAGCAAACACACTGCAGGCTGATAATGTTAGATTTTCTTCATGCTCTCTGGACTACCTTAATGCACTGAGACCTCTCTTATTTCTGCAGCTATGTGGCTTGTTAGGTATCGACCACTTTTTCCCTAATCTCTGTAATTCAGAGTTCCAAATGAAAAAATATACACTCAGCAAGGTACTTTTACTTGCACAAAATTTGCATTGGAAGGTGATTTGTTAAGCTCTGTGCATACGACCCTTCAGCATCTCTCACCACCCCGCAGTGCTATTAATCGTTATTCAGTACGCTGAATGCCGGAAGGAAGGTAGCTGCAGATAAAGGGCAGCCACAGTCTCAGAAGATTGTCATTACTGATCATACCTATAGGAAGGGGGTATTTCCCTTGCTATGTTCTAAGATTAACATGTATAGCAATTGGCTGATGTAAATAGGCCAAGCAGAGGGTGTTTAAAGGATCAAGTCAGTGTCTAATGCTTTGAAGATAAAGGTGAAGACAACGAGCAAATTCCTATTATTGGAAATGATCTAATAATTACTTTAATAATTATCCTCATCCAGCCATAAACCAACAGTAGGTCTCTTTGAGTACATTGAATTTCATGAAGTATTGTATGTGCTTCAACTGCAGCAGGGCTCATTGTGAGTGATAATGCTGATCAAATAACCATTAAGGATAAAGCCACTCTACTTTCATCAGGTCTCACATTGGCTACCTCTCTCACACCTTGCAATCAAGTAACAGAACAACAAATGCATTAGAAGTGGCTGGAGGGAGGCCAGGGATGGGAGAGGGCAGTCCAGCTCCCAGTTTTTCTACCTCCACAGTGTCAAGCAGTAAGTGAGTGTCTCCAATGAACCAGCTCATATCTTTGTGTTGAACTGACAGGTTGTTTTGACATCATTAGACACAGCCAAACAAAGAATGAAAACAAATTGGTAGCCATGTTTCACAGTTCCTGATGGTAGGTACAAAGTGATCAAACACACCTGCAAGAAATCATGAACTGCAGGCTTGGATCCTGGCTTTGTTCAAGATCTCCACCAACCCTCCCCTCCTTCATGTTTTTCCAGCTAAAGTAACCATGGGACGTGTCCTAGCGCTGCCAGGTCACAGAGTGAGACTTATCTCTTATGCTTACCCTCAGAAACAGGTGCTCAGCTACAGCTGGGATGCTCTGCCACAATTAGGCAGGTACCATAGAATGATGGGATTCCTAGGCATGGAACATGCTAGAACTTAGAGACCAGGCCTGTAAGTAGGAAGAGATGATCAAATAATTAGGAGCCTTGATGCTCTGTGTTCAACCTAGTTTCCATATCCCAGAGCTTGAAAACCTTGAAGTTTAAAGGTCAAAGAGAGTATTGTGGCAGACAAAGAGGTACTACCTCACATAACGGGGAATAAAGTTTGAAAAACTGGTGTTACAGAGCTGAGTCCAAAAGAGTTTTGAATTGATTCAGAGACTATGCGTCCATTATATGTTAAGAAGGAAGCTGTTATGTTCAGGGATCTGGCCTTAATTCAGTTTTCCTCCAGATGGACTTCTTGGGGTCCCAATTAGAGAAAGAATCCAGGGTGGAAGGATTCTGGTCTTCATGTCAGGGGTCTCTTCTCTGATGTGGCAGGAAAATTCACGGTTGGCATGTGTTTTCCCTGTCTGAGAAACAAGATCCTGTCTACTTTCAACCTTCCTGGGACACTCTTAACCATGCCAGGGGTTCATTCATTTGTTTGTTTATTCACTCATTCCTTCTTTCTATCTTTCCTTCTTTCTGCTATTGCAATTAATTATCTTTTAGGTTTGTCTATTATCCCTATGATTTTCTTTGTTTTATTTTATAAATTTTTCTCTTATCTCTATTATTGACTTCCCAACACTGTCTCTCGATTTACTACTTTCTTTTTCAGCTTAAAAACCCTATTTTATTAATTTACAATCTTTAGTTTTTTCTGATGTAAGACCTTAAATTTTCCTTTGAGAACTCTTTAGATGCCAAATGTCCAATAGAAACAGTCATATAATCATGACTACAACCATAACTACAATGTGTGGTATGTGTAGAAATAAATTGCTTTTATTGTAATTTGGTCCTAAATATGTAAGTTTCTAATTTGATATTTTTCATCAATATTGTGTTTTCAATTTGCCATGCTATTTTCTGTTCACATTTTCTTCCTTTTCTCCTTTTATTGGATAGGTTATTTTATTTTTTTTCTATTTCTTCCTCTAGTATGTTGAAAATTATACATTATTCTTTCAGTGGTTACTCTTAATTTTTTTTTTTTTTTTTACCATTCATGCTTCAGTTAACATAGTCCACGTCAGCCCAATATCCTTGCTTTCCTTCTGAACATCTTTCTTGTTATCAGTACTTAGTCATTTAATCTACTTGATTTTAAATAATTCCCCAAATAGATTATTATTTTTTTGGTATTTTTAACAGTTAATGCTAATTTAAATTTATCAAAATTGTCCTTTCTCCTCCACTGACTTTATTTTAAATAAAGTGTTTTAAGTGTTTTAAATATATCACATCAAATAAGGTTAAATAAGGTTAAAATGTTGATTTCTGGAGGAGTGTGCAGAATTTTACACTTGTACTTGATATTCCTTTTATTTTTTTAAATTAATTTTTATTGGAGTATAGTTGCTTTACAATGTTGTGTTAGTTTCTACTGTACAGCAAAATGAATCAGCTGTACATATACACATTCCTTTTAAAACTACTTTTTTTTAATTTTTTTTTTTTTTTTTTTGCATTACGCGGGCCTCTCACTGTTGTGGCCTCTCCTGTTGCGGAGCACAGGCTCCGGACGCGCAGACTCAGCGGCCGTGGCTCACGGGCACAGCCGCTCCGCGGCATGTGGGATCTTCCCGGACCGGGGCACAAACCCGTGTCCCCTGCATAGGCAGGCGGACTCTCAACCACTGCGTCACCAGGGAAGCCCCAAAACTACTTTTATCACACAGAATGCAGTGGGGCAAGTTAGCTTACAAAACATGTGTTTGTCTTACATCTGCTCAATCAGTGTCAAACCTCAAAAATCCCAAATAACTTTGAAAAAGTCCATCAGAATAACATTCCATTCAGGAAAGCAATATCATTCTGTTACCTTTCAAGTCCTCATGCCCCCTTCTTTTGCTCCTGGTATGACATCAAATGTCTGCCAGTAGAAGCCTCAGGATTTAACAGAATTAAGAATGATATGCAAATACTATACACTGAGTAAACATGCTGCTTCTAAGTTGTTTGAAGCTTTTTTTTCCTTTTGACTCTTGCCGCAGACATTGGCGTTTTTCACTTTTCAGGATCAGATTTGATGTGTGGTGTAAGCTGGCAATCAATTTGAGGATTTTCGTATTTTTCACATTCAAACCTAATACATCAGCCATTTAAATTTTTTTTTTTTTGGCATTAGGCATCTCTATTTCCCTCAATATTGGGCAGTCCTTTTAACATACTGTGCTTCAGATATGTTGTACCTCTAATTTGAGGAAAATGAGAAACATTCTGAAGTTTGATTTTGACAACAATGGGTTTTACTGACACTCCAATATCTGAATAATTTGGAAGTGGTGACCTTATAATTCAATACATCTCCAAATCTAAGTATATATGTTAATGTATAGGACCATGGGTTTAATGCTAGCTCTATACACAGAAGTTAACACAAAAAGCACTTTACTGCAAAATGTTCTAGAAATATTAGTTATGATGATCTGAGCATATATGGTCATGTGATAATATTTCTGTTGAACAGCAGGCAGAATATCTGATTTAAACTTTCAGGTTTTCATTCAAGTTGCCATTTTTGTATAATTGGTGCAGTTATATAATGAATACTCTGGCTGCTCCTTCAGAAATGACCCATTGATAGTGCATTTAATACAGATTACATAGTAAACATTGGGCTCTTTTAATAACCTTGACTCATCTTTTACATCCCTTTGTATCTGATGTTAGAGTAATATGTGTCCCCCTTTAGATCATGAGCTCCCTGGAGACAAGGATTGATTTTATTCATTTCTGTATTTCTTACAGAATCTTACACAGGGTTTTCTAGGCAGTGGGAATGCCATTAGGTGAAGGAATGAATGGGCACTGTTGTCCTTTGTAACCCTGGTACTTTGTCTCAGGATCTAGGGATGATGGAAGGTGTGCTTGTGGGACAATTACTGCAGGTGGTTCCCAGCATCACAGGTGACCCAGAGCAGATCTGTGAAGGCACCTGCCTTCCCATTCTCTCCATCCTTGCTAGGATTAGTCAAGTAAAAGAAAGGTTGGTGGCAAATTTGCTTGTCGAATGAATTTATAAACAGAATATATGTTAAAAAAAAACCTCTCCTTACTTCTGTGTCTGGGCATCACATGCCATTTCCCACCCCATTACACTGAATAAACCTGTGGATGAAAAAAACTGAACGAATCTTTACAATTTCTCAGATTCTGCGTATTTATTCACCACTGTATTTTATGTCAGCCACACTCTTTTTCTTGGCCATGCGTCTACATTTCTGTGTGCTGACTGTCTGAACGCACTCATTCTTAATATTTAAACAAAGGCCTAGACAGCTATACATGCAGACGCAGTATTAATGGGAGAAAAGTAGGAGCCATTTACAGCGGGCACATGTCCAGGAGACAGACACAGTCATGCCAGTGACAAGAGGAAATGCAGTCCTCTCTGCTTTAAACTCTGAATGCATAATGAAAAGGGGATAGGGGAAGAGGACATTGCCAAGGCAGAGAACCAGATAAAGTGGCAGGACCAATTCCCAACCTTGCCTCTGCCACACACCTCGTAAACTGATAACTCGGGGTAGAATTTCCCAACCAGCAACTGGAAAAGAAGTGGGTTTTATAGCAAAATGAGGCAGGCTGACAGCTCCCAATAAACAGAACATAGGTATTCTCTGTGAACTGGATAGGAAGTCGCTGTCTGATTTCCCCGTATCTTGTCTTTAGCACCGATCCTCTCCTGGTATGTCAGAAGTTGACTCGGACTGCAGAGAAAATAATAATGATGAAATGAACGAAGAGGTCACATTTATTGAACGCTTACCAGATGCCAGCAACTGCGCTAAGTGCTTTATAAATATGATCTTATTTCATCTTCTGAAACAGTCCATTAAAATTATTTTGATTTCACAGATAATAAAGCTAAAGCTCAGACAGGTTAAGTAATTTTCTTAACATCTCACAGCTAATAAAGGGCAGAGGCAGGACTATGATTCAAGCTTAGTTGTATCTGATGACAATGCATTCTCTTCAGTCCTTCTTCCCCTCTCCCATGCTCAGCTCTAACCCGGCCACTCTCCCAGGATCCCAGGGCACCCTACACAGACGATTAGCATAGCTCATCTGGCAATACATAATCCTTGCTTAGCTGTCTGTCACCCCACTGGGCTGTGAACTCCAAGAAGGCAGGAGTCTGTTCATCTCTGTATCCCCAGTGCCTAGCATGGTCCTGGTACAAAGTAAGGACACAGGAAATGTACGATGAACAAATGAATAAGTAAATGAAACAAACATTTAATAAGGAGCTGCTTTGCCAAAGACCCTTTATTGTTGCTTTCCTGGTAATTTCTGCCCCTGTGTGGAAAAACGTGTCGCATAATAGCATTTGAATTTGTCGTTAGATGTAGATGTCAAATCCGTTTTCTTGTAAAACAGTCAAGAAATAAAAGTATCAGCAGAAGAAGACAGAAGGTTCTCTTCGGGAATAGTGATGCAGAAGGAGGGTGCAAGTTCAAGGTTAGGATCTTAAAGAACAGGTAGTCAGTCCACTAGGGTCAGACTCAAAAAGGCTGGCTTCTCTCATGTTTCAGAGCCTAGAGTGAGCTCTTTCAGTGCAAACTAACAGCCACCTCTGAGGGTAAATGACTGCTGCCCACTGGCTGGGTTAGGGCTGTTTCCAAATCTAGGTCTCATGTTTTTCTGGGAGAGGACCAGGCAACAGATCTGCTCTTGGCGTGCTGTCTTAGAACTACAGCCATAACTTTGCAGAGCACGTTGGAGGAAAGCTATACCCCTATGGAATCAACAAATGTGGTCTGAGTTTTCAAATACTGAGCTCGGAGAAAGGAGCAAACAACTCCAGGCTGACGTTGTGAAACTCCAGCACAGACCACACACAAGAGGACTGCACACACCTGGACCTCTAGCCACCCTGGTTAAAAGTCCTCACCAGCTCCTTAGAGAGGGGCTACTAGGGACTGAGGCTGTAGGTACAGTGTGACTTTCACCCTCTGTCACCCATAAGGACCCAGGGTAAATTATCAAGTTCTCATGCAAGAGCATAGGCCCAATTATTCTCAACTGATCCTTGAATTAAAGAGCTAAAGGCTTTTCCAGATATGGACTGAATGGAGTCCATCAGTTTACTGAGGAGACCAAGCCACATAAGCAGCTCTTTTTGCAGAATGCTGCCTGAATGCCTTACGTATTGATCAAAGACTTGGGAATATAGAGAGCTCGTTTTTTTGTTTGTCTGTTTTTCCCGATTGCTAAGAGGTCCAGTATTTTAGGAACGTAGGGGGCTTATGTAGAAACAATGGGGCACAGGGCTGCAGAGAGAGGCATACAAAAGTTATTCTCCAGCCAAGTTATTCATTTCTGTGGAAAGGCTATTGTATATCTGCCCTATATGGTGGCTGATGTCTGAAATCTCCCAGTGAAAACTGGTATTCTGATCTCTTTTTATAAAGAAAATTTCCTAGATGGGCATGTACTATTACAGGGGAAGCCTCCTTTGCTGCTATGGAATGCTATAAAAGTACCAATTTCTAGATCAGTATTAGTCACTGACAGGCACAGATTGGTCTTAGGGAAGGTGAGACATTTTTAGATGAGATCACTGAGAAAGTATACGGTTTGAGTTCAGCCAGGGATGGAAATAAGGATTCTGCTTCTTCTCCTTTCCTGGTGAGTACAGATTTAGTAGTCATTCGCCTCCTTCCATTCCCCCTTCTCCCGCCCCCCTCCACACACACATGTGCACACACACTGCTGTGCACACTTGGGCCCAAGCCTGGTGCAGACATTATTTCCCCGTGTCCAGCCCAGAGGTTTCCCACAGCTGGAGTGGGGAGCACCTGCGTGGCTCTGCTTTGTGTCTGTTGCACTCACTCACAGGCAGGCCTGGTTACCATCTGCATAGGTATAAGGCGCCGGCCTAGCGTGAGCCACCAGCCCAGCTCCTGCAGGCATAGAGTAAACCTGGACATAAAGCAGGCATCCTGCCATACCTGAGGGGGCCTGTTTCGTGTCCCTGGTTCTTTCACACAGATACTTATTTATGCTTCCCTCTCTCTTTCTTGATATTCACATCTTCTCTTTGTTTTCAGTAGCTGAGTCATTCTGGAAACTGAAGGCATGAGCTGAGGAGGGCTCAAAACTTAGTGGCTCTGTCACTGATTTCTTTCATTCATTCATTCATTCATTCATTCATTCAAGAAACTGCTGTGTGCCAGGATCTGTGGAGACAAACCTGCAGAGAACTTGACCACTGTACTTGAAGACCTCGAAGTCTGGTGGAGAGAGACAAATTTGTTAACTCATAATTGCAACCCAGTATGACAAGAATTTTTAGATGAGTTCACAGAAAGGACTTTGCAGGCGCAAGAGAGAAAAAGCTGGAGAATTTGGGAAGGTTTTACAGAGGACATCATATCTGAGTTGGACCTTGAAGAATGCATAGGAGTTTGCTGGCTAGAGAAGTGGGAAGAGGTATAAAGTTGCAAGTAAGAAATCACAGTTTTTAAAAATAAATGCCAGGGTCGGTAATAAAAAGCAAGAGTAAATGATTCCACAGTGGAACTAAATTAGAAATCAATAATGAAAAGATCTCAGGAAAATCCCAAAATATTTGGAAATTACGTAACAGATTTATAAATAACTTGTGAATCAAAGAAGCAATCGAAAGGGAAAAGGAAGTATTTTGAACTGAATCAAAATGTGTATAAAACATTAAAATTTGTGAGAGGCTGTGTAAGCAGTAATTAGGGGAAAATTTATAGCAGTAAGTGCCTATATCAAAGAGAAGAAGGGTCTTGAATGACCTCAGTTTCTAAGAAACTAGAAAAAGAAGAAAAAATTATAAGTCCAAGTAAGTAGAACAAAGGAAATAGTAAAGAGCAGAAGTCAATGATATTAATATCAGAAAAAAAAATAGAGAAAATCAGTAAGACCAGAAATTGATTCTTTTTGTGAAGGTTAATTAAATAAATAAACCTCTAGTCAGACTGATAAGGGAGGAAAAATGACACAAATTACAAACATAAGGAATGAAAAAAGTATCACTATAGATTCTACAGTTATTAAAAAGATAATTAAGGAGTAATATGAACAGGTTTATGTCAATAAATTCAACCACTTCAATGAAATGAACAAATTCTTATAAAGACACAAACTACCATAGCTCACTCGAGGAAGATTTGATACCTAAATAGCCCTATATCTATTTTTTAAAATTGAATTCATAGTTAAAAATATTCCCTCAGAGAAAACTCCAGGACAAGTTGGTTTCACTTGTGAATTCTACCAAACATTTAGAGAAAAAAGTATTACCAATTCGGCATATGCTCTTCTAGAAAATTGAAAAGGTGAGACTATTACCCAACTCATTCTATGAGCCAACATTACCTTGATATCACAGCTAGACAGAGACATTACAAGAAAATAAAACTGTAGACCAATCATAAACACGTGTAAGAATTCTAAACAAAAATATAATTGATTGAATACATCATGACTAAATTAATTTACCCAAGAAATGTAGGGTTGGCTTAACAATAAAAAAAAATCAATCAGTGTAATTTATCTCATTAACAAACTAGAAAAGATAAAAACATGATAATCTCAATAAAAACCGAAAAAGCATTTAAAAATGAAACTCAAACTCCATTCCTGATTAAAAACTCTCTTAGTAAACTAGGAACAGGAAGGAACTTTTTCATTTTGATAAAGGGCATTAATGAAATAACCTACAGCTAACATCGTACTTGTGAAAGACTGAATGCTTTCTCTTTAACATCAGGAAGAAAATAAGGGTGACTGCTCTAATCACTTCATTTAAACTCTGTACTAGAGATTCTAGTCAATGCAATAAGGCATAAATAAATAAATATATATAGAGAGATAAATGAATGTATGTATGTATGTCATACAGATTAGAAAGGAAGAAGCAATTCTGTTATTATTCTCAGATGACATGATCATCTATGTAGAAAATTTGATGTAATGTACAAAAAACCTAGTAGAACTAATTGAGTTTACTAAGTTTGCAGGAGATAAGATCAATATACAAAAGTCAGTTGTATTTCTATATCCTAGCAGCAATCATAAATTTAATTAAAAATCTATAAGAGCATAAAAATATGAAATGCATAGGGATAAATCTGACAAAAGTGCAAGATCTGTACACTGAAAACTAAAATACTGCGAGAAAAATTAGAGAAGACATCAATAAATAGAAATATCTGTTGATTGGTCAGAAAACTCAGTATTGTTAAGATACAAATTATCTGTGAATTGATCTACTGATTTAATGCAATCTCAATCAAAACATCAGGTGTTTCTATAGAAATTGACAAGTAGATTCTAAAATTTATGTGACAGTGCAAAGGACTTCAAATAGCCAAAACGGGTTTTGAAAAAGAAGAACAAAGTTTGAGGGAGAAACCATTTTTTATAGAAAAAATATAGAGATATTTGTTAATACCAGACCATGGAAAGTATTTGAATCATTTAAAAATAGGAAATCAACACAAAAACTTGCACACAAATGTTTGTAGCAGCTTTATTCATAATTATCAAACCTTGGAAGCAACCAAGATATCCTTCAGTACATCTGAAGGATATGGATAAACAAATTGAAGTACATGCAGACAACAAAATACCATTTAATGATAAAAAGAAATTAGATCAAGTCAATAATACGTGGAAGAACCTTAAATGCATATTATTAAGTGAATGAAGCAAGTGTGAAAACACTGCATACTGTATGAATCCAACCATTTGACATTCTGGAAAAAGCACAACTATGGAGACAGTAAAAAGATGACTGGTTGCCAAGCGTTTCAGGAAAAGAGAGGTTGGAATAAATAGGTGGAGAACAAGTGATTTTAGGGTAGTGAAACTATTCTCTATGATACCGTAATGGTAGACACATTGCATTATGCATTTGCCAAAACCTGTGGAACTGTACAACACAAAGAGTGAGCCCTTATGTAAACTATATAATATTGTACTATCAATCGTGGCTCATAATTGTAACAGTTGTGCCCCACCAATGCAAGATGTTAATGGGGGTAACCAGGAGGTGGGTGGAGAGGGTATATGGGAACTCTTTGTACTTTCTACTTATTTTTTTCTGTAACCTAAAACTGCTCTAAAAATTAAAATCTGTTTAAAAAGATAGGGACTCATTGTTTTCAGCAGTGGACTTGTTTTAATCAGAGCTGTGCTAAGTTCAGGTTTTGCCAGAGGCTGGAAGGGGAGACCAAAAGCCAGCACATTAATTAGGAGGTTACTGCAATCAAGGCCAGAGTCGGGTGGTGGCAGCCGGAGCAGAGAGAAAGAGTGTGAGAGTGCGCTGAAGGAAGAGAGCCCGCTGATGATGTAGCTGTGACGATGAAGAGAGAAATCAGCGTCAATTGTGCTGGAAAGAAGACTTGATTAGCTCTGAGAGACTCTGATTTCGTCTTGGCTCTGACTCCAGCACTTCCTGTGACCTCTGGCAAGTGGCTTGGTATTTCTGGACCTTGATTACTGCAGGAATGCCCAGGAGGCATTACTGTGATGCACAGGCTTGAGATCAGTCCAGAAGTGTGCTGTCCGATATGTTAGCCATTCAGCAGTCGTGCCTGTTACCCACTAGAAGTGTGATTAGCCCAAACCGAGATGTGCGGTTTGTGTAAAATTGACTACAAAAGACTTAGGAAATAAAAAGTGTAAAATAGTATTAATAGTTTTTATACTGATTATGTATTTGAATTTCACCTGTTTCATTTTACATTTTTTTAATGTGGCAACTAGAAAATTTAAGATTTCATATGTGGCTCACGTTGTATATCTATTGGGCAGCGCTGGTCTTGAGCTTCACCGAATGCTTTGTGTTCAGAACCATCTAAACCTGACCGAAAAAATAGTCCCTGCCCACACAGATCCATGCCCTGCTCCAGGACGCAAGTGGGGTAGAGCAAGGCATAGGAGTCAGGCAAGATTCCTGGGGTCATGTCCACACAACCTGTGTCTTTCTAGGAGTCATTTACACCAAGCCCTTGTGGGTGTAACCTGGGGAGATACATCCAAGCAAAAACCCTGCTTGAAATGCATCATAATATCTATGTGAGAAGACCAGGTATTAGGGATCGCTCCTTCCCCAAGACCAGAGTGATCCCTAACAGGTTCTCTCTTCCTCTGCCTTCGAGCAATGATTAGCGATTTAAATCTGGACCTGACCCAGGGGACAGCATCTCCCAACCTCATCCTGCCCTGTGACGTGGCAGCAAGAAAACCGTGACAGGTGATCACCATGTCTTCTTGATGCAAGACTGACACCAGTGTAGAGAGGAAACCCTCCCCCCTCAGGGGGAGTTGAGCCTGAGCCCCAGCTTGTTCCTACCTCTCCTCGGACTCTGACATTTTTTGACCTTTTTCTCCAAGCACCTCCACTGTGCAGTCTCCAAGACAATACACCTGGTAGCTCTGACTGACTACAGGGACAGCACCCTGTGCATATATCTGGCCCATACCTGTTCCAAGGTGGCCTTTGTTTTGTTGTCATAGTCACCCCTGGCCTTCAGGTAAAGATCCACATACTATCATCCACAAGTGAGACTCAGAAATGCAGCCGTCTGCCTGGTCCCATGAGTCCCTGCTCAGCTCACAGCTACGCAGTCCCATACCTCCTCCTCCAGTATCATCAATGAAACCTAATATCCTCAGTCCGGCATTTAATCTTTCATGTAATGACTCACACCAGCTTTCCTGATGCGTATCTCTTTTTCTCGGCAGAGCAGGGTTCCTTCCTTCCTGTAAGCACATTCTTCAACATACAGAAATGAGAATGTGATGTGTTGGCAGTCATGGAGAAGGTGTGGCTGTAGAGGCCTAAGTGATCCGACACAAACAAGGCATGGCTTTGAAGTTTTCTGTTAGAAAATATTCATATAAATTTTACTTTCTATTCCACACACACACACACACACACACACACACACACACACACACACACGCGCGTATGTCTTAAATCACCATTTAGTAAAATTGTTACCCCAGGAAGATGTTTTATTATTTTACCATGGATTCTTATACTCATGGCACCTCCACCACGTACTCCCAAGGGTAAATATTCCTCAGTTTAAGAAAAAATATACAACAGAAACCTTCTACTTAAGTTAGGAAATTTTTCTCGACTTTCTCTGGCCCCTAGGAACTACTTAATCTTTCAGAAGATCCTATGTAGCTGAAGTCCTTGTACTTACTGCAGCTGTATTCAAATTTCACTGCTTCCTTGCACCATCTCTGCCCATGCAGGCAGGACACTGGGTCTCATTTCACTGAGTTGCAGCTGCAGCATCTGCCTTTATCTCCTGCTTTGTCCTTAGCTGCTTATTATGTCACTCTCTTCTGTCTCCTCTGCTAGACCATGAGGTTTGAGAAAGTACGACTCATGTCCATCTTGTTTATGGCTTATTCCCAGAATTTACCATAGTGCCTGGCGTATGATTAGGGCTCACTGAGGATTCAGTAAATCAATGAATGTTTAACTGAAAGAAAATTGGTGTGTTTTACCTTAAGAGACCGTCAATCTTTTGAGGACAGTACGTGCTGTCCTTGCCCTTGTGTTTCCTTCGTGCCCGTGACTCATGCTCATTTGGTGTCTGTGGAAGTTTGGATGGATGCGTGGGGATGACGATGGAGAGTTGGGATATTTGATAGAATTACCAACGAGCTCAACTTACTTTCTTTACACACACATTATTAGAGTGAGCTGTTCTGTATTGGATATTTTATATGGGGATGTGCTTTAAAGTAGCTCTATGCTTTGGTACAACATGCAATTAGACTTGGATATGGGGCCAGCTGTTGAGGGCCATTGAGAGCTGGGAAGAAGAGGAGTCTTTGGAGGTCTTTCTGAGAAGGGATCATGGGGTGGCAAAGGGACAGCTAGATGGTAATTGCCTACAAGAAGAGACAAGTGCTCCTCTCATTTGATCAACAGTGAACATTCCATGCCTGTCCTGCCTCCAGGATTTCCATGCCTTTGATGGAAAGTATGTCAAATGGCACAGTTACCCCCAGGCTTCATAATAAAGTGATTAGAGAGATGATATAACCATAGAGTAGAAATGGAATTTCCCGTCCCTTTGAATTTAGTGCACACAATGGAGAACTGAGAGATGGTAGAAAGCAGGACAGAGAAGCGTGAGCAACACATGCCCTCCTGAGAGAAATAACGTAATGACGGGTGTGAATGAGGATGACTTTTACAAGCGGCGTCCAATCAGGAGCCTGATGTTTGTGCTTACTGTCATTCAAAGCTTTTCGCAGACTTTTGATTCCGGTGTTCCTATCCCATATTCAGATATTTCCAGAAGCGGTGGGAAAAGTGATTTGGGAGATGGAGGAGGGACGTAGAGTGTCTTAGTCTGTGTGAGCTGCTATGACAAAATACCACAAACTGGTGTCTTATAAACAACATCAATTTATTTCTCACAGTTCTGGAGGCCGGGAAGTCCAAGACCATGGCACCTGGGGAGGGCCCACTTCTAAGATGGTAGTCTTTTTGCTATGTCCTGATGTGTTGAAAAGGGCAAAGAAGCTTTCTCAGATCTCTTTTATAAGGGTACCAATTCCATGTGTGAGGGCTTTCCCTTCATGATCTAATCACATCTCAAAGGCCCCACCTCCTAATACTGTCACCTTGGGGATTAGGACTTCAACATATGCATTTTGGGGAAACGTAAACATTCAGATCGTAGCAGAACGGATGTATGGCAACACAACACTATTCTTGAATCAATTTATAAATGATGGTAGAAATTATGGCACTCCAAAATGTGTTTGTCCCTTTGGCTGTACGAGAATAGAATGGATGGCTGAATTCATAATGTTAGTCCTGGAGGATATCTATCCACTGTATACTGCAAGGCAGGAGCACACGAGGGTGAGACCCAGGACTCGGGTTCTTCCCGTGGCCTCCCGGCAGGTGGGCCATACACATTTAGACCCTACCAGCCTGTCCATCCTGCGCTAGTCTCCTCTGGCATGACTGTTCTCCCCGAATCATTGTCTTTTACCATCACAGAATATCAGTTGACACCGTTAAACAACCCACTGCCCTATAACCTTGGTTTTCCAAGTGTGGTCTGAGGACCAGCGGCCTGGCGTCACCTGGGAATCTCAGGCTTCATCCAGAACTCACAAGTCAGAATTTGAATTTAACAAGATTCCCCAGTGATTTATATGCACTTTTACAATTTGGAAGCACTGCCCTATAACACCCTTCACTGGTCTGCTTCTTTATAAGGGACATTCTAGTCTCCTAAATTCAGCCTATTCTGTCTCAAATTACGTTCCTACATCTGGTCATCAAACTTTCTTTTTTTTTTTCCATCTGAGAGATGGTTTTTCCAGGCCCGCTGCTGACAGATGCTGCTTTACTACCTGGAGATGAGCCTTTCAAGGCCGTGTGTATTCAAAGAGAGAGGAAAAAGGAAATAGCTTCAGGTCAGTTTAATTTCTCTGTCCACTTAATTCCACATAGGATACACGTGGCTTGTTTTTATTTTCTTAAAGACAGTCAGTTTCTGATTTCCTGAAGCTATAAGTTGTTAAAGAATCGTTTGCATGTCTTCTTGAAGTTGAATGTGTTAGATGAATTTATAGTTTTGATCTTTGATGTTAAGAAAGCACCTTCCCAAACACCATCAATGCTAATATTTGTGATATTAGGCTGGTCACAAAACACCTATGGGTCTGTTGGTGAGTTAGTTTGTAACCAAAAAGATTAGGAGTCTCCTCCACTCACTCCCCCCTGCAGACCCCTGCAGAGCAAAGTGTAACATACAGTAGGCTGAGGTGAGCTGGTCTGTACACTGGGAAGAGGGGAATATGGGAGAAATGAACAAACCTATCAAGCCATTAGGGGGTCTTGGTTGAGGGTTTCAGTTTGTAATGTAACATTGTTATAATAAACAGAAGGGGGTGAAGAGGGGCTTGATTTGACCTTTTATAGTTTCCAAATGTTCATGAAAGGCAGTGTACCTTTAGTTGTAGAGAACTTGTGGCTTTTTGAACTATCCAGTACGCTGGTAAATTTCTTTAAAACCATTCATCTTATAATAAAAGCCTGCAGCCTTCAGACTGAGACAGGTCTAGATTCAAATGCCAGCCTCAGGTTTTAGTAGTTTTGTGACCTTGGGCAACTTAGTTTCCTCATCTGTAAAATGTAGAATTTCACAACTAATGTGGAGAGTTGTGAACTTTAGTGAAAATGGATGCAAAATATCTGGCACGTAGCTGGGATTCAATAGTTTGTGGCTTTTATTCTGTAGCTTCTTTGGTAATGCTTAGCAGAGTAAACATGTAAGAAACACTTGTCGGATTTGCTTTTTCCCTGAACTCATCTTCTCATGTTGAGGGATAGAGGTAGTAATAATCTGGGGAAAAGGTCTTCTCTTGATAACTTGACTTAGAAGTTAACTTATATAAGCAGTCCCCGGTTGAAAAATCAGTCTCGTTAACCAGCTCTGTTATTAAGACAGATTTTAGGATGACATTTCAGGAATATAATGAGTCCAGTTGACATCCGTGGACATCCTTGATATAGCCACGGTGTTTCTCTGTGATGATTCTTGCTTCCAACCTAATAGAACTCAGGAGGAGAAATATATCTCAGTTTCCATGCTGTGAATACAGTAGCTATTAGCTCAGGTCAAATTTCTTCCTCATCAGGGTTTGAGGGTAAGTACCTTCCACCTGGCAGGGGACGGGTCAGGCATTCACATGCGCTGGATGTTTGCATGATAGGTGTTGCTGTTCGAGCTGAGTTGCTGAACAGCAGAAGAGGGTGGCACTTGGAGGTTGGATGTGGCACACATGAAAGGACTTGAGATGAAGAACCAGGAAAGAAATATACCATGTTATGCCCTTAACCGTGAGTGATGACCTTGAGTACACACTTAATATTTACTTTATGCTCTTATATATTTTATTAATTAGACCTTCGGTAACCTTACGTAAATAGTGCTCATAATTAAGGGGCAGGACATTGACTGATGTACTTTAGGTGCCTTAAATGGTAAAGGCAGTTTGCGAAGTTCAGGTTCATGGTGGTTGGATATGTGTGGGTTTCAGGCAGGGAAAAGAAGCACACTAAAATCCTTGACCCAGTTCCTATAGGTTGCGCTAAAAATGAGGTTCATGATTGAAAAGATATATTTCTAAATTGGCTGAATAATCTCCATTATCTGATGCTACAGTGATATAATGAAAACATGACCCAAAGTGTTGATGTTTATCCCTAAGAAACTACTCATCGTATTTTTGATTTTTCTGATTCAATCCTTTATAATGAACATTTTTTTTCTCCTTGGGTATTTTTGTTCTTCTTTTTGAAAAGATGAGTGATACCAGAAAATTTTAAAATGTATTTTTCATAGCTGTTTTTATATGATCAAAAAGCAGTTTCTTCAAATTGGAGAAGCATTTACAAATCTCATTATTTCCCAACTTCATAGTTTAAGGATTTTAGTTTGGTTTTAGAGAAGCCTTTTAGGAATTAAAGTAGAATTTTTTTCTACCAATGCACCCATCATCCAATGTGGAAACTAGAATATTGACAAAAGCATGCTATGTGATTTTCCCATTATATCTCCTTTTCTCTCCCCAGTTGAGGTGGCAGTCATCCTTAATACTGTGTTTACTATACCTTTTCTAGAAATTTATTAAACCTTCATTTTTTTTTTGAACTTACACAAAGAGGTTAGGAAATCAGTCTCTATCTCTTAGGAACAGGTGATTCTTTCAGAAACATTCAATGTAATGTAAAACAAAACTCAGATTGGAGGAGATGTCAGTCCTTGTTTTTTTGTTTAAATACTACAATTTAATGTTCGACAAGGAACACAAATCAAATTTTATGACACTCTAAAAGCAGTTCTACATATTACATGAGGAACCTTCTGGCAAATAAGAACACTATGTCATTTGTCATCGAGAACTGTGGTAACTAGCAAGTGTCACAGAGTACAGAGTTAATAATGAGTTTCATGTGTAAGTAAGTCTTCCTGTTTGTACTGCACACGGTGAAATTATTCCAGTTTTGAGAGGCAGAACATGGTCCTTCTAACTTACCATTGGTTTTTACCATCGAATGGTTCTAAAATGTTATCTCACTGTGATCTTGATTTGCATTTCTCTCATCTCTAATGAAATCAAATGGTTTTTCATATATTAATTGGTCATATGTAATTCCTCTTTTTTTCTTTTCTTTATTTATTTATAATATTTATTTATTTATTTATTTTGGCTGTGCTGGGTCTTCATTGCAGCACACAGGATCTTCATTGCGGCATGCGGGATCTTTAGTTGCAGCATGCGAACTCTTAGTTGCGGCAGGCATGCGGGATCTAGTTCCCCAACCAGGGATGGAACCCGGGCCCCCTGCATTGGGGGAGTGGAGTCTTACCCACTGGGCCACCAGGGAAGTCCCTATAATTCCTCTTTTATAAAATACCTATTTATGTCTTTTGTCTATTTGTCTTCTTTTTGATTTGTAGAAGTATTATATTTTTTATGCTTTTGCTGATGTCAGTTACATATGTGACAACATATCACACAGCCTCTACCTTAGCGATTTGATTTTTTAAGAGTGTTTTGTCATAACAGATATTTTGATTTTAGTATGAACAAGTTTTCAGTTTTTGTATTCCTAGTTCCTTTGTCATTTCAAGAAATCCTTGTCTACCCAGTGATGAGGATGATAGTTTTCTGCCATGCCAGTTATATTAACTAATGTCTTAACTCATTAATTGTTATGTTACACACGTGAGCCATAAAAAAATGTGTGAGACACTGTTCTCACGAGAAATAAGCCCATGGACAGATACGTAGAACATGGTAAGTGCTACTACAACATTTAGTGCACTTGGGCAGAAAAACACTTCCTTAAAACAGGATTCTGTAAAGTGGAAAACTTACATAGTTTTGTTCACATCTACCCTTAAAACTTGATTGAAACAGGCAGGAACATCTAGTCTCATTTATCTATAATAATATTTGAAGACCATAGAAGAATTTGTTAAGAATGAGTCATATACAGCTGATTATAAAACAAATTTTATGTGTCAATTTTTTGTGTGTGAGTTTGAAAATCCTCACCCTTACCTCCCACTAAGATTCTAGTGTGAATTATAAAACTGCAATGTTTTAATACAAAGCTGCAACTGATTATGATCCAAACTGGACCATCTTTGGTATTTGCCATGTTTGCTCTCGTTCCAGTTAAATGTGTGTTTGGATGTCTACTTCTTGCCTCATCTTGGGACCCTTGTTACTAGTCACACTGAATCCTTAGGTTTTGCCAATACACTTGATCAAATTGTAGGGTCTGAGTATGTAGCAGGCATCCATACAGATGGCTTTGATTACATCAAGTATGCTCTGCGAAATGCAGTTGCCTTCTTTCTTAGTTCGATGACTATGATCCTCTCTATCTTTTCTCCTCTCTAATCTCAGAGTTCTTGAAACTATTTGAATTCTCTTTGGTGGCTTCTGGAGAATTGATCTCATGTGTGCTGTCTTGGGGAGGAGAATGCTTCAAATCACCTATCGTGGGATGTTCCAATTCTTGCTTGAAGTTTCCTATGAAAATTGATGCCCATGGTAGGGAAAAAATACACATGATGATACAGCTTTGAAACATCATTACACTTCCTCCAGTCAGCAAGAAAGCTCTAGCCACATCATATCCGAATATCCTTCATATTATACTAGGAGAGGGATAAGAACAGGGTAAAAGGAACAAAGAGAAGAGTTACTTAACCCACGTGGCATGGCCAAAGAAAGCATCTAAGAAGAGTCAGTAAGCATGAGCTCGATGAAGAAGAAAGAGGAGGAAAGCAGTGCAACATGCAGCAACTACAGTGGAGAGAACGGCTACGGAGCTTTTAAAAGATGACTCGTTTCCTTCTGTGGCTTAGGAGACATTGATATCATCACCCAGTTCAAATCCTCAGTCTGGCAGTATGGGGATCCACCATCACCATCACCACCAGAAACCACACGCGTGGTTAGCATGTGTAAATATGACCTCACACACATTTATTCAAAGTGACATTCATATCAAAATAGATCATTTCGCACAAGGGACAAAGGGCAAAGCTTGGCTACAAATTGTGTGCCAAGAGGGTGGTTTTCCAGAAAAAGTCCCTAAGGTCTTTTTCCTTACCAAGGGCAGAATGTTCAAGTGCAAGATCCTGGCACATGTTTCCCTTCGAGCAGATGGCAGAAAGGTTTGTCTGCAATGTGGAACTTGTTAAGGGGGGAAGGCCTTCCTGATAGAGATCGAGAAGACTGCTTAAATTTACTTAGTGGTAGAATGGTTTGTAATCCATTCATGCTTGTGAGTTTAATGCCTTTATAATTACTTGTAAGTAGATTGAGAGAATCAACTCAAGGGAAAAGACTGTTTATCTGATGCTTAAACTTCTGCTGAACACTCCAGACAATATATCCATTCCTTGTCTATGTCATTGAATTATGTTTTACAAAGACATCATTTTAATTTTGCTACTTTGATAATGAAAATATTTTGCCTGTCTATGAAAGAGAGGCCAAGGACCATAAAGGGGTTGTTTTTGGAAATGGCCTGATGGTCTTTATGGACAATAACATCAAGACCAACCACCACTAAAATATGACCACTCTCACTATAACCCTAGATGCTATGTTGTGTAGGTGAGGATGCATTAGGTTTTGCTACGGTAACAAACAGCCCCCAAGTATCAGTGGTTGAAGACAAGTTTATCTGTCTCATACCAAGTTCACTCTGCAAAACTTGCCAAGGCAGCTGTCCTCCACGTGTCGGCTCAGCATTCCAGGGTACTCGAAAATCGTGGCACTTGTATGCACACACTTCCATAATCTCCCAGGCAGAATGAGAACCGAATGATCTTATACTGACGATTAAATTTTCCATCCCCCAAGCGACACAAGCCTGTTCTGTCCATAACCCATTAGAAAGGACTAATCATAAGACACCCCCCACCCCGCAACTGCAAGTTGGGTTAGGAAATTCAATCCTCTCATACAATGAGAAGGGGAGGAAATTGAATAAAGACAAATATTTACAATCTACTTTTAACATGAATTGTTCCAAATTTGCACAACAACTGTATGCAGTAAGAATGAATGTGCTCATTTTAAATACAAGAGGCACTATAGATTAAGTTCCTGAGAGCATGGGTTTGGAGTCAGAAAATCTTAAATCTCTAGCATATGCTCTATGGGGGCTCAGGCAAAACATAATCTCTGTTTCATTTTTTGATAAATTGGGATGAGATTACTTCATAGAGACGTTTTGAGGTTTAAATGCAGTAAATAAAATGGATTGCAGGGTCTGATACATAGATGCTCAAAAAACTTTAGCTCATATAATTAAAAGGACACTGATTAATCAGAGTTAAGAAATACATAGCTAACGAGTGAGAGACTAGTCTTCTCAAATACTTTAGGGGAACACATTGACTCAGAAGACAAAATTTTTTAAAGCTAGCCAAACTGGATTCAGAACTCACATTTATCTAATTTCCTACTGTACCACAATGCCTTTTGTTTTGACATGGGATGGTAATGTGTTATCAGGTTCTCCCAAACCTTCTTTATGAATAGCCTCTCTCCCTAACCCAGCCTCTCTACCCTGGCTCTACCATATCCACAGAGAGGACTTGGGTTTAGCCATAGTTGCTCAAGCATTTAAGTAAGGAAAGCAGGAGACACCATGTTTCGTGTCAGGAGACTTGGGCTCCAGTCCTAACTTTGTTGCTCAATATTTATGTGGCGTTAGGCAAGTCACTTAAATTCTCAACTATGAATATGGGATAGTAGAAGTTTGTGCGTCAAACAAAACAAAACAAAACAAAGCAAAACAAAGCAATAGACGTTTAGTTCCTACTTCACAGGGCTGTAGTGATCAAATACATTAAAATATTTTAAAACACTTTAAAATATCCAAAGGGCCATAGAGGACTTAAGGACAAAAAAGATTCTATCTAGCAGAAGAGCAGAGAGCATGAAGACTCAGATCAGTGTAGGTTACATGGGTCTGGTTTCACTGCAAAGGCCTATGGTGAGAACAGTGTATTTGTCCAAAAGTCCTGAACCCTTAGACACCCACACACTCCATTTATCACCCAGCCTAACTTGCTGCCTTCCTACTAGTCAGCCACCCAGACTGTCTCCTTTTGAAAAGAGATCATGTGTATTTCATTAACATTAGGACTGCTCCTTCTTAGGCAAACATTTCTTAATACACCAAAAGCACAGATAAAATAAAAACCTCTGTTCTTCAAAATATACTGTAAGAAAAGACACTGTTAAGAAAATTAAATGATAAGCCACAGACTGGGAGAAAAAATTTGAGAGAACTTGTACCTGTAAGATATAAAGAACTCATACAACAAAAAAAAGAAAAAGGAAAAGAAAATCTCAATTTTTTTTTAAAAGGACAAAGACTCTAAGCAGACATTACATCAAAGAAGATGTATGAATGGCCAATAACACCTGAAAACATGTTCAATGTCATTGTTATCAAAGGAATGCAAATTAAAACCACAATGAGATATACTGCACACCTATTAGAATGGCTAAATTTAAAAAAATACCAAGTGGTATTGAAACTGGAACTCTCATATATTGCAAGTGGAAATGAAAATGTGGTAGCCACTTTGGAAAACATTTTGGTATTTTCTTATAAAGTTATCATACACTTACCATATGTCCCAATATTCCTACTCTAAAATTTATCCAAGAGAGATGAAAACATATGCGTACACAGTTTGGTTTGGGAATGCTCATAGTACCTTTACTCATAATCAGACTAAATGGGAAACAACCCAAATATCTATCAACTGGTGAATAGATTAAAATTTTTGTGGTATATACATATAAAGGAAAACTACTTATCAATGAAAAGGAGCAAAGTGTTGCTCCCTGCGTTCATGATTGAATCTCAGAAGCATTAAGCTTAGTGACAAAAGGCAGACACAAAATACTGCGTACTGTAGTCTGTTTGTGTGACGTGCCGGAAGAGGCAAGTATAGTGGCAGAAAGACAGCAATTGCCTTTCTGGGTTTGAAAGGAGGATTACCTATCAAGGGGATTGAGAAAACTTGCTGACTTGATGGAAATGTTCCATATAGTTTGTGGGTAGTCACACAACTGTATACTTTTGTCAAAATTTATTGAACAGGGATGTTGACCAAAATTCCACAAGTCCTTGGCTGCCTTCAGATAGGTAGAGGGAGAGTGAATGCTCTTGTTGTAATAGGTTTAAACAATTTAAAAAAAATGACTCATCTTTTATAGGTGTTCTTGGCAGGATTAATTTGATATAAGATAATCCATCAGAAACATGTCTTTTCATTTTTCCCTTTTAAATTTATATTCATGTTTATTAGTGAAGTTGAATTAATTTTTATTAATAATTTACTGGAAAATCTATTAACTTCTTTTCTGATTTTAAAAATAAACTATTAATTTTAGAGTAGTATTAAATTTGCAAAACATTTATGAATGTAGTACAGAGAGTTCCCATATATACCCCTATACAGTTATCCCTGTAATTAACATTTTATATTAATATGGTACATACGTCGCAATAAATAAATCAGTATTGATACATTATTATTAACTAAAGTCCACACTTTATTCAGATTTCCTTTTTACCTAATATACTTTTCTCCTGTTCTAGAATCCTACCCAGGATGCTACATCAGACTTCCATCAGGTCTTCTTATGGTCCTCTTGGCTATGAGAGTTTCCTCAGGTTTTACTTATTTTTTATTACCTTGAGTTTTAGGGAGTCCTGGTCAAGTTTTTGTGGAATGTCCTCAACTGGGATTTGGCTGAATTTTTTCTTAAGATTAGACTGTTTATGGACTTTGAGGAGGAAGACCCACAGAGGTAATTGCCATTCTCATCACATCAGATCAAGGGCACATACTACGAACATGACTCATCACAGTTGAGGTTCCTGTTGATCACCTGGCTGAGGTGGTGTTCGTTAGGTTCTTTCATTGTACTCTTTTTTCCTCTTTCCATTCTGTACTTTTTGGAATTAAGTGACTAGATGCAGGAGTGAGGAGTTATGCCTCACCTCCTTGAAGACAGAATATCTACATAAATACATTATTTGGAGTTCTTCTTCATGGGATATCTTTCTGTTCCCCCTATTTATTATAGTTATTAATTTATTCATTTACTAATTTTGTACTTTGGGTTATAACCAAAACCATTTATTTTTTTGCTGCTCAAATTTTTCCAGCTTTGGCATTGGGGACTCTTTCAGTTAGCTCCTGTGCCTCTTTGACATACTCTCCTCATTATGGGTCTTTTTGTTTGTTTGTTTGTTTTTTAGTACTTCCTCACTTTCTGACAGTACAAGATGTTCCAGGCTCATTTTATATTTCTCCATCCCTGCCCTGGAATGCCCAGCCATTTCTCCAAGGGGCCCTGGTTCCTTTTATTGCAGAAGGGTATTAGAAACCAAGATCTAGGTGCTGGATGTGCTCATTGCTACTAGGGTGTCATTGCTTCTAGGCCCTTTCAGCTGACACAGCAAGAAAATCTATGAAGGACTACTAACCCACATATATAAACATATCTATAAATATTTCCATGTGTGTCCATCTACATCTATATTAAGCCAAGATCTTTCCAACTCTAATCCATTACTATGTGAATCATTCCAGCCCTCTCCCCTTGCTTGTCTGTAACCTCCCACTCCAGAAGTGAGAAGTCTGGTTCCCACCATTGCCATCCATTCCTTAGTTGTTCAGTTCCAGTATAGATGTCTAGTGGTGTCAGAGTTGTTTAACTCATATTCCTGTGGGAAACAACTTTGTCAGCTAGAGTACAGTGCTTGTGTGCAGTTCTTTTTGCTTTAATCCTATAGATGCCACTCATTTCCATAGTTACTGAGGTTAGCACCTTTTTTTCTCACACTCTCTTCAGTGAGATAAAGTTACATCTTTTGTCTCAGTCTGTACGCTGACCTGGTATCGCCTCTGACCCCCCAATAAATGTTTTTTAACTTACATGCATTCAGGCTCACTGTTTGTGCTGTAAATTTCTGTGGATTTTGAAAAATGCATAATGTCATGTATCCACCGTTGCAACTATCATACAGATTAGTTTCACTGCTCTAAAAAAATCTCTTATGTTGTTCCTTCCCAAACACCTGGCCACCACTGATCTGTTTACCATCTTTATAGGTTTGTCTTTTCCAGAATGTCATAAAATTGGAATCATGCAGGAAGTAATCTTTAGATTGGTTTCTTTCACGTAGCAATATGCATCTGTGCTTTTGCATTGCTTGATATCTCATTCTCTTTCATCGCTGAAGAGCATTCCACTGCATAGATGTGCGGTTTGCCCATTCATCTATTGAAGGACGTCTTGGTTACTTCCAGGTTTGATGATTATGAATAAAACTGCTGTAACCAATTATATGAAGATTGTTTTGTGTAGACATAAGTTTTAAATCACTTTGGTAAATACCTAGTACCTTCATTGCTGGATTGTATGGAAAGACTATGCTTAGCTTTGTGAGAAACTGTCAAACTATTTTCCAGAGTGTCTTATCATTTTCATTCCCACTAGCAATGAATAAGAGTTTGTATTGCTCTGAATGCTCACCAGAAATTAGTGTTGTCAGTTTTTTGTATTGTAGTCATCCAATAGATGTGTAGAGTTACTCATTGTTTTAATTTTTTTTCAATTTCACTGATAACAAATTATGTTGAGCATCTTTTCACGTTTATTTGATATATATACTATATTCTTCTGTGAGCTGTCTGTTCAAATCTTTTGCTTATTTTTAAAAAATAATTAATTAATTTCTTTTTGGCTGCATTGGGTCTTCAGTGCTGCACATGGGCTTTCTTTAGTTGCATTGAGCAGGGGCTACTCTTTGTTGTGGTGTGAGGACTTCTCATTGCTGTGGCTTCTCTTGTTGCGGACCACAGGCTCTAGCGCACAGGCTTCAGTAGTTGTGACACATGGGCTCATTAGTTGTGGCACACGGGCTCTAGAGTGCAGGCTCAGTAGTTGTGGAGCAATGGGCTTAGTTGCTCCACAGCATGTGGGATCTTCCTGGACCAGGGCTTGAACCCGTGTCCCCTGCATTGGCAGGTGGATTCTTAACCATTGCACCACCAGGGAAGCCCCTCTTTTGCTTATTTTTAAAAATTAAAATTGTTTTTTAATTGTTGAAGTTTAAGTGTTCTTTGTATATTTTAGGTGCAAGTCTTTTATCAGATATGTGATACTTTCTTCCAGTGTGTGGCTTTTGATTCTTTTAACATCATCTTTTGCAGAGTAGGTTTTAATTTTAATAAAGTTGAACATCTATTTTTTCTTTCATGAATTATGATTTTGGTGTTGTATCTCATCACTGATCCCAAAGGCACATAGATTTTCTAAAATGTTTTAGAAGTTTTATAGTTTTGCATTTTTACATTTGGCCAATGATCAATTTTGAGTTAATTTTTGTGTAAAGTGTAAGATGTGTGTCTAGATTTATGTATTCTTCTCTTGCTCTGTGATTTTTTAAAAATTATTTATTTATTTATTTGGCTGCATTGGGTCTCAGTTGCCACACGCGGGATCTTTGTTGTGGCACGTGGGATCTTTCATTGCATCATGCAGGCTTCTCTCTAGTTGTGGCATGGGCTCTAGAGCATGTGGGCTTAGTTGCCCTGCTTCTTGTGGGATCTTAGTTCCCGAACCAGGGATTGAACCCACATCCCCTGCATTGGAAGGCAGATTCTTAACCACTGGACCACCAGGGAAGTCTCTGCTCTGTGATTTTAAAAAGCTATCCAGTTTTTCATTTTTCTTTTGAGTTATGTGACTTCATATTGTTGAATGAAAGAGTTCTTGATATATTCTCAGTAGTGTTCTTTTATCAGTTACATATTTTATAAATATATTCTCCCAACCTATGGTCTGTGGCTTGCTTTGAAGTTTTTTCTTGGTTTCTTTATTGAATATATACATTACCACAGTACTATTCATATACATAACTTCAGACATTCACATTGTTTATTGAACATGGTAACCCTGCACACACACACACAAAATGAAGTTTAATTTTTGAGCTGACAAACTATCAATCTTTTCCATTATGGTTAGACTTTTATTTTGTTTGTAAAATTCTTTCCTATTTTGAGAAAAAAAAATATATTTTATTCTATTATCTCCTAAATTAAAATTTTTGAACTTAAATTTAGAATATTATTACACATAAATTTCTTTCTAAATATGAGACAGAGATACAGTTCAGTTTTTTTCCATGTGAGTAAGCATTTGTCCCCGAAGCATTTATTGCCTAGTTCCTGACTTTCTTACTGATTTATTTTGTCATCTCTGATGTATATGAAGTTCCTCTCTATGTGTTTGACTAGGATTTCTTTTCTGTTTCTTTGGTCTATTTGTCTATCCTTTCACCAATAAACTAACCTTGTGTTTATATTAAGTTCAAATTTTGAAAGCTTAGTAGGGTGAATTTCTACTTATTTTTCTTCAAATTTGTCTTAACTCTTCTTGGTAGTTTAAAATCCCATATTGATTTTTGCTGATCAAATTCCATTAAAAATCATGTTAGAATGTTTTTAGAATTGCATTGAATCTATAAGTTAATTTGGGTAGAATTGCCATATTTTATATTTTGAATATTATTGCCGATAAATTTGGTATATCTACCCATATATTTTGAAATTTTAATATTCCTTAATAATTTTTTTTTCTTTCTGTGAAATTTAGCATGTACTTTGTTAAGTCGATTCCTGGGTATCTGATAAAGCTTGTTGCTGTTACGAGTGGTATCTGTGTGTGTATATGTGTGTGTGTGTGTGTGTGTGTGTGTGTGTGTATATATATTTATTTATTTAAAAAATTTTTTTTGCGATACGCGGGCCTCTTACTGTTGTGGCCTCTCCCGTTGCAGAGCACAGGCTCCGGACGCGCAGGCTCAGAGGCCATGGCTCACGGGCCCAGCCGTTCCATGGCATGTGGGATCTTCCCGTACCGGGCACGAACCCGTGTCCCCTGCATCGGCAGGCGGACTCTCAACCACTGTGCCCCCAGGGAAGCCCAAGTATATTTTTAATGTCACTTCTAAATGAATTGTTTCTGGCATACAAGAAATAAATCAATTTTTATGTATTTCTCTTATAACTAGCTAACTTGATTTACTCTTTCATCAGTGAGTTCTAATACTCTACATTTCTCTTTGCAATCATAATATCGGTCAACAATGATGTTTTTAATTCAGTAATCTTTATTTTTTAAATGTAGTGTTTGCTAGGACCACCAGTACGATGTTGGATAGAAGGAGTGACAACAAGCCTTTTTCTCTTGATAAAAAAGAGTACTTCTAAAATGTACTAGTTTCATAGGTTTTGTTAGAAACACTGATCAAATGAAGGTAATTTGTTCTGTTCCTAGTTCGCTAAAACATTTGTACTAAAAGTCAGGTGTTAACTTTCCAAATACTTATTTTTTGCATGTGTTTCAGTAATCAATAATATTTTTACCTGATAATGAAATGAATTACATTCAAATTGTCCATAAACGTTGAATGTCTATGGTTGGAATCACGGTATTAGGAAGAAAGAATTAGGAAAATAGAAATGATGGTCAGAGAATGGAATGCATACAACTGAAATTATATAGAGACTGCAGTTATAGAAATGTTATAGAAATGTAAGTTCTGGTATATAATCATGAGAATGAGTGCCTAGAACAAGCTTATCTGAAGAGGGGTGTTTGAGAAATTAATAGGTGTTGGAAGAATGATCTTTATGTACTGTGAAATCACCAAGAATGAAGATAGGAATAATGGTACCAGCAGTGAGCCAAGATTTATGAACATTGAGACTTGAAGGGCAACAGGTGGATGATACCAACAAGCAGTGGCAGCAGAGATATAATCTGATGCCATGCAATTTAAAGCTGGGGTTTTAAGTGAGGAGTAAGGGAGAATGACTTAGAAGCGGCAATTAGGGGCACGGAGGATACTTGCCCCTTTTGCAATTAAGAGGGCTAGCTGTGTAGAAGCAGCATTTCAGAGGAGAGTCACATAGCTGTAAGAACAAGAGGATAAAGGATGTTTAGAGATGATTTTGAATACACAGTAAATATTACAATTAATTGACAACGAGCTCCAGAGATCATGGTAGACCAAATTTAAAAATTGAGGTGGTGTTAGGAGATGAGAATGGAATAAAGCATATTCATAGAAATTTAAGGTTAGAATGATGGAGTTGAGAGGTAACTCAAAAGTCTGTGTCTTGTAGTGATAACTGGGTATACTGAACATAGTAAAATTAGGCTCCATAGATACAACGTGGATAATAGGGATGAGGCTGTGTGAACTAGTGGGGTAGGGAGGGGATGTCTGGGTTCTATTTTTTTAAGAGTTAATTTTTTAGAGCAGTTTTAGGTACACGGCAACATTGAAAGAAGGTACAGATTTCCTATATACCTCCTGACCCCACACATGCATAGCCTCCCTAATTATCAACATCCCCCATCAGAGTGGTATATTAGTTACATTTGATAAGCCTATATTGAAATACCATAATCACCCAAAGTCCATATTTCACATTATGATTCACTCTTGGTGTAGTACGTTCTGTGAGTTTGGACAGATGTATAATGACATGTCTCCATCATTATAGTACCATACAGAGTAGTTTCACTGCCCTAAAGTCCTCTGTGCTCTACCTATTTTTCCCTCTTCACCCCGTCCAGCCCCCTAGCAACCATTGATCTTATTACTGTCTTCCTAGTTTTGCCTTTTGCAGAATGTCATATAATTAGAATCATACAGTGTGTAACCTTTTCAGATTAACTTCTTTCACTTAGTAATGTGCATTAAAGTTCCTCTTTGTATTTTTATGGCTTGATCATTTATTTTTACTGCTGATTAATATTCCATTGTCTGTATATACCACAGTTTATTCACCTACTGAAGGAAATCTTGGTTGCTTCCAAGTTTTGGCAGTTATGGAAAAAGAAAGCTGCTATAAACATGTGTGTGCAGATTTTTACTTGGACCTAAGTTTTCAGCTCCTTTGGATAAATACCAAGTTTTGTAAGAAACCATCATACTGTCTTCCAAAATGACTGTGCCATTTTGCCTTCCCACCAGCGATGAGCAAGAGTTCTAGTTACTCCACATGCTCTCCAGAATTTGGTGTTGTCAGATTTTGGCCATTCTAACAGGTGTGTAGTGATATTTCATTGTTTTTATAATTTGCATTGCCCTGATGACGTGATGTGGAGCATTTTTTCACATCCTATCTGCCATTTATATATCTTATTTGCTAAGGTGTCTGTTAAGGTCTTGTGCCCATTTTTAAATCGAGTTGTTTGCTTTTCTGCTGTTGAGTTTTAAGAGTTCTTTGTATATTTTGAATAACATTCCTTTATCAGATGTATTGTTTGCAAATATTTTCTCCCAGTCTGTGGCTTGCCTTTTCATTCTCTTGGCACTGTTTTTACAGAGCAGAAGTTTCTAATTTTAATGAAGTCCAGGTTATCCATTATTTTTTTTTTAGTGGATTGTGCTTTTGTTTTGCATCTAAAGGTCATTGCCATATGCAAGGTTGTTTATGTTTTCTCCTATGTTATTTTCTAAGAGTCTTATAGTTTTGTGTTTTACATTTAAAACTATGGTCCATTTTGAGTTAATTTTTGTGAAATGTGTAAGCTCTGTATCTAGATTCTTTTTTTTTTTTGCATATGAATTACCAGCTTCTCCATTGTATTGCCTTTGCTCCTTTGTCAAAGATCAGTTGATTGTATTTATATGGGTCTATTTCTGGACTCTCTAGTCTGTTCCACTGATCTATTTGTCTGTTATTTTGACAATGCCGCACTGTCTTGATTACTGGAGATTTACAGTAAGTCTTGATGTCTGGTAATGTCAGTTATTCAGCTTTATTTTCCTACTTGCAATAATATTTTAGCTATTTTGAAACTTTTGCCTCGCCATATAAACCTCAGAATCAGTTTGTCAATATCCACCAAATAACATGCTGAGATTTTGATTGGAATTTCACTGAATCTATAGATCATGTTGAGAAGAAATGACATCTTGACAATATTGAGTCTTTTTATGCATGAACATGAAATCTCTCTCCATCTATTTATTTCTTTAATTTCATTCATCAGAATCTTGTAATTTTCTTCATATAGGTCATGTACATATTTTGTTAGATTTATACCTAGGTGCTAATATAAATAATACTGTGTTTTTAATTTCAAATCCCCTTTTGTTCATTGCTGAATGTAAGAAAGCACTTAATTTTTATGAACTAATCTTGTATCCTGCAACCTTGTGATAATCACTTATTAGTTCCAGGAGATTTTCTGTCATTTCTTTTGGATTTTATACATAGATGACCATTTCACCTGTGAAAAGACAGTTTTATTTCTTCCTTCCCAATTTGTATACCTTTTATTGCCTTGATTTGTCTTGTTACATTAGCTAGTACTTCCAGTATGATGTTGAAAAGGAGTGGTGAGCGGGTCACCCTTGCCTTGTTTCTGATCTTAGTAGGAGAGCTTCTTGTTCTCTACTAGAAAAGTAGAGTTTCATACGTCATTAATTATGATGTTAGCTGTAGGGGGTTTTGTTTTGGGGTTTTTGGTACATATTTCTTATCAGTTTGAGGCAGTCTCCCTTTATTCCTAGTTTACTGAGAATTTTTCTTTTTATCATGAATGGATGTTGGATTTTGCCAAATCCCTTTTTATTAATCTATTGATACGATCATGTAGATTTTTCTTTTTTAGCTTGTTGATATGATGATTTATATTAATTGATTTTCAAATGTTGAAACAGCTTTCTATACCTGGGATATATCCCACTTGGTCATGGTATATAATTCATCTTATACATTGTTGGATTTGATGTTTTAATATTTTGTTGAGGAGTTTTACATTTATGTTCATAAGAAAGATTGATCTGTATTTTTCTTTACTTGTAATATCTTTGCTTGGTTTTGGTATAAAGGTTAATATTGGCCTCACAGAACAAGTTAAGAAGTATTCCTTCTGCTTCTCTCCTCTGAAAGAGATTGTAAAGAATTGTCATAATTTATACCTTTAATGTTTGGTAGAATTCACCAGTGAGCCCATCTGGGCCTGATGCTTTATGTTTTAGAAGACCATTAATTACTGATTCCGTTTCTTTAATAGATGTAGACTTATTCACATTGTCTATTTCTTCTTGTGTAAGTTTTGGGAAATTGTGTCTTCAAAGAATTGGTCCATTTCATTTAGGTGACCAAATTTGTGGGCATGGAATTGTTCATAGTATTCCTTAATTATTCTTTCAACGTTCTTGGTATCTGTAGTGATATGCCCTCTTTCATTTCTGATATTAGTAACTTGTGTCCTCTCTTGTTTTTTCTTAGCTTGTCTAGGAACTTATTAATTTTATTGATTGTTTTTCACAGAACCAGCTTTTGGTTTCTTTATTGATTTCCTGTTTTTAATTTTATTGATTTTTGTTCTAATTCTTATTATTTCCTTTCTTCTACTTACTTTGTATTTAATTTGCTCTTCTGTTTTTAGTTTCCCAAGGTGAAAACTTAGATTAGTGATTTTAGATCTTTTTCGTTTCTAATATATGCATTCAACGTTATAAGTTTCCCGCTAAGCACTGCTTTGGCTCTATCTCACGGATTTTTACAAGTTGTGCTTTCACCTTTATTTAGTTCAAAATGTTTTAAAATTTATCTTAAGATTCCTTCTTTGTTTACAAGTGTGTTGTTGAAGGAACTTCCTGGCTGTCCACTGGTAACCACTAGTTTGTTCTCTTTTTCTGTTTGTTAGATTTATTAATTTGTTTTGTTTTTTAGATATCACATATAAGTAAAAGCATACAGTATTTGTTTTTTTCTGTCTGACTTATTTCACTAAGCATAATTCCCTCCAGGTCCATCCATGTTGTTGCAAATGGCAAAATTTCATTCTTTTTATGGTTGATATTCCATTAAATATATATATATAATTATATTTATATATATTTTATATATATATATACACGCACCACATCTTCTTTATCCATTCATCTGTTGGTGGACACTTAGGTTGCTTCCATACCTTGGCTATTGTAAATAATGCTTCTGTGAATGGTATCTGCCTTGGTTACAGGCAGGATCTGGCCCAAGGGGTTGGAGCCACACTTTTGAGCTGTCTCTTCTTTTTCTTCAATGTGTGCATATGTGTGTGTGTGGGGGGGGACTTTAACGACTTTAACTCTTCTCTCCTTAGGAAGTATTCCCAAGCCTGTGGTATCCTATTCCTCTTTTGAGTGACCCACTAGGGGTGTGAATCCCTACTTCTCCTCCCCTCCTACCAGACTCTATGTGGTTCTTTCTTTATAGCCTCGGTTGAAGAAAAGCCGTTCTACTAGTCTTCAGGTTGTTCTCAGTAAGAGCTGCTCTATATGTAGTTGTAGTTTAGATGTGTTTGTGGGGGGAGGTGAGCTCAGGGTCTTCCTACCCTGCCATCTTGATCCTGCCCCCTTCCTCTTACTTCCAATGTATATGCGTCTTTATATCTAAAATGACATTCTGTGGACAGCATAGAGTTGGACCTAATTTTTTGGTTCCCTCTGTCAATTTCTGTGTTTTAATTGGTGCCGTTAGAATATTGATATTCGAAGTGATTACTGATAATCAGATTACTATGTACCATGTTTGTTAGCTTTTTCTTTATGTTGCCTTTGTTTTTTGTCGTATTTTTGCCTTCCACTCTTATTCTGCCTTTTGTGGCTTTACTTTAGCATTTTGTATAATTCTGTCTTCTCTCTTAGCATATCAGTTATACTTCTTTTATTACTTTTTAAATGTTTGCCCTAGAGTTTATAATATACATTTACAACAAATCGAAGTCCACTTCCACTTTCAAGTAATACTGTATTACTTCATGGGTAGTGTGAGTGCCTTATAATAACAAAATAATCCTAATTCCTCCCTCTCCTGTCCCTTGTGTCATTGCTATCATTTGTTTTACATATATATATAAGCATACCTAAGCACATATATTTAGTATGCATGTGCATATATATGTATACATATACATATGTATATACACAAGTACATATACGTATAGATGCATGATATATATTGATACATAAGCATATATAATTGAATACATTGTTTCTATTATTTGGAACAAGTAATATCTGTTATATCTGTTAGATCAATTAAGAATAAGGAAAAAAATTTTAATTTTACGTTCACTTATTCCTTCTTTGATGCTTTTTCTTTTTTATGTAGATCTGAGTAGCTTATCCATGTTATTTTTCTTCTCTCTAAAAAATATTCTTTTAACATTTCTTGCAAGACAGGTCTACAAGAAGCAAACTCCCTCAATCTTTGTTTGTCTGAGAAAGTATTTCTCCTTTATTTTAAAAGATAATTTCTCAGAATTCTAGGTTGATGCTTTCTTTTTTTTTTTTTTTTTTTTTTTCCCAACACTTTAAATATTCCACACCACTCTCTTCTTGCTTGCGTGGTTTCTGAGGAGAAGGCAGATGTGATTCTTATCTTTGTACCTCTAAGGTGTTTTCCTCCTCTGGCTTCTTTCAGCATCTTTTTCTTTCTCTTTGCTTTTTTGTTATTTGAAAATGATATGACTAGGTGAATTTTTTTTAAGTTACTTTTTGATGTGGACCATTTTTAAAGTCTTTACTGAATTTGTTAAAGTATTGCTTCTGTTTTGTGTTTTGGTGTTTTGGCCCTAAGGCATGTGGGATCTTAGCTCCCCGACCAGGGATTGAACTTGCACCCCCTGCATTGGAAGGTGAAGTCTTAACTACTGGACCACCAGGGAAGTCCCTAGGTGAATTTTTTTCTTGGCATTTATCCTGCTTGGTGTTTTCTGAGATTCCTAGATCTGTGACTTGATGTCTGACATTATTTTGGGGGAAATTCTTACTCTTTATTGTTTCAAATATTTCTTCTGTTCCTTTCTTTCTTTCCTTTCTGGCATTCCCATTATGTATATGTTATACTTTTTGTAGTTGTCCCATAGTCCTTGAATATGCTGTTCTATTTTTTCAGTCTTTGTTTCTTTGCTTTTCAGAGTTGAAGGTTTCTATTGATATAGCCTCTAACTTAGAAATTCTTTCCTCAGACTTGTCTAGTCTACTAATAAGCCCATCAAAGGCATTCTTCATTTATGATATACTGTTCTTGATCTCTAGCATTTCTTTTTTTTTTTCTTTCTTTCTTAGGATTTCCATTTCTCTACTTAGATTGCCTATCTGTTCTTGCATGTTGTCTAGTTTATTCATTAGAGCCCTTAGCATATTAATCAGTCTTTTTAAATCCCCAGACTGACAATTTCAACATTTCTACCATGTCTATTTCTGATACTTGTTCTGTCTCTTCAAATTGTGTTTTTTTGCTGTTTGGTATGCCATGTAATTTTTTTTTTTTTTTCTTGATAACCAGACATGATATACCAGGTCAAAGGAACTACTGTTAATAGGCCTTTAACAATATGGTGGTAGGATGTGGGAGGAGAGGAAGTGTTCCATAGTCCTACAGTTAGGTCTCAGTCTTTTAACAAAAGACTCTGGGCTGTGAACTTCACAACTGTCTCTCAGTTTTTCTCTCCCCCCTTATACGGTACAGGATGGCTAGAGTGCATGGAGTTGGGTAGCTCAGTTCTCCCACGTGGAAGGCTAAAGAGGACTGGAGTTGGGTATTTCCCTTCCCCCAGATCAGTTAGGCTCTGATAATACCTCATCAGGTTACCTCTGGTTAACTGATTTTTCCTGTGGACAGGTTTTATTAAGAACAGAGTGATCTGGTGTATTTCAAAATGGTTTCTTTTCCCTTCTCCTGCCAGAAGCACAAGGGGCTTTTTCTCCAACATTTACTGGGAAAACCTGGTTGAGCTCCTGAAGGTAAATCTCAAAAATTCTTGAACCCCCCCAGTGAGTGGTTGTCTGTGGAGTTTTTAACTCTCAGAGTTGTCTACACTGAGCTTACAGCGGTTCATCAGTTACGGTTCAAGTTTTCCTACCCTACGTTGGTTCCCACTGCAGTTTCTGCTCATGAGTCTCTCTTCTGGTGAGCCATGACCTCTTGCATTTTCCTGTCTGTCTCTCCAGTTTGGGGGGCCATACTCTGCCCCGTGTCCTTCTCTCTCTTACGGATCCAAGAAATGTTGATTCAGTCTGTTCAGTTTTTACTTGTTGTTAAGATGGAGTGGTGACTTCCGAGCTTATTACATGTAGAACCCTATGGGTTCCCTTTTGACCCCTGTTCAAAGAGGCCCAAAGGTCTGGGGGGTATAGACTTAGTTCCACTAGGAATCCTTCTTCAGTGCTTGTAAGCCCTCTCCTGATTCCTGAGCATACAGGAGGAGGTTGAAGCCCTGAGGGTGGAGGGTGTGGTCATAGATCCAGCGAGGGACTCCCACTTCATCTCTTCCGGGGAGAGCAGCCAGTACTCCACATTCTTGACTGATGATAAAGGATGACTGGGGAAGGCTGGTTTACAGCTATTCTAAGTATCTCCTCTTGGTCTCTGATAACTGTGGGAAGAAGAAGGTGGAAAGATTTTGTTTATTCTATGTGGAGGTTATTAGCATTTATGTTAGTACGTGAAATCTGTCTACAGTTTTCCTCAGTTGTCATGTATTGGAGTCAAGGTCATCCTAGCCTCATAAAACAAGTTTGGGAGAATTCTTTCTTTTATTATTCTCTGGAACAGTTTGTATAAGACAGAGCTTTTGTGTTCCTTGAAGGTTTAGTAAAAGTTGTCTGTAAAACTGTCTGAGTCTGATGGTGTTGATGTTTGAGTTTGTGGGAAGGCAAGGGTTATGAAAAGGTGGGGGTAATGTGATGAATTTTTTTTAACTCTCAATTTAATTTCTTTAATAGATACTCAGTTTATCTATTTTTCTTAGATCAGTATTGATAATTTACCACTTTTTAAAATTTTTTGTCGCATCCTTGTTTTCAAATTTACTGACATAAAGCGATTTCCAACATTCTGTAAAGAATGGAAAAAGTCTCCACTGTACCTGTAGTTATATCCCATTTCAAATTTTTTTCTTGACTAGTTTTGTGATGAATTTGACTATTTTATTATCTTTCAAAGAATAAGTTTTGAATTTGTTGTTTTTCTCTATTTTATCTTGCTTTTTAATATTTCCTTCCTCCAACTTTCTTTAGAGTACCTTAAATTACACATTTAGCTTATAGGTTTCCATATGTATATATGTTTGCCGGTGTATATACCCCTGTAAGTACTGGTGTAGTTGCCTTCCGCAAGTTTTATACATTATTATTTCAGCCTCTGTCTTTCAATTAGCTTTTTATTTCTGATAGCTGGGCATTTCTCTTTCTTGTCAGCCCTTTTATGTATTTTCAACAGTTCTCTGTTGGTAATATTTTATTTGTGGAAAAAGGGACTCCACTTTAGGTCAGTCTACCTTGTTGCTGGAATTGGAAGACAAATAACACCTCTTGGAGCTGATAATGATTTTTTGTTTTTTACTAAGATGGGAGAAATAATGCAACACTAATATTGAAATTTCTGAAAAAGTAAAAATAATATCTGTAAGTCAAAGAGTAAAAGTAAATGAATTTATAAGCAGGGGTATATATATGTTTTCTTAAGGCTCATTCTAAGTAATAATTCAACTTGGTGGTAGCATTTTAGTTTCTTCATCTATAAACTCAGAATAAGAAAGTCTTTACTACTTCACAGTCTGAGGGTAAAATGAGAATAGTGAGGGAAACACTTTAAAAAGTAGACACGGTGTTAGAACACAGCATGTGAAAGTTCTAGTTTCCAAGTGTTTGGAGACTGATATCATGGGATGTATGTGAATGTGTTTTGTAGACCTTACAGCACTACATACACATCACTATTATTTTTAAGTACTTATTTATAGGAAAACTATATAAATCCTCTAGGCTTTTATAATCTAAATTAACACATTTATACCATGTGCTGAGCAAATCAAATACTCAGTTAGGTGACAACAAAGGGTAAATACCTGTGAATGCATTCAGGTAGAAGGGAATAAAGAGCTTGGTGAGTGAAAGGCAGCTATGAAGTTTCAATCTTATCCCTTCTATCTAAGTATTGTTTCAAGGCACCACTTTTTAAAGACTCTACCACACCCTTCTTTGTATGTGCTTTCTGGTATTCAATTTATTGTCTTTTTAACTATTATATCAAATAATTGTTTTCCTTGGAATAGGCAGGTTATAAATGATTCATAAAATTTTTAATAAAACCCAACATATATACACGTAGAATAATGGAATGTAGACTTAAAAATTTTTTCTTCTTAAACTGAGAAACATATCACCAGATATTAGGTGTTTTAACCATATTCTAAATTATAACTATCTTTGCTTCTTGAGTTCAAAGTTGTAGTGATAAAGCATCTTAAAACTGAATTCCTTTCACATGGGTGATCCAAGTTATGACAGCTAATTAGTCTTTTTTGTTGCTTAGAATTTATTCTCTCCAAAGTCAGATGTGGACTTACCATTTCCAATATAGTAATACACTGGTAATTTGCTTCCTTGACAGTAACTCACAAATAAATCACATATATAGAATAAAATAAAATATCTATCTATTCTGCTCTGTTCCTAGATCTGGGCCCAAGTTATTAAGGACTTCAGATGGCATTTCTCATGGCTTCATAGCTTTTATTAAGAGATGTACGAAGTACATTTTTAGAGTACCAGCAGTCTAAATATTCATGCATTCATCCAGTAGGTCAACAAATAAGCATAGAGCAGTTGTTATCCTTCAAGGTCTGTGTCTAATCTGCATCCTACATAAAGCCTGTTCTGGACAGTCTAACTTACAGAAACCTCTCTTTTGATACCTGATGTGTCTCCTTGGGCACTGAGCACATCCATCCTATGCCCTTTCCTGTATTACTAGGCAATTTCCACACTCATGTGCTGTGACCCACATCGACTGGTAAAAAGGAAGCTTGAAAATCTCAGGTTGAGGCCTTCCTGAGAGACCTGAAATATCAATATATTTGCAAATATAGACTAGCAAGTTCTCCCTACTGCCTCTGAGACTTAGACACTGTCGCTATGAGCCTTCTTCCTGCAGTCCGTGTCCCATGGGGAGTGGCCTATCCACATGGGTTTGCAGGTGCTCAAGCCCTCGGGTTTCTGCCAATGGCCTCTCACTCCAGTTACCTGCTGATACTCAATTCTCTTTTTCCATGTTTTACTTTTTTGCCCTGGTTTTTTCTTTTTATTTCATGTTAGTATTCAACTAAACAGGGACCCCAGTCCTTTCCCCCTGATAACATTCTCTAAATCCTGTCACCTGTCTGCCTCTCCATCAGCATCCTCCTTATATACAAACTGAAAGACATGATTTTGGTAATAATATAATGATGAACTAGATTTTCTTACACTTTTGTTGATTAGATAATTTCAAAGGAATATAAACGTTCCTATTCCAAAAAAATTCCCTTGATCCTTTCTGCCAACTTAGACTCCAGCTTCCTGCTAAATTCTTCTGTCCTTTCTCCGCCCCTTCCCCACCATCACAACCCTCCAGCACCTCTCCAAACACTTTCCCCTCCATCATTCAGGGCCCATTCGGCATTCCCCTGCCTGCCACCTAGCCTCAGTTCCTGACCTCTCTGTATTGAGCCTTCATGTGCTCAGCTCTATATCTGGAAGGGTAATGCTTTTTCTCCTTTCCTGACCAGTCTCTTCCAGGGGCAAAGACCAGAGGGAAGGGTTATTGCCACCACAATATGAATTATGCTGCTTCTCCTTTAGCAAAACAGAGTCTCTCTCCCAAACTGGGAGATGGGCAGAAAGTGGATGTTCCTTCTGCAATAGTATCTGCAGATGGTCAGGACCATATACTTATGAGACTTCTTGCTTCGCATACTGGAGCGACACTTCCTGATCTTCGTGTCCTAATTCCAGGTGTGTGTGTATATATATATATATATATATATATATATACACACATATATATATATATGTATGTGTGTGTATACACAAATACACACATACGTGTATGTACACACGTGTGTGTGTATACGTATACGTGTATGTGTACATATATGTATATATATGTAAATGTAAATGTCATAATCGTAACTCCATAATTTCTCATGATCAGTACAGTTTTGACTTCCTCTTTCTTTCCTATATTGTGAGAAGTTATGGAGTTACAAGCATGACATTTATACGTCAGTTTCCTGGCAACCACAGCAGTAAGGAAAACCTGATATAACCCCTCAACAGAATAGAGGAAATACACTCATTCTGACCTTTTTTCACAAAAATAACTTGCAATCAGATATGGTTATGTTCTTGACAATAGTTTTACAACAAATTCAGAGTGGTTTTCGTATAGCTTGTGCTTTATTGAACCCCTCATGAAAGCCAAAGGCATGGCATTATAGCACATCTTAGTGAAAGGTATTCTGTTGTGTCTAAGGTAATTGGTTCAAAAAGCCCTCTGGATACACCAAAGAAGGTGAACATGGATTCAAATTTAGTACCACTGAGACATTACTCTCTGATAGAGGCTGTTGGGCACTGCAGCCTCATTCTACTCACTAGAACATACATATCCAACGCGTGGCTTTTTTTACAAAGTTTAAATCCTTGGGCCGTGAGATGATTCAGCGCAACAAATTCAGTTCCAGAATTTTGGGATTCTGCGGACAGTGTCATATTGATGTGACAGGTACTTGGTTAGAAACTCTGAGAGCCAAACTTGTAAAACTCAACATGCATACATCGTTAGTACTGTTTTATATTATAACACGGGTATTCTTTGGGGTTCCTGAACAACAAATTTAGACCTGGAGGACACTTAAATGTATATAACAAGAGCTACTCAGTCCGTGGGATCAGTCCTGTCAGCCATATCTGTATCTGTGTGGCCCGCGCGATGGTGGAGCTCTGTTTCTGCATAGCTCAAGGCTGAGCTCAAGTGCACAGTCGGCTAGCTCGGTGGGCTTGCTCGGAGCCTCACCGGCTGGGGAGCCCCTGGTGGGAGCAGGCTGCCTCAACGCTTACACAGCTGTAAGGCTCCTCATGTTCTTGGGCTGGCCCGTTACATGTGTGGCTTCAAAATGTTCAAAACTCAGGCCTCAAATAATCTTTTGTTCCGCTTTCCTGCTTTGTATGTTTGACTCAGTAGCTTTGTTTATTTTCTTAAAATATTTCCTTTTGGTTTGTGTTTCTTGGCATGGCTTGGTTATGGGTTTTCTAAACGCAGTCCTCTTCAGACCCCTTTGCCTCGCACAGTGCCACATCCCCAGAAGGACGGCAAGCTGTTTAGGTGACCTCCACCTCCCGAGGCTGGCAGGGCACTCAGGACCATGGTGCCAGCTCTGCTTCACCTGAAGGCTGAGGGCTCGTGAGACTGCTGTGTAGGGTGTGGATTTCTATCACTTACAGTCCAAGTCATGTACCCAAGCCAAAGAAATCCCATATTTTCATCTTCCAACCAAGCTTTTATACCATTGATATCAGCAGTACTGCTTTTCTGAAATTACAAGTTTCTTGACCTCACCTTTGGGGTTCTGCAACCGGGAAACCTTTAAAAGAAATACTTCAATTAAAAAGAAAAAAATGTCAGGCAGAAGGACAGTTTCTCTGCAGCAGCCCAGGCTTTCTTTACATAGATCTACGAAGTATTTTTTTCTCCCCTGAGGAAAGACATAAAACCATTTCCCTAAGACTGTCAACATTCCAAAGCAACTAGTCCTGCAGGTTTCCTGTGTGCAAATGGCTATTACCCTACCCTGGAGTTGAGCTCCAAGCTGGAAGCTCTTGGCTCCCTGAGTATCCCCTTCAAAGAGGAAAATACCAGGCCCTCCTGAACCAACAATGAGACATGTTTGACTAGTAGTGATGAAATGTCTTCTATAAACACTCCCTACCTTACCCCACCTCCCATTTTCAGGACTGATTCACCACTGAAATATTTGTGTCACCCAAGTTCAAGAACATGAAACCAAACCGTTTGGTGTCGGCAGTTCTCAAGTGCCGTAGAAAGCAGCACGAATGTCACCAGCTAGGGAGGTAGTTACATTAGCCAAAGCAAGCTGCTGGCCTCCAGCAGGGCTGCCGGAACTGCAGATGGGAGCTGGGCCTGGGCCTTTCTGGGTCAGATCAGCAATGCCTCTGCGGAAAGCCCCCCCAAATTTCCTGGCCTTGCTCAGCCGAAATACAAATTTCTAGCACCAGAAGGGACTGGACTTTTCACTGCCTCATGTGTTTTACTGTCAGCAGACTATGAAATCTCAATTCAGGACCCTCTCCCTCAGAGCTTGGGACCCTAACTCAAGTTTATTTTTATACTCTTGCATAGCGACAGGGCCTTTTTTTTTTTTTTTTTTTTTGCGGTACGCGGGCCTCTCACTGCTGTGGCCTCTCCTGTTGCGGAGCACAGGCTCTGGACGCGCAGGCCCAGTGGCCGTGGCTCACGGGCCCAGCCGCTCCACAGCATGTGGGATCTTCCCAGACCAGGACACGAACCCGCGTCCCCTGCATCGGCAGGCGGACTCTCAACCACTGTGCCACCAGGGAAGCCCGGGACAGGGCTTTTCATATACATTTTCAGAATAAGGAAGACTGTGAAGAGCCTAGACCAATTACTTCCTTGGGGAAAGAAGAAGAAAATAACATTGAAAACCCTGGAAGCAGACAATTTATCTATGTATTGGAGAAAGTATTTTTCAGCAGCAAGACTGTCGGTATAAATCGATAACACCCCTGCTTACAAGCGAACCCTGAGCCCAAGCTCCCCTGTGAGCAAATTCTCCTGGGGGCACCTAGTCCTTGGGGAAGATGTTAACCTGAAAGTCACGGTTTAAACTTCAGAGATAGAAGGAAGAAGGGTTACGGTCTCTTTCAACAGAACAGTGAATTTTATTTTCCCCTGAATATTCTGTTAGATGGAATCATTACCTTCTAAAGACAGACAGTCTGTAAAAATTCAAGTTCTCTGTGATACAGCTAGACTATATTGTTTTCATCATGACAGTACTGAATGTAACGGACTGTGTGTGCAATGGGCTGTTATTCTCCTGTGAGTTTTATGCAACACATACACTATTGGGTGGAAATAAGTAGACTGGTATTTCCCAAGCTAGTGTCTTACTGAACACTATTCTCAGAATTTTAATTGGGGTAATATAAAACAAAAACTTGTTATTTATTGAAATTAAGTTTAATGACAGCTGATGACATGAAGTTTCAAAGATTTCCTTAGCTTAGAATCTTTAATAACTGAACGTGTGTGGTGAATCTTCAAGAGGGGGTTTTAGTGTACTACATTGCCCAGATTTATTTTGCAAAGTACCTTTTCTTTAGTTTGCTATTCACTGAGCTATGGAACACAGTTTGGTAAATTTGGAGCTATGGAACACAGTTTGGTAAATTTGGGGTTAAGCAGTATTTCCTGTGATATAACTAAGCAAATGCAGCCAATATAACCTAGAAGGTCCATAGAAGCAACTACATTGTTTTAATAATATTCTTTATGGCCATTAAGTACTGTTTTAAAAACAGTACCTGAAGCGAATTCAACTTTATATGGACCATCTAAAAAGCAAGCAAGCAAGCAAAAAAAAAAAAAAAGAACAGTCAGGCTATAGAACATGGCTTTATTGGGTTTAACGTTGTTTGCCTGTGGCACTTGTCACACTATGCTCTTTGGATTAGAAATATTGTGTGGCCCCCCTGGGAAGCTGATCACCTGATCACTGAATATAAATTTACATTTATAAGGAAATCTGCTCTGAATTATAAAGGGCTAACTTACCACTTCGCCTTTGAAAAAATGACTTATTTATTAGATGACACTAACCTGTCATGGAAACTTAAACTTCCTGTCTCATCCAAGTTTAAGCCCATGTTCTCTCATTCAGACTTTTCAGTCCTTATCTGTGTTGCTTTGAATTAGTGAATTAGAGTCCATCGCCGGAGCTGTGATGTGGATATAGTGTGAAGAGAAAAGCCCTCCTTCTCAAGCATTTCTGTCCCTTTTGCAGTTCTAATCACACCTCCCCAGGTTACTGCTAAAATTAGACAAGCAGCTGGCATTAGTCTGCTACCCAGAGCAAGGCAACTTGTCCCTTGTTGAGTTGAGGGGCAGCCTCCAGGCTGCTTTTAATCTGATTATTTAAATTCAGTTGAATCTGCCCAGTAAATATTTTTCTTCAGCTGCAGAAATGTGTAAATCAACTAAGTACTTCATAATCTATTTATACAGTTAACAGAGCTCATGCTGACCAATGCCATGGGACTTGATATAAGTTTGCTTTTGCTAGCCAATCACCACAGTTGCCCAGAAGGAAAAGCAAATCATATGAGAGTGATAACAAAAAAAAACGATATCTTATCCCAGTAGCAACTACCATTCTTTGGATATTTGTAATGTGCTGGTAACTTTTGATCATCTTTATTATACTTGTCCCCGTTTTACAGATGAGTTAAGTGAGGTACAGAAAGGTTGAGTGAAGTACCCAAGGCCTCCTACTTACTAGTTGGTGAAGCCAGCATTCAAACCCATGTATTTGGGGGGCCAATACGTTTGCTCTTGCTATTAGACTATTAACGTTCTGCCTCTGTAAAAGTGACTGACATAATTTTAACCTTTTAAGTTTTATGACCTCAGAGCCTAGATTTGACTCAATGGATTTAGCTAGAAACTTTTTTTTTTTTTTTTAATGCCAAGCATCTGAAAATCAAGATCCAATTGGATCTTTCAAATTTCCTCTAAAATTCTCACGGAAACACAATAGAAGATGAAATCTCACACCTCCACCAACATTTAGGACTAACATCCATACTTTATCTAAAACTGAGAGTCACTCAACAACCACGAAACCATTAGTCTGTATGGAGAAACCTCATCTAGCCCTGCTCATGTGATGTCGCCAAGAACAGCGGAAACCTGCTCCCACTAAATCAGGGAGAAATTGTATTTCCTTCTTCCACTGTCTGCCAATCCAATTCAGAATTGTCAGATTTTTAGGAGGACTCAGGCTCCTTTGCTTTACAGGATTTTTTTTTTTCCTTTCAGTTTCATCGAGATGTAATTGACAGACTGCACTAAGTTTAAGGTGTACAGCATAGTGACTTGACAAATATATTGTAAAATGCTTACCTCAGTAAGTTTAGTTAATATCCATCACCTCATATAGATACAAAAAACATAGAAAAATGTATTTTTTTTCTTGTGAACAGAACTCTTAGGATCTACTCTCTTAACAACTTTCAAATATACTGTACAGCAGTGTTAACTATAGTCATCATGTTTTATATTACCTCCAAGGTTAGTGTTTGGGAAAAAACAAAAAAACAAAAGGCATGTTTCTGGCTGAATTCTTTGCTATGTTTAAAAATTTGGCTAGCACCCAGGAAGGGCAGTCTCTTCCCAGCCATAAGCTGTCAAAACATCATAATATACAAAAAATAAGAAACATGACTAATATAATATCCTTACCAAAAAAAATCCACAATATATGTAGTAATAGTTGTTAATCTTTATTCAATAATACAATATTGGATATATAAAGGAAAATCAATTAGAAATACAAAGAAAAATGGGAGTGCAAAGGGACACACGTAATCATAAACTAGCTAATCAAAAAAAAAAATCTCAATAAATTCCAAAACATACAAAAGAAATTTTATAGGGGTAATTCTCAGACCGTGCAATAAAACTGTAATTATCATTGTCCTACAATTATTTAATTGCAAATAAGTTTTTCAATTAAAACAAAAATAAAACACTTATCAGATAATAGTTTACTCTAAAATAACTTTGGAAAATAAAGAAATTTAGATTATTACATATCAAGATCTATACTCATGGAAAACTACATAAGTTTCATTTTTCATAATTGTTAATAATGATGAACATAAAAATTTGAATTGAAGAATTAAAATATATCATAATAAAATAAATCTAAATTAGGAGAAAATATTTTTTAAATTACCTGAAAGTATAAGCAGGCAAAATTATTAAGAAAATATAGAAAAGTAGAGGAATATCAAGGGAAAATTTCTCATCATGTATTAAATAATACATATTTTTAGAAGTTGACTTGCTGTGTTAAAAGTTATGCCATTTTAAATTATAATGGTTACAGAAATTACTCATCAACAGTTGTTTTTTTTTTTTTTTGGGGTCGGGGGGGGCCGTGCCGCCTGGCTTGCGGGATCTTAGTTCCCAATCAGGGATTGAACCTGCGCCCTCCACAATGAAAGCACAGAGTCCTAACCACTGGACCTCAAGGGAATTCCCACTCATCAACAGTTTTTATGAGACTCTATTCCTCCATATATTTACCAAGTAGATATTTTAAAACTTTTTCATGTTGGCTGAATTAATAATCTCATACTTTTTTTATTGAAAATAGTTGATGTACAATATGTTAGTTTCAGGTGTACCACATAAAGATTTGACATTTGCAGACGTTATGAAATGTTCATTATGATAAGTCTAGTAACTATCTGTCCCCTTAAAAAGTTATTACACTATTATTGACCATATTCCTTATGGTATGTTACATCCCTGTGACTTATTTATTATATAACTGGAAGTTTGTACCTCTTAATCCCCTTCACCTATTTTGCACCTCCCCCACCGCATCTGGTCCTGGAGTTTTGTTTGTTGGGAGATTTTTTAAATAACTGATTCAATTTCATTACTGGTAATTGGTCTGTTCATATTTTATATTTCTTCCTGATTCAGTGATGGGAGATTTATGTTTCTGGTTTATTCATTTCTTCTAGGTTGTCCATTTTATTGACGTGTAATTGTTTGTAATTGTTTACGACTCTTTGTATTTCTGATGTGTCATTTGTAACTTCTCCACTTTCATTTCTGAATTTCTGATTTTATTAACTTGGGCCCTCTCTCTCTCTTTTTTTTTTTTCTTGATGAGTCTGGCTAAAGGTTTATTGATTTTGTTTATCTTTCCAAAGAACCAGCTCTTAGTTTCATTTATCTTTTCTATTGTTTTTTTTTTTAGTCTCTATATCATTTATTTCTGGTCTGATCTTTATTATTTCTTTCCTTCTACTAATTTTAGGTTTTGTTCTTATTTTTCTAGTTCCTGTAGGTGTAAAGTTAAATTGTTTATTTGAGATTTTTTGTTTGTTTCCTAATGTAGGATTGTATCACTATTAACTTCCCTCCTAGAGCTGCTTTTGTTGTGTCCCAAAGATTTTCGATTGTTGTGCTTCCATTTTCATATGTCTCTGGGTGTTTTTTATTTCCTCTTTGATTTCTTCAGTGACACAACTGTTGTTCAGTAGCATATTGTTTAGCCTCCACTTGTTTGTGTTTTTTCCAGTTTCCTTTTTGTAGTTGATTTCTAGTCTCATACAATTGTTGTCAGAAAAAATACTTGATATAATTTCAGTCTTCTTAAATGTATTGAAACTTGTTCTGTGGCCTGGGGCTGGTGCTGGCCCACTCTTGGGCGGGTCCGGGTCCCAGGGCACCTGTCTGCAGGGCCTGTGGGGGCCTGAGTCTGGCCTCACTGGCCTGCTGGTGGGCAAGGCCAGGTGCTGCGGTGGCTGATGGGCGGTCCTGGGACGGGTGCCTGCCTGCTGGTGGGCTGATGAGCCTCCAACACTCACAGGTGAGAGGGAGGATCCAGAATGGCACTTGCCAGCGCCAGTGGCCTCATGGTGCAGTGAGCTCCCCGAAACGGCTGCCACCAGTGTCTGTGTCCCCAGTGGAGTCCCAGTTGCCTCTTGCCTCTCCAGGAGGCTCTCCAAGATCATCAAGTGGATGTGACCCAAGCTTCTTTCAAATGGCTGTTTCTGTGCAATGTCTTGGAGAATCTGAAATTTTATGTGCACCCTCTGAGAGCAGAGTCTCTCCAGCTCCACTGTATGCAAGCAAGCTTCATTGGCCTTCAAAGCCAGATGTTCTGGGGCTCATGTTCCTAGTGCAGGACCCCTGGGCTGGGGAGCCCAGTGTGGGGCTTGGACCCTTCACTCCTTAGGGAGGACCTCTGGAACTGTGATTATCCTCCTGTTTGTGGGTCACCAACTTGGTGGTGGGGGTCTTCACTCTATTGTGTCTCTGCTCCTCCAACTCATCTCACTGTGGTTCCTTCTTTATACTCTTAGTTGTGAAAAATCTTCTCTGCTAGTCTTCGGGTGGTTCTCATAGATAGTTGCTCTGTAAATAGTTGTTTTGTTGTGCCCATGGGAGTGGGTGAGCTCAGGGTCCTCCTACTCCAGCATCTCACTTGTCATTTGTCTTTTAATGTTCTCATAAAATTTCTAAAATTTCTATGGACAAGATTGTTTATTGCAACTTGTTTTTTAAAAGAAACCTGAAAAAAATTTTCTATGGGAATATTTGGGTTGACTTGCTTTTTTTCACCAAAATCTTTTTGGATGTATTAAAGGAATTGTATGTAATCATTGGATTCAATTTATAGAGAATTGACATATATTTTATTGAGTTTTCTTATCCATGGACACAGTATAGCTTTATTATTTATTTCTCAATATTTGTAATATCTATTATGACTTGTCCTTCGAATCATGGACTATTTAGAATTGCTTTTTAAAAAAAATTCCAGATTTATGGGACTTTGAGTAGCATGTTTTATCATTTCTAATTTTATTAAATTTTAGTCAGAGATAGTGGTCTATGTTTTATAAATTATTTGAGATCTGTTGGGATTTCCTGATGGACTGATACTGTATTAGTTTTCCATTGCTTCATAGCAAGTCATCTCAAATTTAGAGACTTAAAATGGCAGCCATCTGTTAACCCACAGTTCTGTAGCTCAGAAGTCTGGGTACTCTGCTCAGGTTCTCACAATGTAGAAATAACTCAAAATAGCTGCGTTGAGTTCTTGTCTGGAGGAACTGGGGCAGAATATGCTTCTGAGGTCATTCTTCTTGTTGGTAGCATTCGGTTTCTTGTGGGTATAGAACTGAGGTTCCCATTACTTTGCCAGCTCTCAGCTCCTAGAGGCCACCTGTCCTTGTTACTTCCCCCATCTTCAGAGCCAGCAACAGAAAATACCTCTTGGATCAAATCTTCCTCCTGCTTTTGAATGTCTGGATCTTCTTTGTCTCTGACCTCTAGACTCAGATCAAAAGGGCTCATGGAATTAGGTTAAATCCAACTGGATAATTTCCCTATCTTAAGGTCAACTGATTTGAGATCTTAATTACATCTGTAAAATCCTTTTACAGTAGTACATAGATCAATGTTTGATTGAATAACTGGGAGAAGCAGTGTGTATGCCAGGTGCCAGGCTCTTGGGAGCCATCTTAAAAGTCTGCCTGCCACATATACCTGTTAAGTATATGTGCTTGAAAAGAATATATATTATTGTTTGGTGTGTTCAGTATTCTGTATATCCCTGTTTGATTAAACTTACTAATTATTAGGCTCTTCAGATTCTTCAGATCTACTGTATCTTTACTAATTGTGTAGGTTTCAAGGCATCCAGGTCAGTGTTCGTTAGTAGCTTGACATTTGTAAACATGGTGTAATTCATGTAGTGAACTTTAAGACTTCGGAAAGTAGGGTCATTTAAGATTTCATCATCCACAAGACGGACTAACAATTTTTTACTCTACTGATTTTAATTTTTCTACTCAGTATCTAAGAACTTAGCCAGAGTAAACTCTTTTTCATTCTGCAGACACAGCAGGTTATCCATGCCTCTGTTGTTTGCTAATACTTTCCTCTGGCATGGAAAGCGTGTTGTCTCACCAGTTCCATTCCTCACTTCAAAAGCTCTAAAGCATTCTTTAAGATCCTCTTCAGTTATCTTCGCATGTAATTCCTGACTCCTCAAACAGCATTATCTTACAGTTCTTTCATTTATTGTGGTTAATACTTACTTCGTTCATTCATTAAATATTCCCATAATAAGCTCTCACAATATTATGTGTGTGTGTGTGTGTGTGTATATATATATATCCATATATATGTAAATCTTTATATCTGCCTTCTTTATATTATACTGCTCATGGTTAGGTGTGAAGATTGGGGAAGGTAGGTGTTTTAGTATTCAAGACAATTCTTGGTTCATAATACAGCTCAAATATTTGTTAAATAAAGAAATTGATGAATATATAAACATTTATAAGTATTTACTATGAAGCAAGGCTTTCATTAAATTATACTTAAAATGTCAGTGTGGCTCTGTTTTCCCCACTAGTCTATAGAAACTCTCAGCTGACGCAGTCATCCTAGACTACAACATCACCCTCGCTTACCTGGTCTATTGCAATAGACCTGCTCCGTAGTGCTTTCCCTGCATCCTGATTTCACTAACCTCCAATCCATTCCCTACACAGCAGTTAGAGTGAAATTCTAGAAGCTTACACCACACCATTTCACCACTATGTTTAAAATACTTCTTTAATAAAATATATATCTTTAAATTAATTTATAAGGGGGTAAGCATACATTTCACTTTGCCTAGGACGGTTCTATTTATGTATATTGTCCCAGCAGAAATATCACTCCTACTGCCAAGATGCCAGTCCATGCTCTGGGGGAAGATGGCCAGTCCTTGAAGTCATCCTAAAAAGTGCCTTAAAAACTGCAAGGGGCTTCCCTGGTGGCGCAGTGGTTGAGAGTCCGCCTGCTGATGCAGGGGACACGGGTTCGTGCCCTGTCCGGGAAGATCCCACATGCCGCGGAGCGGCTGGGCCCGTGAGCCATGGCCGCTGAGCCTGCGCGTCCAGAGCCTGTGCTCCGCAATGGGAGAGGCCACAAAAGTGAGAGGCCCGCGTACCGCAAAAAACCCCAAAAAAAACAACAACAAAAAAAAAAACCAAAAAAAACTGCAAGGACTTGGCCACTTCACATGTGCTTGTCATTGACATGAGTGAATTAGAGTTGATTGGGGCACTGTATACCCTAGAACTCCTTTTGGGTATCTTGGTCACTTTTCAGCCTCACATTTGCAAGAGGTTTTGTATCTGAGTAGCTGAATGATAGTGACATCCTCTTGATTCTTTGAGCTGACCCTACAGTCGTCTTTGTTGACACACAAGGTGGATGTCACGTGTTACATTTGAGACACTCAACTCAGCCTTGGCAATGTTTCTACATTTTTCCCTATGTGTTGCTCTAAAAGTTAATAATGCTGTTTTTGACATGATTCCTGACTATCCTGATCATTAAGGCTGATGGCTGCTACTCATAGAACATTGGCATCAGTGCAAAATACATTTCACATTTTATTTTATTTACTTCTCATAGTAACAGTGTAAGCATTTTTTTTTCTGTTTACAAATAAAGAAACTGAGATACTGACTTTTCCCAGGCATATAACTTGAAATACCAATGCTTCCTGCATTCAAGGCTGGTACTTGGAAGCACAACTACTCAGGCTTACTATGGCTAGTTATCTAGTAGGTAGGTAAACAACTATCAAATAAACAATGATCAGTTTGGGTTGAACCTACGGAGTGCAGTATATTAATTTGTTCATTGTAAATACAGTGTCTGAGTAAGGTAACCATTTAACCTGCTTTGGGCTTTTGGGGTTTTAAGATCTAAATGACAAATTTCCTGACTTCATAAGCCCTACTGTTTTGTTAGAGAGACAATTTTCATAGACGAACATTGCAATATTCTGGGAAAAGTGCCTTGCATGGTGTTTGGCATACAGATGGCATTAAAATATATACTATTTGAATAAATGAAATAAGGCATGCAGGAGAAAAAGAACAAATGAAAGTACAAAGACCAAGGGAAACGGAGGAAAGAACTCTCTGCCTGGGAAGTTGGCAAAAACATCACTGAAGTGGTTACATTGAAACTGACTCCTGGAGGGTACATATGAGTTTTTATGTGAAGGCTAGAGAGGGCATTCAGAGCTGATGGAATAGCTTGGCAAATGTATCAGCTATACTAAAAACAAAAACCATGACGTGTTCAGGAAGTGGGTTGAACGATCTGGAAAGGGTTTCAGAATTTCATGGGCAGTGTCTTATTTGTGTGAAAAGAAATATCAACCTTGATAGCACTGCTATTCATGACTCAAGTTGATTCATTTTGCAAAAAGTACAGTCTTAATATCTCAGACCAACTTCTGAGTGTTTGTGGGTTGGGACTCGGAAGAGACCAGAGCTGAGATGGATGGATACGTAGTCTGATGCCGTAAGCCCAATTCTTCCGAGACTTTCACAAGATGTCAGTCATTAAAGCTACCTCTCTTTGAGTGAGAACAGCCTCCTCTCTAGGGAGCATTCTATTTGCCCGCTATGTTCCAGCAAACAATGTCAAACTCAGACCGTGGGGGCCAGTTTTCCCTGATCGCATTGATCTTAGGAAGGTCAGAGTCTCGTAACTACTGTGTTCTCAGAGATTATTTAATATGGACGCTTCAAGGCCTGTGTAAGGGCCCAGCAAGCTGCAGCATTCCTGTGAGGGAAAAAGAAGGGGCCACAGGGCTGCAGTCCCATAACTAATGGAAGAATTTTCTGGGCGCGGTGCTGTGTAGGAGGATTTGTTTCTGCGGAGGAGCCTTGTGCAAGGACACACAGGCCAAACAAACAAACAAAAAAGAGACAGACATGAATGCATTTTCTGCCAGTTTTTTCCTGAAAGATGAAGGTTGATTTTGAGAACGCAAGATATTACAATGAAACTCTTGTCCCTATAATAATAAGGGTGGGAAAACCATTAAAGTTCTGTGTGTGTGTGTGTGTGTGTGTGTGTGTGTGTGTGAGATCTGGCTACTGTAGTTTAACAATAATTCCTCTTGACATTATACAAGGTCAGCAAGTCACCTCAAGACCACCCTGCTTGAGGCTTTGCTCTCCACACAGGGCTGTATGGACTCTCTCAGCTGAGAAATGTCACCCAGCACCTTTCATATTTATGGTGACTCATAAACAGGAAACCAGTCCTGTCCATGACATTGGAACTTTTTCATATCTCAAATCCTTTTATGAAAATGAAAAAAACCCCACACCAAACAAACCAAAAGAATTTAGCTGCCTTATGCTTTCTGGGCCAAAATAAATATTGCCAAATTAGTAAGGCATACTGAACAAATTAAGCACTAAATGCAAATTTATTGACTGAAGTCCAATGGCAGACTCACCAAAGAGCGTACAGTGGTGGAGCGCAGCCCTGTAAGTGGGTGTTTGTATTGGCGAGTCTCTGCAGAAAGGCATGGGAACAGTAATATAAAAAAGAGAGCATTTCTGTTACACCCAAGATGAACAGTTTGTTTTAGAAAGTTCAAGTAAACAGTGTCTAACATATAGTCACTGAATTCAGAACCTCGGTTGCTACCAAGAGGGAGATGAAAAAAAATAAACTGGCAAAATTTCTTAAAAAAAAAAAATCTCATTTGGAAATGTTCAAGTCAGCCTTGTAAATCATTGGATGGGATAGAGATATCCTTCCTCATCTCTGAGCCGTGAATAAACCTCAGCAGTGCTTCACCAAGGCAAACAAGAAGTTTTCCCTTAAGGATATTCAAAACCTTATAAAACAAGAAGATTTATCTTAATGATTTCTAATGTCCCAAATGGAATATATATGATGTATCCTTTAAGTTATGGGCATCATTTATGGTGCCTAAGTTTTAAAAGTTGCATGTGTATTGCTTTAGTTCAATGATTGATTTTAGGGGGAGGGTTGTGGTAGAGAGTGGATACATTTGGAACTGCTTCATTGTTTTCCTCCTGACCATGAACTCAGTGACCTCCCTTCCTACTTTGGTCAGGTTCTCTCATCCCATTTAACATGAAAGATCCTAAGATGCAGATTCCTGTTTGCATTGGATGTTGCTTCTTCTTTTAGCGAGAAGTTCCACGCGCTTCCTGGGGCTTCCCACAATGCCTTGTCTCTTCTTTGACAATAGAGAGTGGAAGAAACCACGAACCAGAAAAGTCATTTTATCATACACTACAAATTGGGAATAGAATGTGAACACCACAGTATTCCAAGCCTGGATGGATATTTAGAAAGCTTTATTTTATAAATGGAAAACTTAAGAGGCCCAGAGAGAGGTTGTAACCTGCCCAGAGTAACTCAGTGAATCCGTGCTAGAGAAATGAGATTTAGAAGATCAGATATTCTTTATCTGCTGACTCTTAGCCAAAGTTCTTTGTACACATCACCCTCCCTCCTCCATAATTATTATTTAGAGGTATTTTTTAATAGGTAATATTCTCATTCTGCACCCAGCAGCTTAGAGTTACAGAGTTAAATATCTCCTTCTCCATGCCCATCCCTTGCTCACGAAAATCCAGTGGCTTTCCACTGCAGAGGAGATCAAGCAACTTGGGATGAGGGTAACCTTGGTTGGCCAAAACAAAGGACAAGCTGAAAATCAGCTTGTGTCAGGAAGATGGTGAGAGGATTGCAAAGCAGAAATAGGCTGAGCTATGACCTCCGAAAGAAGGGAAATGTATTAATATTTAGTGGGTAGAAATGGAAGCAGCTTAATTATTTTTCCCTATATGGCATTCCCTAAGAAATCAGCCAGGATTACATTTTTTTAAAGTATCTAGATAGTCAAAGAAGTGAGCATCAACTTGATTTAATTTATTTGCCCAGCACAATTTCAACTCACTGGAAACCAACTACGTATAACACACAACAGCCGGCAGCACCTTCAGTCCAGAGGCCCGCACAGCATCCTTGACGACCTCCGAAATGCAGCTTAGTCTACCTGGGACGCTCTGGATTCATCTTAAATTCCTTCCTAGGTCACAAGTCTAGGTCCTTGAGCATTCACACTTATACTCAGAAACATGTCCCTGGGATACAGGAAAGCCTGGAATTGTTAAAAACAAACAACAAAAACCACAACTCTTTTCGCCTCATTTTATCCAGAAGTGATATAAAAATAAGTCTAGTAATTTCAGGACATTAACGATATATAAATATCTTGATGAAAGTAACCGAAGGTTACTGTTATTACAGTTCGGTTCTTAGTGACCGCTCCCTTAGTATTAGAATAGGCCCTCCCATGGCCTTGGCACAAGCATCTCTAGCCCCCAGCTTAGCTACTCTCTGCTCGAGCAAAGGCAGTTCAGAGTGGTGGTCTGCTCCGGAGGCTACGTGCCCAACCGGCAGCGGGCTGAGTGCTCTGTAATGGAGACGATAACAATGTGTTATCACGTGTTGGCTTTGGGGCCAGTCCTAAACAGTAGATGACTTCTAATACGTAGATGTTTTGGCAATTACTAGTAAGTAATTTTACTCTTTTCACCTTTTCACCTAGGTTAATCTGCCCTGTGATGCCCTTGGATCGCCTAATTCTGCCCACTCCCAAGGGTGATTGTTGTTCAGATTAATCAAACTGTGGATGTGAAAATGCTCCACACCAACTAGAGAGACCCCTACAAATCTGAGGAAACACAGTGTGGCTATTAGTGTGATTATCAGCGTGGATACTGATGGAGATGCTGTGGCCAACTTATAATCCGTGCTTCCTCTGAAAGCTGTCCCCTAGGGAAGCCTATAGAAGACAGTGGGGTTTGTGTTTCAGGACGAGGTTTTCTAAAGCAGTGGTCTGGGAGTAGGACGGCTGGTGATTGAATAGCTATCTTGGCCACGAGGATGACTAACAATCCTTGAGGAGTGACCTCCTCTTCAGTCACACACGATTAAGAACAGAGCACTAAGGCTCAAGGAAAGGCTTAGACTCCCTGGAGGGCTCCAAGTTCCTGTGGGAAAAAGCCGCGTCCGCGTGCGCACACCCACTGCTCCTTCTGCCAGTTCTCCGCGGGCTCTCCTTTCAGACTTCTCCTTCATCAGAGCTCTTGTCAGAGCTCCCCAAGGCACTTAGATGTGATCCAAATTCATCTTGTAAATCTACATAAATCACTTCCCACAACACCCAGATTATTTAAGAACTTAACATCTATCATTAATCTTGTTGTACTAACCTCCTCATCATCATCATCTCTGTCATCATTTATTTAATTCTTACAACATCCTTGTCAGTTCCTTACTGAGAAAAAATCAGAAGCCCCTCTCACGCTTCTAACTGGTAAACATATTATTTATAGTTTGTCTTACAAGACAAAGTCTAAAGTAACTGTATATAAAAAAGAACCTCAGTTACCTTTCAGATAATTCACTCAGTGTGTTGGAAATATTCCTGTTTGTTGCCTTCATAAATTTCATAGTTAAAGACAATTGGGAGATTGGAATTGACATCCATACACTATTGATACTATGTATAGAATAGATAACTAATGAGAACCTGCTGTATAGCACAGGGAACTCTACTCAGTGCTCTGCGGTGACCTAAATGGGAAGGAAATCCAAAAAAAGGGGGATATATGTATACGTATAGCTGATTCACTTTGCTGTACAGTAGAAACTAACACAACACTGTAAAGCAGCTATACTCCAATAAAAATTAAAAAAAAAATAAAGACACCCTTGGATGAGGTAACAGACAGGTATTTGAGCACCACAGTCAGATAACACTGACTGGACCAGGCTCCCTTCTGCTCAGGGGTGTTCTACCTTTCAAGTATACACACCTCATCTTTCATATTATGTGGTGACTTCTTTGAGGACATAAGCCTCGTGTTCTCTCCTTTTTTTCACCTTTATTACGGTGTCTGACGTAGGACTTGGCCTACAGTAGGCATTTGGGAAAACTCTGCAGTGAATGGACAAATCTGAGAGCCACTGGGGTTTGGGCTGGACCAGAGGTGTCTTCACTGAGCTGAATGTGAAGGCTGATGATGACTCTGTGGGCTAGGCCACAGTCACACATTTCCACAAAAGCCCACTTCATCACCCACAAGACACATCTGCTGTAAGTGAGCTTGCACGTAGGTACCTGCACACTCACAGCTGTGCCTGTGTGTGCATCCCAGTACCCTTAAGTGCTGACATTCACCTCTTTTGCACCAAAAGCTAGCACTGCCAGCCCCCCGCCCCCCAATCCATGCTCACAGCCAGGCACGCTGCACAGAGACACACACACACCGGCACAGACACATGAGCCACTACAGGACAGCGCCTATACACATGCGTGCCGCACACAGACACACACTTGCATGCGCTCCAGATACCTTTGAAACTGGGACTGAGAGTCAGGAAGCACCCTGCATTCTGGCCTGTGTGGCAGTCACAACGCATCACATAAAAAAAAAAAAAAATTCACTCTATCCTCTGGAGGCTGCAGTTCGACTTTAATGTTTTAAAGGCCCTCAAATACTGACTCTTCTCCGACTTTGCTCGGGGCTAGTTCCTGAACAATACATAAATTGTCAGATCACTGGGAAGAGTTCTCTAAGTGCCTTAAGGAGCAGCTTCTCAAACTCCCAAGACAATATTACTATTGTCTCGGAAGCTTGAGCCTGTTGTTTTATCTTTGAGGAAGTTTATTCTTAGATAGAGATCTTCATAACACCCTCTGAAAATGGAGGCATTGATAGACTGGTTCGCATTTATTGCTGCTGTAGAAGAGAACCATTTAAAAGCTCCGTGAGTTTTCTCCTCAGCAAATACAGCCATTTACCCTGGTCAGGCCATTTTCCTTTCTAGAAAGCTCAAGCCTTAGGAATCAGCCCAGTTACTGGCAGAATGGGAAGGGAGAGAGTTTAAACTTTAACTTCTTCAGACATCGTGGGACCATCACAAAAATGAATCAGAGACACCCACTGAGAGCATTTTTCACAGGCACCATGCAGATGACAGAAGATAAGAAATGTCAGTAAAGGTGGAAAGTTCTGTACTGATTATATCTTAGACTTGTGTAGATGCAGACACTATTTCTCAGGAGTTCACTGGGGAGTTCACATCACTGGTTTCTTCCTGACCTACAGAAACAGAAAGAAAAACGCATCCAAAAATCACTGTTAGGAAACATTCTCCCCCATCCTGGTTCTGGAATGCTGAACCCAAAGGGCCCCAACCCAATACCTCTTTTACAGAAGAAGAACTAAGAAAGTGAAAAGAGAGGGACTTACAGTGACTGTATAACGTAGGGGCCAACTTTTGTATCCAAAGTCTCAGACCCTCACTTAAGGGTTTTTATTTCTGTTTCCTCACCAGGCCGTGCTATTTCTCTCTCCCATTTAATCCTCTCCCATGACCAATGGAAATTAGGCATCTTTCCAGTGAAAACAATTGCTAACTCAGTCTCGTTTCGCACCTTAAGTTTTAATTTATTCTCACTTTTACTCTAATGATTTGTGGAGGATTTTAATTAACTCAAATAAATTTGGTGGGAGAGTAATTAAAAATGAACTGGATTATAATACAGAAAGAGGTCGTTTATCCTAGAGACCGGAGGACTTTTAGAACAGGATTTTTTTTTTTTTTTCGGTACGCGGGCCTCTCACTGTTGTGGCCTCTCCCATTGTGGAGCACAGGCTCCGGACGCACAGGCTCAGCGGCCATGGCTCACGGGCCCAGCGGCTCCACGGCATGTGGGATCTTCCCGGACCGGGGCACGAACCCGCGTCCCCTGCATCGGCAGGCGGACTCTCAACCACTGCGTCACCAGGAAAGCCCTAGAACAGGATTTTTAAGACAGCAAGAAAGGGGATCATCTTTTGACTTCTCTTTGCTCCAAGTGTAGATGGGTCAACTTCCTGGCATCTCTTCCAGGTCAGGTGGCTGCAGAACGATGAGCAGACGCAGGTGTGGCTGGGAATATTCTGGGGTTTTCCATGAACCTGTCACTGAGTTGACCTAGCAACCTGGCAAAGAAGCTCCACTCTTTGAGGTAGTGGACTCGTTTTCTGACATCCCCCCAACACCCAGACAAGTCAGTTCATCTCCCCAGTTTTCATTTTCCAGGGTGCTGAGGAAACACCGATACCAGATATCATTTGGCACTAACAGAGTGGTTCCAAAGCTCTGTCCTGGGCTAATGTCAATCTCTGGTCGTTCAAATTGAAGATAAGCAGGAATGAAGTTCTCTCACCAGCTCCTGGTTCTAGGTACCGTTGGATTGACCCGGAGGTATGGGCTGTTTCGGAGAAGATAGTCCTTTGTCTTCTGGACTCTCCTGTTTTCTGCTGTGGTCCATAACCATGACTCCTGCGGGGCCTTTGGTGGCTCCCCGAGTTTCTCAGACCCTGAGAGAACGATAGGGCTCATTCCCCTCATCCTTTTGGTCTGGAGGTTGGGGGGCTGTTTTTGCCTGCCAGATCCCCAGATCCTTCCCTTTACCTCTGTGGATATAGCTCCTACTCTGGGGGTAAAGTGTATGGCTAATCTCCATCACCAGAAGCTACTCTAGATATTGGTGAGTTAGGAGCTCAAATCTTGGGTTGGTATGTCCTCTTTACAGATATTTATTTCCATTTTACAGATAAAAAACAATTCAGCATAAAAATAACTCGCAGTGGTTGCAGGCTTTTGAAATGCCTGGCAAAGGGAAGAAAACGTGTACAGCTCCCGAAACCAAAGAGCTTATTTCTTGGTGGGGGTGAGGGGGAACGGGGTCCATGAAATCTCCTTCCTGGGGACATTTCTAAAGCAGCTGTTTCCCCAACTGCATTCCTTAATATATCACTTGAGAACTCAAGATTTTGGAGAACCTTGTGAAAAGGGGTTCAATGGTCAGGTGAGCTTAAAAGAGCTGCCTTTTATGTCTCTTGGAAATTTACAACACACCCTGAGAGATCCCACAGGACAGAAACCTATTTAAATTAGTTTAACTCAATTTCCTGAATATTTCCGCATGAAAACTTTTCCCCACAGAATACCTGTTACCATGTCACATAATCAGTATTCCGCACCTCGCGTTCTGTGAAACCTCACATTTTTGTGGAGCCTTCTCAGGGCTTCTTGGAGAGGTGTAGACTGAATATTTTTGTTTGTTTGTTTTTAATTTATTTTTATACAGCAGGTTCTTATTATTTTATACATATTATTGCATATATGTCAATCCCAATCTCCCAATTCATCCCACCACCACCATAAATTGTGCATGTTTATCGTTTATGAGGCAAGGGTCACAGATATCATTTCAGTGAATCCTCACAGCAACCTGGAGGTAGGTACTAGTCGTGCACCAGTAGTCAGTTAAAAATTAGTCATTATGAGTTACCTACTATGGGCATGACTCCAGGACAGGTTTCTTATTCTCCCCATTTTAGAGATGGGGAAAGTGAGGCCCAGAAAAGTTAAATAATATATCAGAGTCACACGACCTGCAGGTAGCAGAACCAGAAACAAAACTCGGTCTCTTTGATTCCTAGTCCTCAGTTGTATCCACTTTTCCAGGCTACAGATAAGTTACAACTGTCACCACTGCACCAAAGTCACTCTGGAAGTTCAGAACGGGGTTACTAAAAATGTCTTTGTTAGGAACCTCATCGAGATTCTTGCCTTTCCTCATCTTCCACCCTATGCTCTCCCCACTTCCAGGTCTGAGGTAGGGGAGCGGGGTTGGTGAGTTACCTCCTAGGTAGAGGGGCCCCCTCCGACATGGGGAAATGAAATCATGTCCACATAGGATTCAGAGCCCCAGTCACCTTTGCATTTGCATATTCCAAAGATGGAAAACAAGATTGCTCAACTCAAGCCCTTTGAACCCCCTGCCCTTGTCTGCTTTGTAGGAGATCCTCTCCCAGACACAAAGCTTCAGGGCAATCATTCTAAGTGGGTGCCCAAGCCAGTGGGTGCGGGTGGGAAACCTTCAGACTCTGGGTTTCCGGTGCTGCGGTCTAAAACCTGTTCAATCAAGTCTAATTGTACTGGAATTCTGGGGATTGTGTAGGGAGCCCACGGCCAGCTGTTTATTATTTTAAGAACTCTTGGTTGCTGCCCTTAGACATTGGGGGTGGAGAGGAGCCAGCCTACTGTGCAAGGCGGCTGTCACGTTCTTCTGGGAATGACAGCGTTGCTCTGTATTCTCCACATGGTGCCCCGGGCACAGCTACTGCATTCCAGGCTCTACCCAGCCAGACGAATAGAAACGATTTCATCTCATCATTATGAACACAAAGAGTCGCGGCTTTGGCAGTTGTGTTCCTCTCTGTCATGTAACCTGTAGGTGGGGAAGACCCCACTAAGAACTTGAGATCGGGACACGCAGCTTCCTCAGAGCAATGGGTCAGCTCACTTACCCTCGGCTTTGTGAAACACACTCATGCCTTCTTCACCTTTCAAAATGTGTCCCTGCTGGGTACCCCCCACGCTGACATCCTGCCCCCCAGGATGTCTCAGTGGCCCGCTGGAACATCTGTTATTGCCCAATCCAGCTCAACACCCCTTTGAGCCATGTCCCAAGAAGCCAGCGCTGAGTACTTTCAATAAAACAGAGGAGTGTCCTGAAGCTGTAAACGCCTCCCAAAGACGGTCGGACAGAACTTCATTGTTTCAGGGAAGAAGGCGCCTCACATAGTGGTCACGTTGTGGTTCCCGGGGGCCTGGGGATTAATCCACCAAGAGGATGTACAGGAGAGAGGAGCTGGCATCATTCCTGTAGACGAAGATTCCTTAAAATTTCATATCTCTGACCAAACATGGGCACCAGCAACACAAAATTTCCATTGTGAAGATTTCATTTTCCCAGTTTGGGGTTGGCGTTCGAGTAACTACCTTTTCTCTCTGCACAGGGATACTGTGTTCCTGCAGCTTACATGTTTCACACTTTAAAATATGTCTTGTGGCAGCTTAGACTTGTGCTTCTGCAGGTGTGCACTTACTGAGCTTTATGACACTTCTCAGTCAGAAATGGGAGATTGAGCAGCTGGTGCCTGGAGAAATTAACACATTCATATATTGATCAATATGTATATACTGGGTATCAATACATGAGTTATTTTTAGAATCAGTTTTTCAAAGGCTCTGTTTTAAGATATTTTAAATCCACGCCAGGAGATTCTAACAATATCCACCACAGCTCCTGCCTTCCACGTGGTCACCACTGGAGGAGGAGGGCGTTCACGAAAGGCTATCGCAAAGGCAAGCACCCCATGGGAAGGGCTGAAGCAGGATAGCGTGGTGGTGCTGATGGACCAGAATCCACAGCGCCGCCATTTCCTGGTACTTGACCTTAAACAACTTCTCTGAGTTTCTGTTTCCTTGGACGGGTAAGTTTGAGAAAGAAATCCTAAGATGTCCATATAAGATACTCTTACTCATCCAGCTTCTTGGAATAACTTGTTAAATATAAATTCAGTTCAGGATGGCATTCTGATTTCGGCCATCGTGAAATTCTTCCAGACACGGTCTCAGTGACTGTGCCTCTCAGGTCCCTTCAGAACCCAGGGAGTAAACTGACAGACAGCTCAGTGGGGATGGAGATGGAAGTGGTGTAAAAAGTAACTGGGGGGCTTCCCTGGTGGCGCAGTGGTTGGTAGTCCGCCTGCCGATGCAGGGGACGCGGGTTCGTGCCCTGGTCCATCTGGGCCCGTGAGCCATGGCCGCTCAGCCTGCGTGTCTGGATCCTGTGCTCCGCAATGGGAGAGGCCACAGCAGTGAAAGGCCCGCGTACCAAAGTAACTGGGGATTTTTTAATGGATTGGATATCAGAACGAGGGAGAGAGATCAGTCTCGGAAAGTTCTTATGTCTGTGTTGGGCCACTGGGTCTTTTATTTCTTTTCTTTTTTTTTTTTAACATCTTCATTGGAGTATAATTGCTTTACAAGGGTGTGTTAGTTTCTGCTGTATCACAAAGTGAATCAGCCATACGTATACATATATCCCCATATCTCCTTCCTCTTGCATCTCCCTCCCTCCCACCCTCCCGATCCCACCCCTCTAGGGCCACTGGCTCTTTAATCCAGATCCTTCACTGTGCAGATTAAATGTATGCTTGAGCCTTTAAGTAAACCCAGGTCGGAGGCCAGTGCCTCCGGGTCTGTGTCCAGAAGCAAGCCTTCTGCCAAGGCAGAGTGGGATAAGCTGTGGCGTGTTTTCATAACCCGCCGTCACACAGGAGAGGCCTTAAAGTTTAGAAGACAAGGCAGGGAAAGTTGTGTCCCTTTGTTCTGAGCTCAAGGCCTTTTAATGCCATCAAATGTCTCCTTGTTCCCTTGTTGTGCAACAGGGCACACAGCTCTGAATGGGACCATTTATAACTGGAAATCCCACAGTTCCAGTTGCCCCTGACTCTCCTCTATGCCCAACGACATTCTCAGAGACGTTGAAGTTGCACAGTTGCCCCACGCACACCTCTTGCCCCCTGTGCCTACCCGCAGCATCAGCCCGGGCTCCAGGAGACCAGCGGTACCAGCTTCTGGCTACCAAGTGGTAGTTGCCGGAGTGAGGGGGCTGGCGCAGCCCTGCCATTCGGTCCTCCCGCAGCTGCCCAGGCCGGTGCTCCCAGGAGCTCTGTCTGCAAGGAGAGGCTGGGCTCATCTTGAAAAGAATCCATCCAAGTCTCCTCTGCATCCTGGTTCACAAAAGAGGCCGCTTTACCTAGTGTAGACCCAAGTAGCCCCAGTCATGTCCTGCCCGGAGGCAGGTGTGCAGATCCACTCTGCCTTGCCAGTGGCTCCTGTTCTCCTGATTTGTGTGTGAATAGCTTCCTGAGCAAGTATCCACCTGCAGAGACGTGTGGGTTAGAAGTGCATCTGAACCCTGGGATTGCTTTGTACCTTAGGAGAGAAGGGTGACAACATTTATCGAGTACATGCAATCTAACTGGTTATTTGATATTTCATTTAATCGTCACAAAAAATACTGTGAGGCCATCTCCATTGTATAAAGGAGAAAACTGAAGATCAGAGGCTTTGAGGATTTGCCCACGTTTTTATAGTTACTAAGTGGAGAGATGAGATTCAAACTCATGTCTCTTTGACCCCAAGCTGGGCTCTTGCTTTTCGAACATGCTTATTTTCACATCCCTTTCCCACTGAGTCCAATTATTGATAAGCCTTTTCCTTTGGTCAGCTCCTTGAGACATGTGTCTTGGGCAGTCTTATTCTGATTTGACCTCCTCTAGCAGTTTCCTTTCCTCGTGGGTGATGTATCATTTCCTCTGCCCTCCACAGATGCCCCCGGTTTTTCCTCTTTTCTCCCTCAGTTCCCCGGCCAAAAAGTATCTGAGGTCTTTCATTCACGTTACAAAGGCATAAAGGATACTTAGAGAAGGGTCTCCTGTGCATGCACCATGTGAACTCAGTAGGGGTTTAGGACTGTCAGCCCAGAGGAAAGCTGACAGTCCTAAAGGGGTCAGGTCTGATTTGTTTTAAAATCCTGGAACCCAGCATAGAGTTGGACTCATACACAGACAAATAGATGAGTGGAGCTCTAAGGTATTAGCTCACTGGTGGAAGAGCTTTTGAGAATATCAGACATTTTTCCTTGCATCTGTGAAATCATACCATGTTAGCAGACACCTCATAAGCTTGTGCACAATGCCAGTATCCCACTACGTTAAATTCATTTTCTGTCTATAATTTCATTCAGTAATTACTGAGCACCAATTCTCTGTTAGGTTATGCTGGGGGAGATAGTAAAGTGGAGGAACTTAGGCCCTACCCTCAAAGGGCTCACAGTCCGGGTGGGAGACAGACTTGATTTTCATGTGAAAAACGAGACAAGAAGGAATGGACACCTATCTCATTCTGAGAAATACACCTGAGAAGATTTCCTGAATGAGATGGCCTTGAACTCGTACTTGAAGAATCTAGTAAGAAGTAAAAATTGGTAAAGGCATTTCAAAGAAAACACACTGTTTTTCTGTACACTCACACCAATACTTCTGATACGAGATGTGTGGGGTTTTCCACAGCAAGTGATTCTTCAATTCTCAGCAGAGAGCAACTGGGTGTCCTACAGTTTAACTCAGTTCTGACACTAACTGCCTGGGTTAGTGCAGACTATGCAGGTTAAGGGCTCAGTCCCACGAGTCCGCCCCCCACTTCAGGTGCCAATTTTAAGACTTAGATTGTTGCTTGTACTTCTGACCGACTGGTTACAAATTGGGGGTTCCCACAACCCATCGTCTGGTTGGATAATTTGCTAAAATAGGTCATAAAACTCAAGAAAACAGTTTACCTACTAGATTACCAGTTTATTACAAAAGGATACAACTCAGGAACAACCAGATGGAAGAGATGCATAGGACAAGGTGGGAAGGGACTCGGAACTTCCGTGCCCTCTCTGGGCTCACCACCCTCCAGGCACCTCGATGTGGTCACCAAGCCAGAACCTCTCCAGACCCTGTTGTTTAGGGTATTTATGGAGGCTTCATTACGTAGGCATGATTGATTAAGTCATTGGCCATACAGTGGTGATTGAACCAGTTTCCAGACCCTCTCCCTTGCCTCAGGAAGTTGGGGGAGGTGAGACTGAAAGACACAATCCTCTGATCACGTGGTTGGTTTCCTTGAAACCAGCTCTTCATCCTTAGGAACTTTCCAAACATCACCTCAATAGTATAAATAGTATGTTTGAAAATGACTTATGAATAATGAAAGATACTCCTCTCACCCTTAGAACCCAGGAAATTCCTAGGGTTTAGGAAGCTCTGCGCCAGGAAGTGGGAATGAAGTATATTTCTTATTTCTTATTAATGTCACAACATCACAACGTTCCACACAGAGGAAACAGAACAATTAAAGCAGAGCAAGTATGAAAACACAAGTGTGAGGCGTGCCTGTAACAAAGAATTTTTGTGAGAAGGTGGGAATAAGCCTGAACAACTAGTAGCAGCTTTGAAATGTTAACAGGTTTGAAACTGTATTATTCTCATGTGGGAGCCCAGATAATAGTTATACTTTACACATGTAGAAGTTTCTGTGAGCAGCAGCTAAGTGCTTTAGTGAATGATCTCATTAAATCTTTGCTACAGCTCTGAGTTCGGTACTCTTATTATTCCCAGCTGATATATCAAGAAACTGAAGTCCAAAGGCACACGGATAGTCCAGGTCAGACCTGGGACTGGAGGCCAGATAGTCTCTGAGCCACCACAGACATGATAGAGTGATCTCTCTGGAGACGGGGGCTACTCTCTCTGAGGACAAACAGCTCATGGATGTAGAGGACAAAGTATAATCTCAAGCCAGCCTTGCTTCTTGGACGCGCACACAATGATCCCAGCTCCAGATGACCCTGTCAGGATGGCAGGCGCCATTGCATGGGCCTGGATGGCTCATCATGTGGGTTCAGATTTTGTGTGTTCAACATTTTTGAGACATTGAATCTAGTGGAAACAAAGAATAAATGGAAAATGACCTCATCGGCTAAGGGCTGAAGTTGAAATGCCTGGCTTGAATTTGGGCCTCACCCACCCTCTCCTCCTTTCTGGCTGCTCCCGTGGCCATGTGGCCTGATCCCAAGGCCGCTGTAGAGTAGGCTTCTGTGCACAGGGTTGTAGCTCCTGGCAGCCCTGTGTATCTACTTCGCTCCATGGAGGAACTCAACAATTTCAGTAGCAATCTGCAAGATTATCCAAGGAGACCAAGGTAGAGACATTTATAATGTGTGACCATGTTTCCTTGCTATGAAAAAAACTGTGACGCATTGAAAATTTTCACTGAAATGCCCAAATAATCCCATGAAGTGCGGCATTTCCACCTCAATACAGTAACGTATTTTGTGCAGAAAGCTCATAGGCCGCCTTTTCTTCTACCAGCCCCATGAACGAGGCAAGTATTGTTTTACTTTTTTGCATATGAGAAACCTGAAACTTAGAGAGTGAATAAGAGGCAGAGCCAAGCTTTCTAAGTTGGATCTTTTTGACTTTTGTTTCAGTACTTCTTATCCTCATTAATGCTGCTTTTCCCGGTTCCCTGAATCACAGTCAAGTGCTCTCTCTTCCACCTGAGCCTATGCTCTTTAATTTATTTGCCAACAGAGGTGATAAAACCTGCTTGCGCCAGGTTGGCATTTCTTTTTGTTAATGGATAGCACCTCTCTGACTGGTCAATGGCCCTGCCCTAGTAGTTTTTAAATATTTTGATTATTGCTGCTGTTTTTATATAAATATTTAATATTGCTGCTACATTACTTCATTTATTTTCATTTTGGATGATCTGTCCATTGGTGAAAGTGGGGTGTTAAAGTCCCCTACTATGATTGTGTTACAGTCGACTTCCTCTTTTATGGCTGTTAGCATTTTCCTTATGTATTGAGGTGCTCCTGTGTTGGGTGCATAAATATTTACAATTGTTACATCTTCTTCTTGGATTGATCCCTTGATTGTTATGTAGTGTCCTTCTTTGTCTCTTGTAATAGTATTTATTTTAAAATCTACTTTGTCTGATATGAGAATTGCTACTCCAGCTTTCTTTTGATTTCCATTTGCATGGAATATCTTTTTCCATCCCCTCACTTTCAGTCTGTATGTGTCCCTAGGTCTGAAGTGGGTCTCTTGTAGACAGCATATATACAGGTTTTGTTTTTGTATCCATTCAGCCAGTCTATGTCTTTTGGTTGGAGCATTTAATCCATTTACATTTAAGGTAGTTATCCATATGCATGTTCCTATTACCATTTTCTTAATTGTTTTGGGTTTGTTATTGTAGGTCTTTTCCTTCTCTTGTGTTTCCTGCCTAGAGAAGTTCCTTTAGCATTTGTTGTAAAGCTGGTTCGGTGGTGCTGAATTCTCTTAGCTTTTGCTTGTCTGTAAAGGTTTTAATTTCTCCATGGAATCTGAATGAGATCCTTGCTGGGTAAAGTAATCGTTCTAGGTTTTTCCCTTCCATCACTTTAAATATGTCCTGCCACTCCCTTCTGGCTTGCAGAATTTCTGCTGAAAGATCACCTGTTAACCTGACGGGAATTCCCTTGTATGTTAGTTGTTATTTTTCCCTTGCAGCTTTTAATATGTTTTCTTTGTATTTAATTTTTGATAGTTTGATTAATATGTGTCTTGGCGTGTTTCTCCTTGGATTTATCCTGTATGGGACTCCCTGCACTTCCTGGACTTGATTGACTATTTCCTTTCTATATTAGGGAAGTTTTCAACTATAATCTCTTCAAATATTTTCTCAGTCCCTTTCTTTTTCTCTTCTTCTGAGACCCCTATAATTCAAATGTTGGTGTGTTTAATGTTGTCCCAGAGGTCTCTGAGACTGTCTGCAATTCTTTTCATTCTTTTTTCTTTATTCTGCTCTGCAGTAGTTATTTCCACTATTTTATCTTCCAGGTCACCTATCTGTTCTTCTGCCTCAGTTGTTCTGCTATTGATTCCTTCTAGAGAATTTTTAATTTCATTTATTGTGTTGTTCATCATTGTTTGTTTGCTCTTTAGTTCTTCTAGGTCCTTGTTAAACGTTTCTTGTATTTTCTCCATTCTATTTCCAAGATTTTGGATCACCTTTACTGTCATTATTCTGAATTCTTTTTCAGGTAGACTGCCTATTTCCTCTTCATTTGTTTGGCCTGATGGGTTTTTACCTTGCTCCTTCATCTGCTATGTGTTTCTTTGTCTTCTCATTTTGCTTAACTTACTGTGTTTGGGGTCTCCTTTTCGCAGGTTGCAAGTTCGTAGTTCCTGTTGTTTTTGGTGTCTGACCCCAATGGCTAAGGTTGGTTCAGTGGGTTGTGTAGGCTTCCTGGTGGAGGGGACTGGTGCCTGTGTTCCGGTAGATGAGTCTGGATCTTGTCTTTCTGGTGGGCAGGACCACGTCTGGTGGTGTGTTTTGGGGTGTCTGTGACCTTATTATGATTTTAGGCAGCCTCTTTGCTAATGGGTGGGGTTGTGTTCCTGTCTTGCTAGTTGTTTGGCATAGGGTATCCAGCATTGTAGCTTGCTGGTCGTTGAGTGGAGCTGGGTCTTAGCATTGAGATGGAGATCTCCAGGAGAGCTTTCGCCATTTGATATTACGTGGAGCCAGGAGATCTCTGGTGGACCAATGTCCTGAACTTGGCTATCCCACCTCTGAGGCACAGGCCTGACACCTGGCCGGAGCACCAAGACCCTGTCAGCCACATGGCTCAGAAGGAAAGGGAGAAAAGAAAGAAAGAAAGAAAGAAAGAAAGAAAAAGAAAGAAAGAAAGAAAGAAAGAAAAAGAAAGAGAAGGAAGGAAGGAAGGAAGGAAAGGAAGGAAGGGAAAAGAGAAGGAAGGAAAGAAGGAAGGAAGGAAGGATAAAATAAAAGTTATTAAAATAAAAAATTATTAAAAATTGAAAAGTAATAAAAAAAGAAGAAAGAAAGAAGAGAGCAACCAAATCAAAAAACAAATCCACCAATGATAACAAGTGCTAAAAACCATACTAAAAATAAGAAAAAAAAAAAAGACAGAACCCTCGGACAAATGGTAAAAGCAAAGCTTTACAGACAAAATCACACGAAGCATACATATACACCGTCACAAAAAGAAAAAATATATCTATATCTATATATATATAAAGGAAGAGAGCAGCAAATCAATAAACAAATCTACCAATGATAATAAACTTTAAATACTAAATTAAGATAAACATAAAACCAGAAACAAATTAGATGCAGAAAGCAAACCCCAAGTCTACAGTTGGCCCCAATGTCCACCACCCCAATTTGGGGTGATTCGTTGTCTATTCATGTATTCCACCGATGCAGGTACATCAAGTTGATTGTGGAGCTTTAATCCGCTGCTCCTGAGGCTGCTGGAAGAGATTTCCCTCTCTCTTGTTTGTTCGCACAGCTCCTGGGGTTCAGCTTTGGATTTGGCCCCGCCTCTGCGTGTAGGTCGCTGGAGGGCGTCTGTTCTTCGCTCAGACAGGACGGGGTTAAAGGAGCTGCTGATTCGGGGGCTCTAGCTCACTCAGGCCGGGGGGGAGGGAGGGGCACGGAGTGCGGGTCGAGCCTGCGGCGGCAGAGGCCGGCGTGGCGTTGCAACAGCCTGAGGCGTGCCGTGTGTTCTCCCGGGGAAGTTGTCCCTGGATCCCGGGACCCTGGCAGTGGCGGGCTGCACAGGCTCCCGGGAGGGGAGGTGTGGAGAGTGACCCGTGCTTGCACACAGGCTTCTTGGTGGCTGCAAGAGCAGCCTTAGCATTTCGTGCCCATCTCTGGGGTCCACGCTGATAGCCGCAGGTCGAGCCCTTCTGTGGAGCTCAGTTAGGCGGTGCTGTGAATCCCCTCTCCTCGCACACCAGGAAACAATGGTCTCTTGCCTCTTAGGAAGGTCCAGACTTTTTCCTGGACTCCCTCCCGGCTAGCTGTTGCTCCACGTGTAGATGTATTTCTGATGTATTTGTGGGGAGGAAGGTGATCTCCATGTCTTCCTCTGTCATCTTGAAGGTCTCTCCCCATTACTTCAAAACATGTATGGCAGTTTGTAAAAAATGCCACAAACTAATAACATACATTAGAAGTAGGTAAAAAAGCGAAAAGGAATACAAGGGTAGAAAGATAAATTTGGGCAGGACTGAGACCAAAACAGAAGTGTAAATTGTTAGTCAAAAGACTTGCTGGAAATGAGCTGCTTGTTGGATTCCAAACCTGACAGGAGCCAATGGCAGAAGAAAAGCTGATGGTTATATGATATACTGTGTCTTCAAGAAAAGCAAAACCAAATGCATGTCTGATACAAAATCATCTTCCTGAGATTCTCTCAAAGAGAGAGCACTGTAATTTAATTACTACTATTCCCATGACATCTATAAAATGGTCAGGACAGTCATGAAATAGGCTGCTTTAAATCAAGAGGCACCATGTCTAGTATTTGCCTTGAGTTTTCATTTCTGTGACCTTCTGAGGGTATTTGCCTATTGTCTCCCTAGTTAGATAATCATTTCTCTGATATGTGATGCTTGATTCAAAGTGTTCCTGGAAAATTACCAAAAATAATAACTTTTTAAAACTAGAAAAATAAAAGAGTTGAACTACAGTTGCGGAGGTGGGGACGTAAGGTCCTGCTCCAAGATATTACATTTCTTAACTGACTGAGATCCTTCTCCATATTATGCGCCTTTTTTCACAAGACAAAGAAAGCCAAGTGCTTTCCGTTGCCCTCTGACGTAACAGGTGGAAAAATCTTACCAATGTTCCTGGAATTCTTGTCAACTTCAGGCAGAAAGTAGTCAGTGAGATAATTATGCCCATTCATTTGTCAGTCATTCATTCATCCTTTTATTAAAAATGTATAGATGATCACTATGTTCCTGGCCCTGCAGACACAGAGGTGGGTAAGACACAGTGCTGCCCCAGAAGAATTTGTAGATCAAAGGGCGAGACAGAAATGTCCACAGGCAATCACAGCACAACATGGGAAGCATTGTCACAGAGATATGTTCAATGTGGTGGGGCAAGAGGAGGGAGAGCCATAATCACTGTCTGGGAAGCTATGGATGGATTCCCGGTGGAGCTGATGCTTGATTCCAGTCCTGACAGGGATCCCTCAAGGAGTTCGTATGGAAGGAGATTACTAATGGAGAGAAAAGTCTATTAATGACATAGTAGTGAACAAAAGTGGAGGGTATGTTGGAGCAACAAAGAAAATTTGAGAGGCTCAGAACAAAGTTGATCAGACTACCTCACCCACAAACCAGTTAAGAATTCATGACGCTGGTTATTACACTTCAAAAGAAAAAATGCCCTAAATACATGACTTGTTGAAATTTTGAGAGGGAGTTTTATGGACCAAACCTTCTTCCATTTGCATTCATTGAGGCTCTGACACAGTTGGATTGCTGAGAGAAGAGCGAATGGAAGCATAGTGCTGTGTGCTGGGTACATGCAGGACTGTCTGATGGTCGTGCCTCAGAGACTCAAATTAGAGACCCACTTCCTCTTAGACATAACACATTACTTTTTTTTTTTTAATTCAAGCAACATCTTATGATGTTACGTCTTCCGTGATGTACTTCTCTCCTTCTTGGTAAGAAGTGTTGGGCTTTGGCATCATGTCTGGGTCTTGTAAACTCCAGTCTGTATGATTAATATGCAGCTCACATGGCCAAGAAAGAATGTGCTGCCTCTACCTCAGTTGCCTAGGCACTAATCCCAAAGCCATAGATTTGCAAAAATTGTACCACGAGTTAATTATTTTTAGAAGGAAGATCACGTTGCCAGAAGAATGAAGTGCCTTTGCCGTTGTCAACTGTCAGGTTCAAGGTTAGTTTTGTGATTCTATGAGCTGTCCTCAAAGTGGGGGAAAAAATGAGCCTTTACAGATATTAATAAGTGGTGGTGGGTACTGTTGAGTTAAAAAAATTAAAATCCATATTGGAAATTAACAACCTCTGAAGATTTAGGACACATCATTCAACATTTTAAATTTCATCATTAGCAATGGAACCAATGTAAATATCAGGAGATTTGCTATACAAATTTAATAGACTTGGAAATTAAAAATTCCAGATGAATGGATTGTAAATGTTCTGTTAACACAAACAATTGGCCAAATATATAAATTTAATTCTCCTTAAAAATTTGTGGTAAAGTCCTTCTCATTTTCATTAGAAGGCAATTTTTTTTTTTTTTTTTGCGGTACGCGGGCCTCTCACTGTTGTGGCCTCTCCCGTTGCGGAGCACAGGCTCCGGATGCGCAGGCTCAGCGGCCATGGATCACAGGCCCAGCCGCTCCGCGGCATGTGGGATCTTCCCGGACCGGGGCACGAACCCGTGTCCCCTGCATCGGCAGGCGGACTCTCAACCACTGCGCTACCAGGGAAGCCCTAGGATCTTTGACTTAACTCCACAAGAGTGCCTCGATGCAGGATCTCTGCTCACCTCGCTGGTTTGCTGTGATTGGAGTCACCCAACCCAATCGGTAGATCTAATATTAAGTTTCAGTCAGTTGCCTGAGTTTGCCAGATCGCCAAAAGGACTCTGCTACAAGCTAACGCTCATTAGCCGGCTTCCCTACTGCAACAGTAATTTTTTCTCCCTCTATTTAAAGCAACCCTCCCTCCTACTGTGGTAAATGATTTTACACTGCACAGAATGTGCTGAAGCATTCGCAAACCACACAGGAATAGGGCTTTACTCTTCAAGGATAGTTCGTGCCTCTGCCCAGGGTCTTTGTTGCTTTACTTTTGACACTCGTTGCCAACTCAACATTCTCCAAGAAAGTGTAAATCCTACCACAGGAAAATGAGGTGTGGAATATGTGCCTCGGTTGATGACATCCCCTTCTGCTTAGGGCTGTAAATTGTGTGAGACTGTGCATACAGATACTGGCTCCCAAGTGCTGGGTTTTATAGCTGTATATTCTGAGCTTGAAAATACATCATTTGAAGAATGGAGAGCATCCCGTCTGCCTTGCTGAGTGTCATTCCAGAATCTTCAGGGAGTGCACTGGCTCAGTAGTCCAATGAATAGGAGGTTTTACACCTGAAACTGCTACTGCTTGGGGCCAAAAGCTTGCGATTGGTTTATTACAGGTCTCGATTCTATAATTCTGATTAACTAGCTAATGACTGTATGGGCTACTTTGATAGCAGGAAGGGGCTGCCTTCATTGAGTGACTTCAGGGTCCACCAAGAAGATCATTAAGCTGGTGAATGCCTGAACTTCCATCATTATTAGACAGTCTCTGTAGCATATCGGCAATCTCTGGGAAGGGATTGTTGCTGAAGTCCCTCTTAAGGCAACAGTTATCAACCTAGGGGGATGGTGTCTCCAAAGGGACATTTGTCAAAGTCTGAAGATATTTTTAGTTGTTATATAGAAAGAGAAGGTGCTTCTGTCGTCTAATGGGTTGAGGCAAGGGATGTTGCCAAGCATCTCACAGTGCCCAGGGCAACCTCCCACAACAAGAATTATCCAGCCCCAAATGTCAGTAGTGCCGAGATGGAGAAACCCTCTCTTGGTGTGAATAAAAGGGGCTTCACTAAAGCGAGAGAGGAAGCAGTGTGGACAATCTGGCCCCTTGTGTGGGAAGTTAGGAACCATAAGCACAGAGAAGGCCATGTAATGGAAAACTCCTTCTTATTTTGTTGAGGGTTAGCCCTGAATGCTAGAAAAGCATGGTTTCCAGTAATTTTGTTTTGTTAAAAGCTCAGAAAGGATAAAATGCAACAAAGAAGTAGAGTGTCCTCAGACCTTACTCTTGGTTGGTGGAAAAAACACGAAAAGAGGAGGCTCCCTAGAAGATAGAACGTGGGACCCAGGTGAACAGCCTGTACCAACCTCAGGGGGGCTCTGGCAGATTCCATGGAGAAAGATGGACACGCTAAGCAGCTTCCCCTGATCAGTTGGGTTTCCTGTCTTCGTGGCAGACATAATTATCAGGATTATGGAGTCAGTTGTATGTGAAATTCCAAACCAGCAGAAAGCAGTTGGTCCCTCTCCTTCCTGGTTTGTGGATGATAGATTCGAAACCCTCATAAGTTCACAGACAGGCCTCTCCAAAAAGTGACGGTGGACAAAGCGTGGAGAGCAGCCATGTCCCCAGGCACAGTCTCCAAAAGGGGTGCATATTCAGTAATTTTCAACAAAAGCTTCGCCTGACAGCTTTTTATTAGACTAGAATAAAAGACATTAGTGAAAGCTGTGGAAATCGAGACTGTGAGACATGGAGGGAAAGTGTTGAAAGGGTGGTACGTTATTTTGCAGGCTTTATCTTTCCCCCATCAACCAACACCACACGCCCCCTCCCACACGCGCTCTGTTGATATTTTTACCTTGTGTACATCCTTATGGTCTCTGCAAATTCTATCAGCGAGGCATCCACAGCAACTCACCAACTTCTTCTTAAACTAGACCATGCCACAGCTCTCGCTTTGCTTCCTGTTTGCTCATAAAGAAACTGTCCAGACTTCTCTGGTGTTTTCTTTGCTCAGATGTCAGCGAAATGAAGTCACATTGTAACCACAAGAAGACTTTTTGCTTGTGTTGCTGCCTGGTGTTAACAGCACTGATGTTGCTTGGCGTGAAGAAGGCTAGTCATTGTGGCCAAACTTGTGAGAAGTTGCGAGAGGCCAATGTGAGCCTGCCAGTTAGGCAGCAAGGTGGAAAATGCCTGCCTTTCTTTTGGCTCAGTGAGTTGGTTGGGGGAAAAGTTAAAACCAAGCAGGCATTAAGAAGAAAGATTTCATTTTTTAATGTACTTCAGCAGTGGGAAGAGTTGTGCTACCATTATGTCCGAATGATAACCCCACGTCAGATTCATCTCACACACAGACACACGCACAGGTGTACAACAGAAGGACTCCAAGCAATTGTCCCTTTGGCTTCAATTGCTGGAGCTCCTAGCTGGGCAGATCTGCATAACAGGAAAAGCCAACTTGCACCCCAAGTTAAATTTCAGTGCCTGCCCACGTGGCCCTCTTAAAACAATCAATCCATCGTCAAGGATACAAATCAAGTTATGGGATGCCCGTAACTTGATTACTTATTACGATTACTATATTAGTAATCGTAATAGTCATACATTTATGTGGTGCTTTAAGTGTTGCAGAGAAATGCACATGCACTGTCTTCTTTGATCTGATACCCTTCATTTTCTCATTCATTAACGGCCTAGTATGTGACGCGCTGTGCTTGTCAGATTAACTGGGAAGTGAGATTAACTTGACCAGGATCGTACAACTTCTAAGAGACACAACTTGGACTTAAACCCAGGTCTTCTGACTCACAGTCACAGACTTTACCAACGAGCTACACTTCCCACTCCCCTTGTTATTGGCATTTAGCTCATTTGGGGTTAATAGGTGGGCCCCCGATTTAATGATGGTGGTGGTGGTTTTTGTTTATCTCATTAAAATATTCCTCGGAGGAGAGGTGGCTTCAGCCCACTAACTGGCGTACCTGGATTGTGTCTATGATGGGAAAGCCCCTTATTACCACGTGTAGCCCAGTGACAGTCCTGCACGTTTCTCCCAACGCACGTTTTCTTCAGAGCTACTGCCTGCGTTTCTCAACATTTCAAGGATGTGCGTAAGGCGTGTGAGTGGGGGATTTTACTGTATTTTACAGATGGCTAAATTGTGTCATAGGGACATAAAACGACTTGCTTAAAACCACATGCAACATTCCATAGCTCCACAGGCAGATTTCTTGGTACATTTGCTACATGTAGGTTTTGCAAAAGAGAGCTTTTTTTTTTTTTTTAAAGGAAAATTGAATACACCACAAAGATGTTATAGACATTTTGGCTCTGTAGCCTTTTGATTTTACTTGGAGTCACTAGTTTAAGGTCATGCTGACTCCAGGTTGCTCCTTTCATACATATACATCGCCCTCTCTCCAAAGAATTGAAGTTTCCTCTTGAGCCAAACTAAAGACCCATTGAAGGGGAAGCTTAGCTCACGTCCCACACCTCTGCCTCCTAGTTCTAGAGTCAGTGATTAATATTTCTCTCTCTGTGTCTCTGTGTGTGTGTCTCTCTCTGTCTTTTCCTCCTTCCCTCTGTCTCTCTTTCTCCCATTCATTCATCTATTAACTTATTCCATGAGTTTTCTGAGTATGTATTGAGTACAGTTCTGTGCCAAGTGCTGTAGCAGTCCCTTAGGGATTCATCAGTAAGCAAAAGACCCACTGCTTGGATGTGTGGGGTGTGTGTGTGTGTGTGTGTGTGTGTGTGTGTGTGTGTGTGTGTCGGGGATGGGTATGTGCAGATATTATGTGGATGCCTATTGTGAACTGAGCCACCTATATCACTACTATAATTCATATACACAAATTCTCAGTTTTGATGCCTCTTAGACCAAACAAAGGTGTAAAAGAAAAACATTTCCTAAGGATATCTTTGGTTCCAGATTTCTCTACAACTTTCCCATAATCTGCCCACAATGCAGTTTAACCTGGGAAGGACTTTTCCTTTCAGGCTCACCTCTTCTGTCCTCTAACTTGGATGTTTCAGTGGAGGCTGTGCACAGTTCTCTTGCTGCTAGAACCACAATGTTGATTAAATCACTGACCCCTGCATCATAAATGTTACCGCTTCATATTTTCCTGCTACCCCAATATCCCCACAAACACGCTGTGAGCACCCCGCTCAGGTGACCAGGTGCACCAGTGTGATAAGGCTGGTCCTTGCCACAAGGTCCCCTTCTTGCCCTCCCCTGACTGTGACCTAGTATACACAAGTAAAGTCCCCTCATGCCTTTTACTGGTGTACTCCACCCTGACCCCCATAAAGGCACTGATCCATGGCCCTCACTCTCTCTCTCAGCTCCCCACCTGCTTGGCTAAGCCCCTCCCTTGATGTTCCCTGCTGTCTGTTTCCCCCGTGGCTTGCGGTGACTCTGTCTCTCTAGGGCCCGTGAGTAACGATGAACTTCGTTTTCACGCACCTCTCCTGCGACCCCTCTTGCGGCTCACCGACCACCTCTTGAAGAATACAAAACATCCCCAAATATTAGACCTCTCTTACTGCTCTCCTCCCAAGAGATTAACCTATGCTTGCATCTTAAAACAAACAAAAAACTGTCCTGCAAAACAAAACCAAACCATGATCTGCCTGGTGGGGGACTTACTGACGACTTTCTCTCTGCTGCGTGGTGCTGTAGGGACATGGTCTGGAAAAGCCAGGGCATTCCCACACTTCACATCAGTTCTCCATGTAGCCTCCCAACACCAATTTATGCTGGCACCCTAAGTCAGTCTGGCAATGTGGGAATCTTCCAGTTGCTCTGTTCAGGGGGAGGAGCCCATCACATGCCATCCTCAACGATCCCTTCCATCCAGCTCCAGGCAGACAGCTGGACTAGTTTTTTGGGTTTTTTTTTTTTTGCGGTACGCGGGCGTCTCACTGTTGTGGCCTCTTCCGTTGCGGAGCACAGGCCCCGGACACACAGGCTCAGCGGCCATGGCTCACGGGCCCAGCTGCTCCGCGGCACGTGGGATCTTCCCGGACCGGGGCACGAACCCACGTCCCCTGCATCGGCAGGCGGACTCTCAACCACTGCGCCACCAGGGAAGCCCGAGCTGGACTAGTTTTGAGAACACACCCCTGTGGTTGGTCTTCTGACTTCCGCAGTCATACTTTTCCAACGATTTGATTTTAGTAATTTCCTGGAACCATTTTATTATTACATTCTCTCTAGAGTCATCTTCCTCAACATTATTCTCTTTTTACTGCTCTTTCAACACCTTCAGGTGCCATCTTATCCATCAGATAGTCACGTACCATCTGTTTATTATGAATAGCGCTACCTTACACTTAGAGAACTTCTACATACGTTATTCTGTTTAATACAGGAAACGCTCCCTTGAGGTAAGCGTTGGTCTTACACATAGTTTTAAAAAGGAGTAAACTAGGGAGCAGGAAAGTAAAGCCCTCCAATGAAGGGGGTTCTAGACTCTTCTGTACCAGACTCAGCTAGATCCTTTACCCAGCTGCAACAAAGATGGATGGTGGGCACTGCTGCCCACCGAGGACATGGGTGTTCTATGCATGTTGTACTTCTTTTTAAGTCCTGTATCTGCTCCTGGAGCCATCACTTCTTCTGGCTCAAAGTGCATGTTGCCTCAAAACATTGGAACCAAAGGAATTATTGCATATTGTTATATACTGCTTATATAGTGGTGGCTATACTGCTATATATACTGCTGGCTCCAAATTACTGAGTAACTCTGTCAGGATAAACTTTCCATACAGTATACCATTTAGTTCTTACAAAAATTGTCAGGAAAATATCATTATCCTGGTTTAAGAGGCTCAAGGATTGGATGATCTTTCCAAGTTATAGCTGAACGAAGACAGGAACCCTCATTCAACCATCCCCAAACTTTTTCTTCCTACTACGCCAGTTCACCTTCTCTAAATCATGGAGGATGTAAATACAAATTATGCTTCTGCTTCTGCTTGAATTTCTATGACTAAAAAAGGCAGAAGCTGCGACACGGCCCTACGTTTGCTTTTGTGATGGGTCAGACGGGTATCGGTGAGAGGAGCCGCAGGTCAACAGAGGATGACATTTGGCTTGTGATGAATCTCCGCGGGGGTAGCGGTAGCAGGGGAATAATGGAGCTCTCCCCACCTCCATGGGTGCACTGGCCCCCAGGGAGCAGTACAAGGTAGGGCGGTGAGTAGACAGTGGATGCAGGACCTGGCTCCTTGAATGTCATCACTCTCCTGCTGTGTAACTTTCTCAAGTTGCTTTCCCTCTCTCTGCCTCTGTTTCCTGATTTCTGGGAGGCTTTTCCAGCTCCTTTGCTCAAGCTCATTAAGAAATGTATGGATCTATTTTTTTACACCAACCTTTAAGTACTTACACAGTGATCTGTAGGAATGTTCTCCTGGAAAGGGTTTTCACGGATTTTTCCACTGCCTACTGCCCTCACTAGCACTTGGGAAACTTTTTTTTTTCTTCCTGGTTGCATTTGCCACTTACCCTACTGAAAACAGGAATTAAGACTTTAGACAGCTGCTGACCACATGAAATTTTCAAATAAAATATTCCTATTACATTTTCTTAGGGAAAAAGTTCATTCGACTAGATTAGCAAAACTAATGTAAATATGAAGTAATGCCAGTGGCTGCCTGCAGAAGGTGTTTTTAACTTTCCGTTTTGACTTAAGGGCCCAGTGCATTGAGGTGTCTGTGACACTCTGCGCTGTGTCACATTTGTGAGTAGGATGATGTTGTAATGCTCCCATAATGGCTAATATTATGTTGATGGTGATTGATGCCAACGTGTACTAATATATATTTAGTCAGGTGGAGGCATTCCCAACTGGTAATGTAACCTGTGTGGTTAAATAATTTACCCATGTAAATAGAACAAGGAGGATTCAACTCTTATTCTAGACACTGCCTTTACCCTTGCATGAATACAAGCTACTATTCTCTAACGTCTAAAGTCAATTTTATTTTATTTTCTAACATCTAAAGTCTATTTTCACTCTCATGAAGAGAATATAAAAATATCCTGACCAAATTATTCAATGAATGGAACTCTGGTTCAGTCTTTCAAAAGGCCTAGGATGGAGCTGGGAAACTAAGGCACTTTGGACAAGGACTGGCAGGTCACATTGTCCTGCATGCGGTCCCCTTGGTCGCAGCCACACGGTATTGAGCAAAGGGGGTAAATGGGACAGTTGCCAGGACAATTCAGGAGGTTAAACTACCACCCTCATTCATGTGTATAAGCAAAAACAGAAAGATCAAGGGATCAGGGGTTAAATTCTTCCCTCCACTATTAACTCCCTACGTAGCTTGGAAGAAATCACTTACTTCTCAATTCTCTCATCTGTCAAAAAGCTTAGGACACCCCATATTGTTTTCTTCCAAGTTTTTCAAATAAAATGATTCTGTTAAAGTTGAAGGGAGCAATGAAACACTTTGCAGAGTGATGGAATTGTGTAAAACAGTGTGCGTTCTGTGGACAGCCAGAGTTCTGCAGAGCATCCTTAGACTCTGGGCCCGATGTCTCTGGAACCTCTCCCTGAGTCAGCAGACCTTTCCCACAATTCCTCTGCAGTTGGGATCACAAAGCACTACCTTTGCTCTCTTAACCCCGTCCACAGCTCCTCTCCCGACCACTCCTACCATGTCTGACACATTTAAGGAACAGGCACCTCTTACCAGGAACTCTCTCAGAATGTTATGGGTACATAAGTTAAAATAACTGAAAATGGAATACAAGAATAGTTATAGTCAGTAAGTCCCCTGAAATTCCCCCGATGTACCAAAAGACCAGTCTCTTCCTGTGTCGCTCCCGGGGTTGACACGGGAGTCTTCTTCGCTAAGTTTTTCCTCGTCCTGTGAGGCATGCCTTCATGCCTGGTGATCCTGACTTGGGTCTTCCACAGCCTCACAAGTGGACGCCATATCTAGAACTTCTGGGATCTGCGAGCCGTGTTTATATTTTCTATCACGAAGATGATAGACTTTTGTTTCCTCTGACTCTGCCCTTCACAGCCATATGACTGGGTAGGAGCTGCCCAGCCCAGTCCAGCTCTGTGCCAGGGGATTTCATACTAATCTGGAGAGTAAAGGAGAAGACGACATCCTGCCACAAGTTCTACAGGTATTTGAGGGTATACTTTGACCAAGATAGCCTGTGCATCTGACGAAAGAATCAGGAGTGTTTTCTGTCTGAATGACTGAGAATCACAAAGTGTTTTATATCTGAATTTCTACTGGCCCTCTCTTTCACTTTGTTGTAAGTGCCTGCCCATGTGAGTGAGAGCATCTAGGAGAGGAGATACAGTGGGATAGAGCCAAGAAGGAAGCTTTATCTTGAAGGTGAAAGAACTACCAACAATGAGAACTCTGTGAAATTTCATGGGCTACATGAAAGGCAGAGCTTACTTTTCCATTGGGAGAATTCAATCAGAACTATATGACCAGCTGGCAAATGTAGATTTTCATCGGGGTAGAGATTGGTGGAGTACAGTTGGGTCAGACATTTAGAAAGTTGCTTGCAATGCTAAGATATTTGGATTCTATAAATCCATGGCCAGTGAAGTAGTTCTCCCTGAACACACACATACACACACACACACACAAGCATTCATAGGTGTTCTAAAACTGCAAGCGTTCCCATAGAGATCAGGTCCGTGCTCAAGAAAGTAGAGGACAATGGTAGGTGCTCAAGAGAATTTTGCTTATAGGTAAGTAGCTGACTTGTGTGTTAGAAAAGTGGGAACCCCTGGAGGAAAGGAGACATCTCAGCAGGCGGAGGAGGGGCAGGAGAAAAGATAGGAGAAAATAACCGGAAGGCAAAGTTTACCTTTTGGCCTCCTCGAAATACTGTGCAGTGGGCCCCAGGAATCTAGTTCTGGAGCAAGTCTATAAAGTAAGCCTTCAGAAAGTTTGCACAAAAGATTCTCAAGTCAGCTCATAAATGTGACACCAAGCAAATACTTGGCAAAATTCAGCTAAATCATAAACGGAGTTGCTGGGACCATGCAGCACTGTTACCTGTGCTGGCAAAAGCTAGGGTGCAGCGCTTCACCACTCCTAATTAGGGAACAGGTAAGCGACAGAGATTTCGAGTTTTATTTACATTTGGTTCTAGGCCAGTTCTTCCTGGTCTTGGGACTCTTGTCATAAAGGGGAACCAATATAAAGTAGGACGAGACCAGAGAAAACATGTGGACTTTTTAAGGGAGAAGGAGGCCTGATGTGACCCACGTTGCTGCTGGGGAAGTCGGTGACTGAGAAAATGTTCCCAGTCATGGACTATGCTTGGAATTATCCTGACTGCATTCTTCTCTCAATGATTTTATTTTTAATTAAATCACTAGAATCTTCTATGCAGGCCCTGATCAGAAATGTTCATCACCGGGTGAAGTTGAATTGGAGGATCCCCTGGCCTGAAAAAATATAACAACAGGTGTATTAGTTTGCTGGGGCTGCCTTAACAAAGTGCCACAAGCCGAGTGGCTTAAACAACAGAAATGTATCATCTAACAGGTCTGGATGCTGGAAGTCTGAGATCAAGGCGTCACTAGACTTGGTTCCTCCTGAGGGGTACCAGGGAGGATCTGTTCTCTTCTGGTGGTTTGCTGGCCGTCTTTGGCATCCACTCCTTGGCTTATAGGAGTATCATTCTGGTCTCCGGCTTCATCTTCGCATGGCATTCTCCCTGTGTGTGCCTAGGTTCAATTTCTCCTCCTTCTCAGGATGCTGTCATGTTGGATTAAGGCCCACACTAATGACCTTATGTTAACTCGATTAACTCTGGAAAAACCCTATCTCCAAATAAGGTCACATTCTGAAGCCCTGAGGATTAGCATTTCAATACATGAATTTGGCAGGGGAGGGTACCGTTTAACCAAAAACAACCTGATTTCCAAAACCAGGAGGAAAGGAGTTCTTGTAAATTGAATTTTCTTTAGAAACTCAAGAATAGAAGAATCTTCAAAGCTCTGACGAAGACTGTAACTCCAGCTCTTCGGAAGTACCACCTTAAATAACTTATTTCTGCATGTTGATATGTTTGCTATTCATTGCCCCCTGTGTAAGGACTCATTTGAGAGATTTAGATTATGGTTAAGTATCAAGCAAAACATAGGTCCACTCGTTCCTTTCAAATAATAAGAACCACATAATTCACTGTGTTTCACTCTTTACTTGAATTGCCAGAAATCTCAGAGCCACACGTGATGCTCAGTCTTGGGCTCCTTGTTTATTTCTGCTTCTTGGTTGGCCCTGGTTTCCTGTTTCAGTTTCTCTGCTTTCTTCCCATGGTCTTCATGTATCTTGGCCCAGTTGCTTCACAGCCTCTCTGGAGAGATGTAGGATGCACTTCGATGGAGCAGAAAGACGGACTTCCAGTGTCATTGCTGCGGCTTCTGCCCCAACTCCTGAAGCCATTGTCCGTCATGATCCTCTCAGGGGGGTTGCCCCAAGCATTCCTAGGTTACCTTGTTAGCCTGACCTCCAAGCTTCCCCCTCTATGTTGACCAGAGCTTTTGAAAATAGTGGTTTAACCCTGCTTACAGCATGGAACTATTCATTCCTTTGAGTCAGATATTTACTTTGAAGGAAATTCAGCCTTAAAAATTCAATTGCAAAAAATACCAAAGCATCTCCTTTGTATGACGAACAACAAAGAAGTGGCAGAAAGTTGTTTGTGCTTACAGTCTTTGGAGAAGACAGTTGTCATTTCTCCCAATAGGAGGAATCCAAAATCGGGGGAACACACACACGCGCGCGTGCACACGCACACATCTATACACAAACAACCACCAACAAACTACTAACTCATACTTCAATGTTCACTTTTGTCATTTTATATCCCATTAATGGATTTTAAAATATTTGACTAAAATATGTTGTTTGTGAATACCTCATTAGGCATCTGAAGCTGGGATGTACCTCAAGAATCTTACATGGGGTTTGATATCCTTTGAGACATGACATGGGGTTGTGAGTCTTAGTCATGGTTACTTCAGTTTTACAAGCAGCAATAATACAGAGATTGGCAAATGGAGTTAAGGTTTTCAATCTCTTTGAGTGTTTGCTCTGTATTGTGACTAATTCTTCCATTGGATCTTTCAGATCTAAACTGGTACTTAGCTATGCCTGTGTCCTTTTCAGTATAGCTACTCAAAAGCTTAAATCGTGTACTTTTTTTCAGTTCCAGAAAGCCTTTTATTGGTCTCTTAATGACTTACTGTAATATTTATTATTTATTATTTTTATAGTTCTCTTCGAGCTCTTTCATCTATTCAGACAACAGGAGTTGTTTCTTCTAGATGCATATCCTTCTCCCTGAGGATTCTGAAGTGTGTTGTTATAGGTATTTTGCCTGCTTCTCCTTTTTCTGTAACTTCAGCAAAGGTGTCTGTCAGGCAGAAGGTCTGTAGAACAGCGGAGAGCAAGGGAGGGATGAAGGGCACAATAGTGTTCAATCCTGTGCCAATGCCGGGCAAGCTCCTGAAAGCCAGTCTCAGACCAACAGAGTCATTCCTGAGGAGGGAGGACCAGTCAGGCCTGCTCCCATCCTGGGGAAATTGGCAACCTCTACATTTAGCTGTCCCTCCATCCTCCGGAGAGGATGGTGGGAGAGATTGGGAATCAGGGAGACACTCTCAAGTTGATGTAATTTTAATCTCTGTCCAGATTTTGATAAGTTTTAGGAAGACAAGGTCAACAGGGCATCAGAAACATCTTGCACCATTTCAAAGTAGAGTTCATCTAGAGAGATGTAGGGATAGTTCAACATCAGGATGTCTATTAGCATAGTACCTCATATCAAAAAATTACAAGAGAAAATGCCCATGATTATATCTATAGGTGCAGAAAAGTCCTTTGTAAAATTTACGGGGAGCAATTCCTAATAAGAATTCTAAGTAAAGTAGGAATAAAGGATGAAGATTAATTACAGATAAAGTTATATATATAAATATATACAGTTATATATAAACTATATATTAATTAGTCATAACTTATCAAATATTGAAATGCCAAAGTTATTTTCCATAAAATCAAAAATAAAACAGAGATGCCAGCTGTGTCTATCATAAGAAAAAATATGTCCAAATAAAAACTTGGAAGTGAATATTCACAGTAGCATTATTCAAATTGGCCAAATGTGGAGATACCGAAATGTCCATTAACTGATGATTAGACAAACAAAATATGGTATGTCTGTACAATGGAAATAGTATTCAACCTAAAAAAGTTTGAAGTATACTGTTACATACACAAATGAACCTTAAAAACATTATGCTAAGAATCCAATCACAAAAGGCCATATATTGTATGAGCCCATTTCTATGAAATGTCCAGAATAGGCAAATCCTTAGAGATGGGAACTGTATTAGCCGTCAAGAGGGACAGGACGAGTTTTCTTGACTGCTAATAGGTATGGAGTTTCTTTTTGGGGTGATGGGAATGTTCTGGAAGTAGTGTTGGTGGTTGTACAATGTAGTGAAAATGCTTAAAAACCACTGAATTGTTTGTACCTCTTAAAATGGTAAGTGTTATGTTGTGTGAATTCTATCTCAATTTAAAAAATACTCTAAACCTTGCACATTCTTAAATAAAGTACATATACACAAAAATGTTTTTCTTTAATAGCAATAACCAATTAGAAATAAGGGTAAATTGTATTCACAATAGCAACAAAAATTTTAATTACATAGGAATCAGTTAAACAAGAAAGATATGGAGGGAATCAGTGAAGAATACTAGAAGGAAGAATGTCATCAAATATCAGTATTTCTAAAAGTAACGTATAATGTAACATAATAATGATCATACTAAATAAATGTTTTTAAAGCTTGCATGGAAGAATCAATGTCTAAAAATAGCTAGGAAAATTACAATAAAGAGTATCTTCCCATATAGTAAAACTGAAAAAAAAAAAAAGTCATCCTTAAATAAAAGAATGTGGTCTTGACCCAGAAATAGGAAAATGAATCAGTGGAGCAGAATTAAAAGGCTTGGGAAATAGATCCAAGTAAATATGAGAAGTTAATATGGTATTTTGTTTCAGTAGATAAAGAACATTCACTTTGGAAATGATTCTGATATACAGGCAATACTGAAGCAAATCTAGGCCCTTTACCTCACATACATATCCTTAGCTGGTAGATTAAGTATATCAGGAAAGAAATCAAGAGGATGCTTAGAAAAGCTGGGGGAAATATCTTATTTCCTTAAGGAAATATCTTTCCTTATTCAAGGAAAGAAAAACTCAGAAGTAAAAACAATAGCAGATACTTCTAACCACAATAGGTTAAATATATATCATGAGAGATATGTGCAATAACTACCATATGGTGACAGTATACATTAAGTATACACACATATATGTAATATGTTATATAGTATATAATATATATAGTATATATACTTAGTTATATATAAACTTAATGTACATATATAATATTTATAACAGTTTACATATGAATGTGTGTGTTTAAAAAATAGATACTAACACACCATTGTAAAGCAATTATACCCCAATAAAGATGTTAAAAAAAAAAAAATTAAAAAAAAAAATAGATAGATGATAGATAGGGAAAAGATTTCTCAAACTCAAGAATGGGAGGAGTTAATACCCCTGCAATCCTTAGAGTTTTACAAATTGATCAGGAAAGGACACAAACTCACAGAAAAATGGGCAGATGTGAACAGAAAAGTCAAAGAAGAGAAATCTAAGCAGATCATACTCATATTATTATTATTATTTTTTTTTTTTTTTGCGGTACGCCGGCCTCTCACCGCTGTGGCCTCTCCCGTTGCGGAGCACAGGCTCCGGACGCGCAGGCTCAGCGGCCATGGCTCACGGGCCCAGCAGCTCCGCGGTATGTGGGATCTTCCCAGACCGGGGCACGAACCCAAGTCCCTTGCCTCGGCAGCGGACTCCCAACCACTGCGCCACCAGGGAGGCCCGATCATACTCATATTAACGTCCACCTCACTAGTATTCAGAGAAAGGCAGATGAATGCAGTAACAAAGATCATATTTTTCACTCATTAGATTGTCACAAATTAAAGTGATTATACCCAGTGGTGGTATTTATGAGAAACGGACACTTTCATATGTAGCTGCTCAGCAAGTGAATTGCTGTAGCTTTTTATAAAGTAATCTGGTAACAGCTATTAAAAAATCAAATTTTTTTGATTTAGCAACCCTACATTGACACTGTCTTCTATAAAAATAGAAGCATCATATTGAAGGAGGTTCATTGCCACATTGTTTTAGTAGCAAAATATTGGAAATGAACACCCATCAGTAGTTACGCTTGCACAAATTATGTAATACCGATCATGTAGAACATTATGCAGTTATCCAAAAGAGTGAGTTAGATACCATAGTCCTGAAGGGATGCCTGTAATGCATTGTTTAATGAAATAAGGAAGTTGCCCAGTAATATCGTAAATATTTTTATAAAAGTCAAAGACACCGTAACGACCATTCTGAATCCTTTTATGTGTGAATGAATGTTCTGTATTTGTCTTCCTTGTCCATAAGGAAGGATGAAGATTATACCTAAAAGATTATATTTAAGAGGTATATAATCCTAAAAGGATTCTACCTAACAGGTTGATATTTGTTACTTTAAGTTTATAAGAAAGATTTAAGGAGGAGGAAGGAAGCTGGTTATCTCATTTTTTTTGTCAGTTGCAATGAGTTTGTGTTATTTTGCAGTGCAGAGAAAATAGAGGAGAATCTAAAAGAACAATATCTTTGATCTGCTAATGTTTCCTTTTCTAAATTACCAGTTTATTTATGCACTTATTCTCATTCTGTAGTTTGTATTGGGTTTAGATGTATTTTCAAGATGCAGCAGAGATAAATGTGAATTTGTTTTTTCATTTAAACCAGAAGCCTGGATTTTGTTTTGAATAATCATTCTGGTAAAATGTCCATTATCTCCCACTTGTAAGGACAGAGTTCCTATAAACAAAGATTGTCCGCATATTCTCAGAGTTGGGCTGGCCTGGCAGTACTGACAGGGGGTGGAGGAAAGGGATCACACTGGGAAAAGACCTTTCAAGGACAAAGCAATATTGAAGCTGGAGCAGGGAAAATCTGTTTGGTTTTCCCAAATCTGTTTGGAAAAGGAGAGGTGTCTTCCAGCCCTGGTCCTGGGCATGAATTCTGTTTCACTCTGCAAGAGTTTCCTCACAAGTTGAGAGGACGTCAAGGTCTCTTTCCAACCTATGAAGTATGGAGATAAAATAATAGTTTAGACTAAAGGCTTGGAGTATGTTGTTGGAATAGCTTATGCAGTATGAGACGTAATCTTTTTCTCTAAATAAGTGAAATACTTTTCCAATAAAACCATTCAAGCTTAGAGTTTGTCATGATTATTTGCATGTTTTGGGATAGTGTAAATTTTTTCTCCTTAGGCACTCTATTCCAAGTTGATCTTATCTTGTTAATAAACAGTGTTTTTTTTTTTTATCAGGATTTCATATGTATTAGAAAAATATGTATATATACTTACTATTTTTTATAATTTCGTCCTTTGTCTCTCCATCTTAGCTCTAATTTTGTCATATTTGCCTAATTTTCTGAAAGTTTATACAATTAATTGGTTAGTTTCAGAGAACTATTGTATTATTAACTCTTTCTTTGTTTTTAATTTGTACATTTTATGGTTAACTTTATTTTCCAAGTACAGGTCTTTACCTCCTTAATTAGATTTGTTCCTAACACGATATTGAGAGAATTACTTTTTCATTTTTTCTCACCTTTGCTTCTTGTGTCTCACTGTGATGGGTAAATGGAATTCTTTTCCTAATTTCTATTCCTGTTAGTTTGTTGTTACTGTGTAGAGTTGCAGCACATTTCTGTATATTAGTTTTGTATCCTGCAACTTTACCCGATTTATTGATGTGCTCTAGTAGATATTTGGTGGCATTCTGAGAGGTTTCCTCAGATGTAGATTCTTCCTTTTTTTCTTTTTTAAAGTGTAGTTGGTTTACAATGTTGTGTTAGTTTCTGATGTACAGCAAAGTGATTCAGGTATATTTTTATATATATATATATATATATATATATTCAGATTCTTTTCCATTATAGCTTATTATAAGGTATTGAATATAGTTCCCTGTGCTGTACAGTAGGACCACATTGTTTATCTATTTTATATATAGTAGTGTATATCTGTTAATCCCAAGCTCCTAATTTATCCCTCTCCCCAGGTATTTTCTTTTTTTTTCTTTTCTTTTTTTTTTTGCGGTATGCGGGCCTCTCACTGTTGTGGCCTCTCCCATTGCGGAGTACAGGCTCCGGACACGCAGGCTCAGCGGCCATGGCTCACGGGCCCAGCCGCTCCACGGCATGTGGGATCTTCCCGGACTGGGGCACGAACCCGTGTCCCCTGCATTGGCAGGCGGACTCTCAACCACTGCGCCACCAGGGAAGCCCTAATTCATCTTTTATACTGCCAAGAGGTAAGTTTTGTGGCAGAAACTCATATCTGGCGTGTGTGACGGTTCAACACCACAGCAGGTTTTACATATATGGGAAGGTGGTGTAGCATCAGCATTGAGCACGGCAAGAATGAATGATGCTTAGAGATGTGGCTCCAAGGGGTAATAACCTGGTAAGAACGAAATTACTCAACATTTATTGGGGGCCAATCTCTGTTGGCCAATCTCTGTTACATAGATGTTGACCCATTTAATCATGACAGGTATTTGGCCGGACAAGTATTGCTGTTCCTTTTTTTAATAAATGAGGGAGCCAAGGGACCTTGGTGCATAGAAGAACCCTTGGGCCAGAGCTAGTAGGCCAGGTCCTTAGTCCCAGATCTGCCACTTCATGGTTGAGTGGTCTTGGAAAAGCTGCTTATTCTCTGTCATCCTTGTGACTTTGGCCCTTGTGATGCTGAAGTCCCTTCCAGCTCTGACACCCACAGCTTAGTCTGTTCCACTGCTCACTAGTCTATGCCATGCACAGGCCAGAGACACTGCTGGCAGACATTGTGTTTCCCTTCACATTGATGTGATTGTGATTTACAAATATGCTGATTCTTTGAGTATGCCAACTGCTTTTTTCAGAATACACCAGAGCCCGATACCCCACCAGAAGCTGGCTCAGAAAATGCTCCAGAGGCTGTTCATGGCTGGCTTGGAAACCTATTCTCTGCAATAAGCCAAAGAAAGATGCCAACTTACTCTGCAGGGGAGAGAAGGCCTCATATAGAGTGGGACACAGGCCTCCTGTGCTCCTCATTCTTTAGGACCAAAGATAATTATCAACATGCCATATTTGGTGCCAACTGTGGGCACTGGCATTAATAATCATTAACACTGTGAATGCAACCTTCAGATTATTACCCAGAGGGATTAAAAGCAGCCAGTATAGCCACAAATGCCCACTGTGTAGCTCAGGCTGCAGCAGGAGGCTTGCGTTCCATGGAGGAAGGTCAGCCTTCTCCCTTCCTAGAGACCCTCACCCAGCCAGGAGGCTTCCTATCGGCACTTCGGGGCCTTCGCAGTATTCACATAAGACAGTTTATCTCATTCATCAGCAGAATGTGATTTCTAAAACATCCGACTTAGCAGTTATCAGCGCCGCAAGAACTATTTCCCAGGGACTAGTTCGTGAGCCCTATCTATATATGTACAGTTTAAATGTTAAATAGACTCAAATGGAAGCTCTTGTAGAGGACATATTTGTATGATAGGTTCAAAGAGGTCTGTTAACTCTCTGATGAAGCTATTTATTTGTTTATTTTAAAAAATGTTAGGAAGAACAAATGCTTGGAAGAGTTTTAAGAGCGTGCAAATCCCACCATTCCTGTTGTTATCTTAGTGGATCCAATGAGGTAGCTAATCAGGATTTCTCACCCAATTATTCTTATGGGACAGAGTTTATGAGCACCTTTCTATGGACAGTCATATAGAAACAACATGCAAGTATCTGCATTTGCTGCATGTCTTTTCACTGACAGTAAGTTTGCAGGGCACTTGTAAAACAGTCTTATAGGAGCCCTGATAAAAATGCCAATATATGGCTTACAATATTTAGAGTGAAATAGTCTGCTCATGCTTGGTTTAGAAAATAAGATGCTTTCCATGATGAACAGCCAAGGTAGAGGTGTTAATATTTCAAGCACTAAAACACTCTTAACTTTAGGTACATCGCCTGTATCTTATTGGTACCTTCTCCTATACTATGGGGATGCTGTCCAGGATTCCTAGTTCTACAGATCAAGGGGCCTGATGAATTTCCCAAGTGCAAATATCAACAGTTAATAAATCAATTTTCTCTTTAAAGGGATTGAGGAGGTAATAGTTCCGGTGGAGTTGTAAAACCTGGGTAAAGGCATTATCCAAACTCCCTTCTACGTGCTCGTCAAGACAAAGTTTACTCCAAGTCTTCTTTTGTGTGTGTGTGAAAAATAGGCATGGACAGTGTTGTTTTTGCAATTTAATATCCATTTCGGTTCAAATTTATGGCAGAAAGAACTATAAAGTTGCAAATAAAAAGCGTTCAGAAGCAAAACATATCCAATCTCCATATCCCTCTATAAAAGTCTGGAATTCTCGTCAGGCATTCTTTAGAAATGCTATCTAGACTTCAAAGTCTCCTTTCAATCCTCCCATCGAATGCTAACCTCAGTCTTCAGGCTGCCCTCATTTCTGATGTGACAGCAACCCTACACCCCAATCTTGACAGGGAGATGGCCTCACCACCAGGTCCGTCTTCCTCCCTCACCTCAGCTGGACTTTCCTCACCAGCTGGAAAGACTTTGTTGTCTTTCAGACAATAGTCAGAGGCCATGGTTGTGACATTTTAAATCTCACATGATTCTTACACATTTACCAACCCTCCCCGTGCCCCCCACCACCCCAAGCTTCCCTTCTCTACCTTTCTGTAGACTTTGACTTCCTGTTATCATTTCGGTAATTAAGACAATTGCTCCCAGGCAAGATTGCTTCACCATATCTGCACTCAGCAAAGGCTGAAAGAGGAAATCCCATTCTATGTTCCAGAAAAGAAAAACAGAGTCTGGCCTTTCAGAATGAAGATGAATGCATGGGAGAAGGAAACATTACTACAGTGAAAAGGTGACATGTTTTCCCATTCAACTGGTTCTGGTGTCAAATCCTTGCCCAACTATTAGAAGTTGTGAGACTTTGGAGAGGTGATTTAATTTTTCTGGGACTTAGGCTCCACAGAGGCAAAACAAGATTAAAATACCTTCTTCATAGGGTTCTAGTGAAGATGAGGGGTTGTAAGTGTCAGGTGTCTTGTTTACTGTAGGTGCTGTTGTAGTCATAGCCCTGGTGGTTATGGTGGTAGAATTGTCATTGGAGATGGTGTTAATGGAGTTGTTGGTAACTGGTGGTGATGGTGATGGTGGAGGTTGTGGGCATGGTGAAGATGGGATGGAGGAAGTGAAGATGGAGGTATTATTGGTAGTTAGAGTTGGTGGATTGGTGATGGTGCAGGTGATGGTGGTGGTGGAGGTGAGGGTGGAGGTGTTGGTGGTGAACTTGTTCGTGGTAGTGACGGTTAAAGTGATCGAGGTGGTGGTGTTAGCAGAGCGGTAGTGGTTTTGAAGTCCCTAAGTCACACATAGAGGAACCCCAAACTTCCAGGGAGAGTTTGACAACAATTTCAGTTAGCATAGGCTAACTGAAAACAGATTTTCTTTAATTTTCTAGGTGAGTAAGTCTTGAACAATGGTGCAAATTTAACATGCAAAGTGAAAAGTGAAATCAGTTTTGGATACATGAGATTTAAGTGTGCATATAATCTTGTGACATCAGGAAAACTGAAAAAACAGTGTTTCAAGGACAGAAAAACCAAAACCATCTGTCTTGAATGCTAAGTTCACATCACGTGATATTGCTAGAGACACAGGCCAAGGAATTAGAGAGACATATACCGCACCCACGCGCACGCACCCATACACACACCTCCTTTTGTTCAATCAACAATCTTGGGAAAGAAGTATTATTATTTCCATTTTTATAGATTTGAAAGCTGAGGCTCAGAGAAGGCAGGAAGCACTGTAGGGAGTTCATGGGCTTCAAAATGAGGCAGATCTTGTACCAATCCTAGGTTGCCCATGCACCGGTCATTTGACTTTTTCTTTCATCCTCTTCAAACTGCAATTTCTTTATCCTTGATAATAATGCTAATAACTATCTAGGTATATTTTTGATCTAATGGCAATTTTATATAAAAGATCTAGCATGGCACTTATCATATAGAAAGTGTTCAATAAAAATACCTGCCTTCTATTCATTCATTCACTTTTTTATTCATCCATCCCATCCATCTAATCTGTATGACAAGTCAAGATAAGTTTTAGTCCATGTTAAACCTCCAAGAATGGTATCAGTTGGAAATTTGGGGTTTCAAGCAGTAGAAAACCTGCTCCATATACACGAAGAATTTATTGCTTAAGGTAACTGAAAAGTCCGACTTCAAGCATGGTTGGACCATGGGCTTGATTGATGTCTCTATGACTCAAGTTTCTTTTGCCCCGTTCAGCATAACTCCCTGTGAGCTATGGGTTAGACTCTCCTCTAGTGATTGTAAGATCAGTATCTTCTAAATGTACACACTCTCACTTTTAAGTCCAGCACGAGGAGAAAGTGTCCCTCATAACCATCCATAGTCCAGGGCCTAATTTCCAGGCAGGAGGATGCATCCAAGTCCAGAACCAATCACTTTTCCCAGTGAGATCAGTTATTCTGCTCAGCTTCAACCAATTGGTACCTGCCCCTGGAGTATGTGAGGCCATTTCCCAAAACACATGCACCGGAGGGGAAGAACTCCATTTCCCCGAAGAAAATGCAGGTTATCGTGTTACTAGAGGAAGGTTGAATTGACTCTGGATGGTAAAGCAACATGTTACCACCACAGAAAATAACACTGTTCTTCCTAAACCTGGTCTTTTCCCCACGTTTCCCTTTCCATGATCCATCCTTTCCACAGCCTGAAACCCAGGACTCATCCTTGACACCTCCCTTGTGCTTCCTGTCTCCCACTGCTAATGCATGGCCAGTTTCTATGAACTGCACCTCTTCTCTCTCTGGGCCTCAATAAGCTATTGTTTTATCAATCTGAAATGCTATTTCCCCATGCTTTCTCCTGTTAGTGTAAGGAATCAGTTCATATGTCATGTTTTCGGGGAAGACTTTCCTGAGGCCCTGCTATATGTAAGTTTCCTCTGCTCTATATTCTCAAATCCCTGACCACAGATTGTAATTGTAAATGGGTGGCCAACGCAAAGCTGAGGCTCACAATGGCATCGTCTGTTTTACTCACCATTGTGCCCCCAGTGACAGTCACAGTGATGACACGGAGGTGATGCTTTGTGAATAATTTGAGTGAATGAGTGAATCCAGGCATCTTGTCCTATATCATGGAGATGGTAAGTGACTGCTAGGTCAGGGCTAAGTCTTCTGACCACATATCTAGTGCCCTCTTTTCTCCCCTGGGAGGAAGCTTGGTAAAACGGGGCAATGTTAAACAGCTAGTCTGTTGGAGCTTCCTGAGGTGACCGGAAGGAAGTGGGGAGACAGAAGTAGATGGCTGGATAAGGAGGGACACTGTGATCCTGAAAAGATGGCGCAGCAGAGCAGAAAAGGAGCTTAACACCGTGGAAAAGCCAATGAACCTGGGTGTGAGGGATTCACAGAAAGGTACCAAGCATTAAGAAGTGAAGGACAATAGATATTAAGGTGGGCACACAGTGCAGCCATCATGGCTGAAGCCCCCATTCCTTCTTTCTGTGACTAAATCCCTGTGAAACTGCTAGTGACAGGCTGGGATTAGCCACCTTCAGGTCCTGGGACTCCCAAGAGTATTCTGGCCAGGACCCATAAGAATGGCTCTTCCTCTTCAAGTCAATCTGCAGAACCCTGTCCTAGTCTAGGATCCCCAAACACTTCCCATTTGCTCTGGAGTTCTGTCGGGGACAGAGCCAACAAAATCACCTTGTTTCTCCAGAGAAACAGAACCAATGGGTGTGTGTGTGTGTGTGTGTGTGTGTGTGTGTGTGTGTGTGTGTGTAGAAAGAGACAGAGAGGAGATTCATTTTAATGAATTGGCTCATGTGATTATGGAGGCTGGATCATCCACATGGTGACTTAGGAACTAGTCCATGTTGCAGTTCAAGTTTGAAGGCTGTCTGCAAGCAGGATTCCTTCTTGCTCAAGGCTAGGTCAGTCTTTGTTCTTGTCAGGCCTTCACCTGATTAGATGAGGCCCACCACATTATGGAGGGTAATCTGCTTTAATCAAAGGCCACCCATTTAAATGTTAATCTCATCCAGAAACTACTCTTGCAGTAACAGCCAGAATAATGTTTGATTAAATATTTGGGCACCATTGTATCTGACAGATACAGTCAACCATCGCATTATCTAATCCTTTGATCTTGGCCAAAGTTAAAGAAAAGTGTTAGGGAAAACTGCCTCTGTGCTATAAATAATGAGAACTAGTAAGATCACTTATCAAAAATTGTCCTTCCTACTTCCTGCCACTTGTGTAAAATTCCAGCATATGAGATCCATTCCTTGGGATTTATAAGCATTTTCATGTTCAAGAGCCCTTCTTAAAATTTAATACCTCGTGGGGGTTCTGTATTTATCTTCCTACACTTTATTGGCAAATTTTATAATTTAGCTATAGTAAGTAAAGCAGGATAAAAATAAGAAGGCCGTTGTAAGGCCTAAATGAGGTTAAAGTTTCTTTACGTTTTAAGCACTAAGTAACCAGCACTGTTTTTGTCATTAGCCATATTGCTATCATGTACAGAATCTAGTACAGTTCTCACAGAACCTGTGTTAAATAGATTTTCCCGTTTTAGAGCTGTGAAAAAAATAGAGGCTTAGCGAGCCTTAGGGTAACTTTCCGAAGTCCCTCCTGTAGTCAGAGATGGAGGCAGAAGTTGATGCCTAGTCTGAAGTCCAGACTAGGACTACTTGTTATTTTTGCTGTTTTACTACTCTCACTTCTGGACTCCCCAAGCCAACCGTGAACCCCAGGAAGAAGTCCCGGTTTGACTCTTCTGGTGCCGCCGGCACCTAGCACGGAGCCAGCCACGTGGCAAGGGGCCTCTAAGTGCTTGTGACGTGAGCCTGTGAAAATAGCTCACACCGTTGATGAATAACCCGCCGGAGCCAAGACGCGGATGCCTGAGGGTGTTACCGGGATTTACACGGGTGGAAGCTGATCTGTTTGCTGAGGAGACAAACGGTGCTAAAGTAACCGGGACCCACAATCGTCCCCGGAGCACCGGCTCGGAAGTGAGCAGCCCCAGCTTCCGGGGCTCCCGGAAGTGAAGCAGACGGAGCCTGCCCTCAGGGTCAGGCCTGACAGAACCTTGAGGTATATTCCCAGGAGCCTCTGTCCAAGGCAGGAACACTGAGGCCCCTTCTCTGAAGCCCAGAGGGAAGCGCAACGCCAGCCCCTGCTGGTGGGGAGGGGGGCAGGCTGGTGTGGTCAGCAGGGGTGCAAGGCCACTTCAGGGCAGTTAAGCTGAAGTAACCCAAGTATGGCCGGGCCCGAGTCACCCTGAACTCGGGGAGCTCCCTCTCAGGTGGGGACCGACACCTGAACCCACCTGCGGCTTCGCCCGGGCTGGCCTTGCCCTGCCTTGTCCAGCCCGGCTCAGCCCAGCCAGGCCAGGCCCCATTGGGTTCCAGCCCAAAGGAATTGAGCCCAAACTGCAGAGCCAGGACCTCTGAGCGAGGGAGTGACGTCAGAGGTGGGTGTGGTGTGGGCCCAGCCCCAGGCAGCATCTGCTCCTGCATCCCTGCATCTAGTGTGATCCGCTGGCTTGGATGTGTTGCCCAGTGACTGTCTGAGCACTATGTTCTGGGTACCTATGTATATGTCTGTGTTAATGCCTGTGTGTTTTGTTGGCTCGTGTGTCTTGGGATGTTGTCCCTGGAAAATGAAAACATAATTGACTTCGTTGTAAAATTTGGTTGGTCAAAGAGCAGCGATCCTTAGGGGTTTAAAAAATTCCTCTTATGTGCAAGGCCTCGTGCTACGGGCTGAAGGGATTTAGGACACTGAACGGAACCAGCCTTTAAACTCGGGGAGTGTGCGGTCAGCCAGGAGAACACGCTTTCCCGTGAGAGCCGAGCTTGCGGCCCAGGAGTATTTGTGGGGCACCTGGGACGGGCGCAGAGGCGCCGTGGTCCCTGCAGCGTGGTGGCCTGAGGCCTCGGCATCGGGCAGGCGCGGGGTGCGCAAGAGTTGTGTGGCAGGGCTTGCCGCTTTCTTCAAGTATTTCCCCTCTCGGATAAATACAGAAACTGTGTGTCTTTTTCTTCATGATTTCAGAATTCAAAATATGTATCAAAATGATAAGGGCAAAATGCCACTTTCTGGCTTCGTTTCTCCAGAGCCATCCAGACTCCATGGTCACCATAGCCCAACCTGGGGTCTCCTCCTCCTGAGGTGATGATTGCTGGTGTCTGATCATGGTGCTTGGACTAAAGGTGCCATGGAGTCAGGCAGAGACGCTGCAAAGGGAATCCAGTTGGGCTAAACCATCACTGGTCTGGAAAAGGGGGACATTCCATTTAAGAGGAAGCAACTCAACCGTGAATGAGAAACTCAGGACTCTGAGGCTGGGAGGCTCTGAGGATTTAACAGGACGCTAGAGGAGAAAATGAGATATTTGTGAGGGTTCCTTAAAGAGAAGAGAAACAGAGAGAGAAAGGGAGAGGGAGAGAAAGAAGAGGGAGGGAGAGGGAGAGAACAAAACAGGAGATAAATACCCTGATGACAAATCCAGAGACAATGCCTGGAGCTTCTCCTCACATTTCAAGTTGCTCTGTGGGCTCCTTAACAAAATCGGCTTGCACAGCCCATGGTGGCTCATCCCTTGTATAGCACACAACCCACTAGCGTAAATGCAATAATGGGGCAGCCCCAGCCTGCGCCCACGCACCCTCTGTTGTCCTCTGACAGATACCAGTGTCAGGCCTGTGCCTATGAGCTTAGCCGCCAGGTCAAGGAAATTTGAGAAACGCCCTCCGGGTCTACCACTTAGCATTTGGCTGGCATTTCACTTGCCACTGCTGAGAGAGCTTCTGGAGAAGGAATCCCCCTGCTGGGTTTCCCTACCAGACACAGAGCCTTGGATATTGAATGTACTCAATAAATACTTAATAAGTACCTGGCCACTTAAGTCATTCCACATGGGGAATTGTTATGTGAGTCTCCAATAAAACTCAGAAGGTTTTGCCATGAGATTGACTCTGGCATGGAGGGGGCCTCACGCTGGCATCCTTCTGACTGTCACATCACTAATGTACCTGGTATAAGCTTCAGGGTGTGTGTTTAGGGAATGGGTGCCTGAAGAAACAGAGGGACTCTGCTCACCCTTTCCCATACTGTAGTTGGTGATCTGCCCAAGGCCATTCTATTCTACTCTCAGTTTGTTTTAAAAGGTATAAAGGGAATACAGCTGGGCATAGGGTCCTCGTGAGGGTCTTATGATACCCAGTGCCACCTTGGATTTGGCGTGGGCAGGCCATTAGACATTTCAGGAAGGCTGAATCTCATGTGGGCTCCATTGGTTTGGTGAGGAAAGGTCTCTCATTTACTAGGGATGGCTACATGACACTCAGAGAAAATCCAGGGAACACTTATTCTTGGGATCAGCTGCGTAGCAACCAACTCACTTGACCAGTCTCATTCACTGCCTGATGAGTGAGGCAAAGACAGTCTTGGGGTCCTCTGGCCATATCATGCTTTACACAGGAACTTCCCTGAGAATGTAGACCAAGCCTCCAGCCACTCGATGGAACAAGATCGTGCGAAGAACTTAGCAAAGATGGACTGCGTGAAGCTCCCTAGCTTCTTAGAAAGCAAAGCGCCCATCTCCATCTATCACCACAAATGGCTGGCCTGAACGGCTTGGTGTCTTCAGTCTGTGCCATAATATTTCATTCAACGACCCATTCGTTACACACATCCTGAAAGCCAATAACGTTAATGTAAATAATTGGGGAAGCATTGTTCCATCTGTTGAAAATGTGCAGTAGTTGCTTTGCCCCTTGTCTAAACTGGGGCGGCTACTTTCAGGCAAGTTTGGGAGGTAAATGAACTGTCTGGATGCTTTTCTTGGCAGTCTCTCTTATTAGTGGGAGGTGGCAGTAACGAGAACATGAGGAAGACAGAAAGTGTTTACTTAAAGTCGTGGCCAAATGGCGAGGGAGAGTTAAGATAAATCATCAGCTGTCAATGATGACAACTTCAGACTGCTACTAGTTCCCTCCTGTTTATGGAGTTTCAGATGCTACATTTAGAATGGGAAGGAGTTTGTTAAAGCGTTATTGGTAGAAGTTGCTGGTTGTTTAGATGTCAGTGTTTGAGGCAAGAGATAGCAGCCACCCAGACTGGGAACTGTGAAGGCATGAAGCCCATTCTGAGTGAGTCTCTGCCCAGTGAACAGGCACCACCGACTCATAACACCCTTCAAGACTCAGCCCGTGGATCAGCTGAGACTTCTGACACGTTTGTCACATGACGAGGCATAATAGAGTATTATACTGAAGGGCCAAATGGATAAATGAGCTGGGTTCTTTGCTTTTCAAGAAAGCAAGATAACTTTGCTTGGGTGTTGACTTTTAAATTGCAGCTTAGAGCTTGGTTCACATGAACAAAAGACCAGAAACCTTTGAGGGTAACCAGTGTCCTTAACAGTTTCTCCCCAGACTCCTCTCTGAATGTGTATCCATTTAAAACATTAGCTCTTCTGAGTCTTCAGTGTTTATTTTACTAAACTGCAATGTCTTCCTCCGCCCTGGAGCTCACTCATAGCAAAAATGACTGCATTGGGGGCAAGTTTCAGAGAATGAATCCACTCCATTCTTGCACACAAGGCTTGTGAGGATCTGTAAAGAGCTCTTCTGTGACTTATGCATCCCTTCTCTGTATATGTCTCTCAAATATTTATGAAGAGCCAGCCAGGGTCCAGATACAATGGCGAGTGTGACCATACTGGCAGCGGTATGGTGTAATTAGGAAGGACTGTTATGTCAACAATTCACCTCAAAAAATGGCCAAACTGTGGGGATGGAAGCTTGTATAAATTATCGAGAAGGGGAAAGATAGGTAGAGTTCAAATCCCTGAGGAAGTTGGAGAAGACGACACTTAATCCAGGTCTTGAATGTTCAGTAGGAGTTTTCCAGATGAGCAAGTGAGGCCAGATTACTCTAGGCAGAGGAAACAGCAGGTTAAAAGACAAAGCATGTCCTGGTTGGAGAATTGCTGAGTAGCTCTGTGTGGCTGAGCGTGACTTACAAGGGATGCTGGCTGAAGGTTGAATAGGATGATTGTAAATTTTATAAAGATTGAGTAAGTCCTGTACATACAAACCTTTAAGTTTTGAACTTTCAAAGATGCGAACGTGCTTTCCATCAACGTCAGGCGTGAGTGAAATTGCAGCTTGCCCTCCGTCCCCTATTGCTGACGATCCTTCAGCTCTACCATCTTCCACCTCCTCTCCCTCCTCCAGTCAGTGACTCTTCTTGCCTGTTCACTCGATGCCAGCCCCTGTATGCCAGCTGTTATACTGTACTACTGTACTTTTCAAGGTACTGGACTATAAGATTAAAAATGTTTTCTTTATGTTTTGTTTGTTTTTTATGCATTATTTGTGTGAAAAGTATTATAAACCTATTACAGTACAGTACTGTATAGCCAATTGTGTTAGTTGGGTACCTAGGCTAACTTTGTTGGACTTATGAACAAATTGGACTACAAACACGCTCTCGGAACGGAACTCGTTCGTACCTAGGGGACTTACTGTAATTGGTAAAAGAGAAAACAAAGCAGCAACATTGAAAACAAAATAAATTCCCACCTTAGTCTTTCATCTGTGCTTTAACACTGCCTTTTGTTGAAAGTTTTTGAAAGAGACAAAATCACCCAGAATTTCTAATGAAATGTTTGTTGAGGGAAGATTGATTTCATTTTCAGAGGAAAGTCAAACTAAGATTATCTGAGGTGTTTTATCTACACAGTTAAAATTCTGGGTTTTGAGGTAGGAGAGAGAGAGTTTGAGAAGGAAAGAGGACGTCTCAGGCATGACCAGTAGCCTGAGAAATTAACTTCAGAAACGGTTATGAGGGTGGTAGGAAGGGGCAGTGGTACACTCAGGCATAATCTTCTCCCCTTGCTACTCATCCCCCTCACTCCACCTCTTATGGGTTGAATTGTATCCCTCCAAAAGGTATTATAGTCCTAACTTCCAGAACCTGTGGATGTGACCGTATTTGGAAATAGAGTCTTTACAGATGATCAAGTTAAGATGAGGTCGTTAGGATGTCCCCTAGTCCAATATGACCTTGACATAAAAGGGGAAAATTTCTAAACAGATATGCACACAGTGAGAACACCATGTGAACATGAAGGCAGAGATTGGGGTGATGTGTCTACAAACCAAAAAATGCCAAAGATTGCCAGCAACCAGAAACTAGGAGAGAGGCATGGGACAGATTCTCTTTCACAGCCCTCAGAACCAAATACGCTGACACCTTGATTTCACATGTCTGGCCTCCAGAACTGGGAGAGAATAGATTTCTGTTGTTTGACCCACTCAGTTTGTAGTACTTTGTTACGCAGCCCCAGAAAACTAATATAGTGCTGGATTATGGAAACAGATTTGAAGCAGCCTTAGATGGGAAGAAGGGAAAGGGCATGAGAGTAGGACGTCTGACTGATGGGGGAGAATTTAAGATAGACTGGAAATATACATGAAACAGCCCAGAGTAATGGCACTCCAGATGGTTCTGAGCTGCATAAGATGACTCCAGTCCATGCCTGGCTGTATGGTACTTTTCGAATGAAAATTGATTTTATGGCAATAAACCTGAAAGGATTTTAGACTGTAGAGTCTGTAGAACTCAAATAAGTGCTTCATCAGGAATCAAAATCAGAGGCTTGGGCTTCCCTGGTGGCGCAGTGGTTGAGAGTCCGCCTGCCGATGCAGGGCACGTGGGTTCGTGCCCCGGTCCGGGAAGATCCCGCATGCCGCGGAGCGGCTGGGCCCATGAGCCATGGCCGCTGAGCCTGCGCGTCCGGAGCCTGTGCTCCGCAACGGGAGAGGCCACAACGGTGAGAGGCCCAAGTAGCGCAAAAAAAAAAAAAAAAAAAAATCAGAGGCTTGTGGGAGCTTATGCTCCAACCAGGGGTCACGGATCGAACCCGTGCCCCATGCAGTGGAAGTGTGCAGCTCTAACAAGTGGACCACCAGGCAATTACCAAAATCAGTTCATTCTTGATGGAGGGAATATGTGTGTGATGTAGCTATCCAAGGAAACCATGTGACTTGGACTTTCAAAGCATGTGCTTCAAAAAAGAAAGGAATGATTATCCATTGCAAAAAAATGTTTAGTGGTTGGCACTTGTTAACATGGAGGAGACACTGTAGGGTGGATTTAAAGATGTGCTGTGGGTCATATGGCAGCAGCCTCACAAAATGTGGATGCAAAATAAGGTAGTATTTCCTCAATACTCATGTTATTAAAGCATGACCCCCTGACTGGCCCATCTGTCAGAGACTGCCCCCTCCCCTCCACATAGCCCCAGGCATTTCTCAGACTCTCACCTTCTCTAAAACACTTTTCTTCCTTCTGCTCCAACCCTCTGTCTTGCTGGTAGGTTCTTAGTGTCTTTCCTGCTAGGAATCCCCCAATGAGATCTTTGTTCTGCTGGCACTGTTGTCTTCTTGCATGTCCACCCTGGGCAGACCCCTCCTCCACTCCAGGCTCAGAGAGTGAGTCCTCCTCTGATCCTTGCAGTTGATAGCAGGCTAAGACTTTAGCAAGACTTTACCAAAGGCCTGAGGGGAACCCACAGAGTAATGTCTGTGCCCAAACACAAACCTTGCCCTGATAGGCCTACCTGAGGCAGGATTGAATCTTCACATCCAAGACTCTAAGCCAAACCCCTCCCTGGCCCTATATGGAAGCATCCACCCTCCTTCTCAGTCCTATTCCAGGTTGGCTGTAGGGCTGCTTCCCCAGGGGAAACCCTGCTCCCCACTCACAAGTGATGGTTTGACCCTAATGGAATAGACATTGCAAAAAGCATACTTAACCACATACTAGACATGATTCAGGCATTCAGCAAATATTTATTGGATGCTGACAACAACGAACGAGATAGACAACCTTTCTGCTCTTGTGGAATTTATGTTCTAGTGGGGGAAGAAAAACCATGAGGAAACAAAGGGAAAACATTAGGGAATATGATTAGTGCTGTGAAGAAAATGAAAAAGGTTGATGGGTAAAGATACAGGGCCTAACACCTGACAGGACAGGGGAAGATGAATAATGTTTCCTGGATTAGCAGGATGATGATATTACACATTAGAATAACAAGTATCACAGGAAAGGTACCGATGGGAATGTAAAGGAGGAAGATTTTCTTCTGATGTTTAATTTCACAGCTTTTAGAAGTTGTGATTCTATGCAGACTTATTCCCACTGGTCTCTTTTTCAGTCCCTCATGAGATTTTGTGCTCATTTAAGAGATGGATTTGTGTTCCATGAGCCAGGATGCCTGACTACGATGATAAAAAGTAAAGCTTCTTAAATTTAGGAGCTTTCAAAAGTTTGTCACAGATGGAAGCTGTTATTGAGACCAGATATTCTAACTTCTTCTTTTGTAGCACTTTCCATTTACGTTATGATCCATTTCCAAAAGTACAACAGAGGAGGCAAAAAGAATAAGATGACCATCCTTAGAAGTCATCCCAATATGGACATTTGTTGAAAATCAATATGAACTCAGCTGTGACTTACTGGATACTAACTTGAAAAGGCTATTAAAAAGCCAGCTCTGTCATTAGCCATGTGTAATGACATAACAACTTGGGTAATGTTGTTCAAACTCTGTCCATTTTCCTCAAGTGTAAAATGAGTTTAATAATACTTAGGAGCATTGTTGTGAGTAGTACATGATACATGGGAAAATGGATGGAACAGTTCCTGACAATATTGGATGTTGGCAAAGTGATTGTTTGCACATTTTATGATACAGGCATTTGTTCATTTTTTTGCCCTAGAGACTGGTTTATTGAATGAATGAGGGAATGACTGAAATCTGTGCTTATACAGAATTGTAAGAGCAGAACAGATGATAACTCAGCAACTAAACTCTAGACCAAATTAAATGTCAACAGACAGTGATGGTCTTCACCTCACATTGGTCTCAAATAAAGGAGTTGTTTCATCAGGAAACATTCATGGGTCCAGATGCACATTTCTAAGTGTGCAAATGATGCTGTGGTGACAGCATGTCCCACTGCACATACTAAATGGAATCAAGGTGCATGAGCAGATGGCCAAGAAAGGCCATCAAATGATGCTATGAAGCCAAGAAGAGTTATGGTATAACCCAATATAATCCTGAGGTCCAAAAGGGTTTGGAAGAGTGGGATCTAACGTATAATTTTATTCATTTTAAGAAGACAGTCCTTGTCTTTAAGAAAATGCTTGGGATTGGGTTTACAATAAATAATGAATAAGTACATGTGAAAGAAATGGACACTGGTATTCTTGGAAGACCCTTAATAGTTTTTAGGAACTTTATTGAGTAAAGGATGCTTTAGTTTGACTTGTACTTTCCTAGTTTTACAGACTGCAATATCCTATAGAAACATCACAGTTTGGCAGCTTGAAAATCATCAATAGGGACCTCTAGCTATTTCTTAAATTCCCTTTCAGATGGTCTCAACATCTGTGTCATATCTGAGTCTGCTTCTATTGACTGATTTATCTCTTAGCATCATGTTGTTTTCTCTTACTTTTTCAAATACTCTGTAAATTTTTGTTTAAAGCCAAACACCTTGTGTAGGACAGTAGATGCTGAGGTAACTAATTTTTTTATTAATCATAGGAGTGAATGTACATTTCTTTCCAGTGCTTTTTTTTTCTTTTTTGGTCATCTCAATAAAGGCTCTTTTTAAAAAATTTTTTACATCTTTATTAGAGTATAATTGCTTTACAATGTTGTGTTACTTTCTGCTGTACAACAAAATGAATCAGCTGTATGCATACATATATCCCCATACCCCCTCCATCTGGTGTCTCCCTCCCACCCTCCCTATCCCGCCCCTATAGGTCATCACAAACCACTGAGCTGATCTCCCTGTGCTATGCAGCAGCTTCCCGCTAGCTATATGTTTTACATTTGGTAATGTATATATGTCATTGCTACTCTCTTACTTTGTCCCAGCTTACCCTTCCCTCCCTGTGCCATGTTTTTAATGAGAGAGTTTGAATTAATCCAGTCAGGAGTAAGGCTGGGTTTGAGATTTATTGTTGCTATGGTTACCATCAGTGCACCAGAGACTTCAAATTCCTTCAGTCATTTTTTTTTTTAACATCTTTATTGGAGTATAATTGCTTTACAATGGTGTGATAGTTTCTGCTTTATAACAAAGTGAATCAGCTATACATATACATATATCCTCATATTTCTTCCCTCTTGCATCTCCCTCCCACCCTCCCTATCCCATCCCTCTATGTGGTCACAAAGCACCGAGCTGATCTCCCTGTGCTATGTGGCTGCTTCCCACTAGCTATCTATTTTACAATTGGTAGTGTATATATGTCCATGCCACTCTCTCGCTTCATCCCAGCTTTCCCTTCCCCTCCCCAGGTCCTCAAATCCATTCTGTATGTCTTCGTCTTTATTCCTGTCCTGGGCCGAGTTTCGTCAGAACCTTTTTTTTTTTTTTCGATTCCATGTATATGTGTTAGCGTACGGTATTTATTTTTCTCTTTCTGACTTACTTCACTTGGCATGACAGACTCTATGTCCACCCATCTCACTACAAATAACTCAATTTCGTTTCTTTTTATTGCTGAGTAATATTCCATTGTATATATGTGCCACATCTTCTTTATCCATTGATCTGTCAATGGACACTTAGGTTGTTTCCATGTGCTGGCTATTGTAAATAGAGCTGCAATGAACATTGTGGTATATGACTCTTTTTGAATTATAGTTTTCTCAGGGTATATGCCTAGTAGTAGGATTGCTGGGTCATATGGTAGTTCTATTTTTAGTTTTTTAAGGAACCTCCATACTGTTCTCCATAGTAGCTGTATCAAACTACATTCCCACCAACAGTGCAAGAGGGTTCCCTTTTCTCTACACCCTCTCCAGCATTTATTGTTTGTAGATTTTTCATGATGGCCATTCTGACTGGTGTGAGGTGATACCTCATTGTAGATTTGATTTGCATTTCTCTAATGATTAGTGATGTTGAGCATCCTTTCATGTGCTTGTTGGCAATCTGTATATCTTCTTTGGAGAAATGCATATTTAGGTGTTCTGCCCATTTTTGGATTGGGTCGTTTGTTTCTTTGATATTGAGCTGCATGAGCTGCTTGTAAATTTTGGAGATTAATCCTTTGTCAGTTGCTTCATTTGCAAATATTTTCTCCCATTCTGAGGGTTGCCTTTTCATCTTGTTTATGTTTTCCTTTGCTGTGCAAAAGCTTTTAACTTTCCTTAGGTCCCATTTGTTTACTTTTGTTTTTATTTCCATTACTCTAGGAGGTGGGTCAAAAACGGTCTTCCTGTCATTTATGTCATAGAGTGTTCTGCCTATGTTTTCCTCTAAGAGTTTTACAGTGTCTGGCCTTACATTTGGGTCTTTAATCCATTTTGAGTTTATTTTTTGTATGGTGCTAGGGAGTGTTCTAATTTCATTCTTTTACATGTAGCTGTCCAGTTTTCCCAGCACTACTTATTGAAGAGGCTGTCTTTTCTCCATTGTATATTCTTGCCTCCTTTATCAAAGATAAGGTGACCATCTGTGCGTGGGTTTATCTCTGGGCTTTCTATCCTGTTCCACTTATCTATATTTCTGTTTTTGTACCACTACCATACTGTCTTGATTACTGTAGTTTTGTAGTATAGTCTGAAGTCAGAGAACCTGATTCCTCCAGCTCCATTTTTCTTTTTCAGGACTGCTTTGGCTACTTGGGGTCTTTTGTGTTTCCATACAAATTGTGAAATTTTTTGTTCTAGTTCTGTGAAAAATGCCATTGGTAGTTTGATAGGGATTGTATTGAATCTGTAGATTGCTTTGGGTAGTATAGTCATTTTCACAATGTTGATTCTTCCAATCCACAAATATTGTATATCTCTCCATCTGTTTGTATCATCGTTAATTTCTTTCATCAGTGTCTTATAGTTCTCTGCATACAGGTCTTTTGTCTCCCTAGGTAGGTTTATTCCTAGGTATTTTATTCTTTTTGTTTCAATGGTAAATGGGAGTGTTTCCTTAATTTCTCTTTCAGAATTTTCATCATTAGTGTATAGGAACACAAGAGATTTCTGTGCATTAATTTTGTATCCTGGTACTTTACCAAATTCATTGATTAGCTCTATTAGTTTTCTGTTAGTGTCTTTAGGATTCTCTATGTATAGTATCATATATTCTGCAAGAGAGACAGCTTTACTTCTTCTTTTCCAAGTTGGATTCCTTTTATTTCTTTTTCTTCTCGGACTGCTGTGGCTAAAACTTCCAAAACTATGTTGAATAATAGTGGTGAGAGTGGACAACCTTGTCTTGTTCCTGATCTTAGAGGAAATGTTTTCAGTTGTTCACCATTGAGAATGATGTTGACTGTGGGTTTGTCATATTTGGCCTTTATTATGTTAGGTTAAGTTCCCTCTATGCCTATTTTCTGGAGAGTTTTTTTATCATAAATTGGTGTTGAATTTTGTCAAAAGCTTTTTCTGCATCTATTGAGGTGATCATGTGGTTTTTCTCCTTGTATTTGTTAATACAGTGTATCACATTGATTGATTTGCATATACTGAAAAATCCTTGCATTCCTGGGATAAACCCCAGTTGATCATGGTGTATGATCCTTTCAATGTGCTGTTGGATTCTGTTTGCTAGTATTTTGTTGAGTATTTTTGCATCTATGTTCATCAGTGATATTGGCTTGTAGTTTTCTTTCTTTGTGACATCTTTGTCTGGTTTTGGTATCAGGGTGATGGTGGCCTTGTAGAATGAGTTTGGGAGTGTTCTTCCCTCTGCTATATTTTGGAAGAGTTTGAGAAGGATAGATGTTAGCTCTTCTCTAAATGTTTGATCCTGTGAAGCCATCTGGTCCTGGGCTTTTGTTTTGTGGAAGATTTTTAATCACAGTTTCAATTTCAGTGCTTGTGACTGGTCTGTTTATATTTTCCATTTCTTCCTGGTTCAGCCTCAGAATGTTGTGCTTTTTGAAGAATTTGTCCATTTCTTCCAGGTTGTCCATTTTATTGGCATACAGTTCCTTGTAGTAATCTCTCATGATCCTTTGTATTTCTGCAGTATCAGTAGTTACTTCTCATTTTTCATTTCTAATTCTGTTGATTTGAGTCTTCTCCCTTTTTTTCTTGATGAGTCTGGCTAGTGGTTTATCAATTTTTTTTATCCTCTCAAAGACCCAGCTTTTAGTTTTATTGATGTTTGCTATTGTTTCCTTCATTTCTTTTTCATTTATTTACGATCTGAGTTTTATGAATTCTTTCCTTCTGCTAACTTTGGGGGTGGGTTGTTCTTCTTTCTCTAATTGCTTTAGGTGTAAGGTTAGGTTGTTTATTTGAGAAGTTTCTTGTTATTTGTGGTAGTATTGTAATGCTATAAACTTCCCTTTTAGACTGCTTTTGCTGCATCCCATAGGTTTGGGTCATCATGGTTTCATTGTCATTAGATTCTAGGTATTTTTTGATTTCCTCTTGGTTATTTAGTAGTGTATTGTTTAGCCTCCATGTGTTTGTATTTTTTCCAGATTTTCTTCCTGTAATTGATATGTAGTCTCATAGTGTTGAGGTTGGAAAAGATACGTGATACAATTTCAATTTTCTTAAATTTATCAAAGCTTGATCTGTGACCCAAGATATGATCTATCCTGGAGAATGTTCCATGAGCGCTTGAGAAGAAATTGTATTCTGTTGTTTTGGGATGGAATGTCCTATAAATATCAATTAAGTCTATCTTTTTTAATGTATCATTTAAAGCTTGTGTTTCCGTACTTATTTTCATTTTGGATGATCTGTCTATAGGTGAAGGTGGGGTGTTAAAATCCCCTACTATGATTGTGTTACTCTTGATTCCCCTGTTTCTGGCTGTTAGCATTTGCCTTATGTATTGAGGTGCTCCTATGTTGGGTGCATAAATATTTAAAATTGTTACATCTTCTTCTTGGATTGATCCCTTGATCACTATGTAGTGTCCTTCTTTGTCTCTTGTAATAGTATTTAGTTTAAAGTCTACTTTGTCTGATATGAGAATTGCTACTCCAGCTTTCTTTTGATTTCCATTTGCATGAAATAACTTTTTCCATCCCCTCACTTTCAGTCTGTATGTGTCCCTAGGTCTGAAGTGGGTCTCTTGTAGACAGCATATATATGGGTCTTGTTTTTGTATCCATTCAGCCAGTCTATGTCTTTTGGTGGGAGCATTTAAACCATTTACATTTAAGGTAGTTATCCATATGTATGTTCCTATTACCATTTTCTTAATTGTTTTGGGTTTGTTATTGTAGGTCTTTTCCTTCTCTTGTGTTTCCTGCCTAGAGAAGTTCCTTTAGCATTTGTTGTAAAGCTGGTTTTGTGGTGCTGAATTCTCTTAGCTTTTGCTTGTTTGTAGAGGTTTTACTTTCTCCATTGACTCTGAATGAGATCCTTGCTGCGTAAGAGTAATCTTGGTTTTAGGCTTTTCCCTTTCATCACTTTAAATATGTCCTGCCACTCCCTTCTGGCTTCCAGAGTTTCTGCTGAAAAATCAGCTGTTAACCTGACGGGGATTCCCTTGTATGTTAGTTGTTATTTTTCCCTTGCAGCTTTTAATACGTTTTCTTTGTATTTAATTTTTGATAGTTTGATTAATATGTGTCTTGGCGTGTTTCTCCTTGGATTTATCCTGTGTGAGACTCTCTGCACTTCCTGGACTTGATTGACTATTTCCTTTTCCATATTAGGGAAGTTTTCACCTATTATCTCTTCAAATATTTTCTCAGTCCCTTTCTTTTACTCTTCTTCTTCTGAGACCACTATAATTCGAATGTTGGTGTGTTTAATGTTGTCCCAGAGGTCTCTGAGACTGTCTGCAATTCTTTTCATTCTTTTTTCTTTATTCTGCTCTGCAGTAGTTATTTCCACTATTTTATCATTCAGGTCACCTATCCGTTCTTCTGCCTCAGTTGTTCTGCTATTGATTCCTTCTAGAGAATTTTTAATTTCATTTATTGTGTTGTTCATCATTGTTTGTTTGCTCTTTAGTTCTTCTAGGTCCTTGTTAAACATTTCTTGTATTTTCTCCATTCTATTTCCAAGATTTTGGATCACCTTTACTGTCATTTCTCTGAATGCTGTTTCAGGAAGGCTGCCTATCTCCTCATTTGTTTGGCCTGGTGGGTTTTTACCTTGCTCTTTCATCTGCTGTGTGTTTCTCTGTCTTCTCATTTTGCTTAACTTACTCTGTTTGGGGTCTCCTTTTCACAGGTTGCAGGTTTGTAGTTCCTGTTGTTTTTGGTGTCTGACCCCAGTGGCTAAGGTTGGTTCAGTGGTTTGTGTAGGCTTCCTGGTGGAGGGGACTGGTGCCTGTGTTCCCGTGGATGAGTCTGGATCTTCTCTTTCCGGTGGGCAGGACCGCGTCCGGTGGTGTGTTTTGGGGTGTCTGTAACCTTATTATGATTTTATGCAGCCTCTCTGCTAATGGGTGGGGTTGTGTTCCTGGCTTGCTAGTTGTTTTGCATAGCGTGTCCAGCACTGCAGCTTGCTGGTTATTAAGTGGAGCTGGGTCTTAGCGTTGAGATAGAGACCTCTGGGAGAGCTTTTGCTGTTTGATATTACATGGAGCCAGGAGATCTCTGGGGAACCAATGTCCTGAGCTTGGCTATCCCAACTCAGAGGCACAGGCCTCACACCTGGCTGGAGCACCAAGACCTTGTTAGCCACATGGCTCAGAAGAAAAGGGAGAAGAAAAGAAAGAAAAAATAAAATAAATTAAAAAAATATTAAGAATAAAAAAATTTAAAAGTATTTAGAAAAAGAAAGAAAGCAGAGAGCAACCAAACCAACAAATTCTCCAATGATAAAAAGTGCTAAAAATTGTACTAAAAAAAAAAAAAAAAAGGACCATAGGACATGTGGTCAAAGCAAAGATATACAGACAAAATCAGACAAAGAAACATACACATACACACTCACAAAAAGAGAAAAAGGAAAAAAAATATGTATCTACATATATAAATAAAGGAAGAGAGCAACCAAATGCATAAACAAATCTACCAACGATAATAAAGTCTAAATGCTAAGCTAAGCTAAACACGAGAGTAGAAACTAATTAGATGCAGAAAGCAAACCCCAAGTCTACAGTTGCCCCCAGTGTCCACAACCTCAATTTGGGATGGTTCGTTGTCTATTCATGTATTCCACAGATGCAGGTACATCAAGTTGATTGTGGAGCTTTAATCCGCTGCTCCCGAGGCGGCTGGGAGAGATTTCCCTTTCTCTTCTTTGTTCGCACAGCTCCGGAGGTTCAGCTTTGGATTTGGCCCCGCCTCTGCGTATAGGTCGCCTGAGGGCGTCTGTTCCCCGCCCAGACAGGACGGGGTTAAAGGAGCAGCTGCTTCGGGGGCTCTGGCTCACTCAGGCCGGGGATAGGGAGGGGTATGGATGCCGGGCGAGCCTGCGGCAGCAGAGTCCGGCGTGACGTTGCCCCAGCCTGAGGCGCGCCGTGTGTTGTCCCGGGGAAGTTGTCCCTGGATCCCGGGACCCTGGCAGTGGCAGGCTGCACAGGCTCCCGGGAGGGGAGGTGTGGAGAGTGACCCGTGCTTGCACACAGGCTTCTTGGTGGCCGCAGCAGCAGCCTTAGCATTTCATGCCCATCTCTGAGGTCCGCGCTGATAGCCGTGGCTTGCGCCCGTTTCTGGAGCTCTTTTAGGCGGTGCTCTGTATCCCCTCTCCTCGTGCAGCCCGAAACAATGGTCTCTTGCCTCTTTGGCGGCTCCACACTTTTTTCTGGACTCCCTCCCGGCCAGCCGTGGCGCACTAACCCCCTGCAGGCTGTGTTCCCGCCGCCAGTCCTCTCCCTGCGCTCCGCCGGAAGCCCGAGCCTCAGCTCGCAGCCCCGCCCGCCCCGGCGGGTGAGCAGACAAGCCTCTCGGGCTGGTGAATGCCGGTCGGCACCGATCCTCTGTGCGGGAATTTCTCCGCTTTGCCCTCCGCACCCCTGTTGCTGCGCTCTCCTCCGCGGCTCTGAAGCTTCCCGCCTCCGCCACCCGCAGTCTCCGCCAGCGAAGGGGCTCCTAGTGTGTGGGAACCTTTCCTCCTTCACGGCTCCCTCCCACTGGTGCAGGTACAGTCCCTATTCTTTTGTCTCTGTTTTTTCTTTTGCCCTACCCACGTACGTGGGGGTTTCTTGCCTTTTGGAAGGTCTGAGGTGTTCTGCCAGTGTTCAGTAGGTGTTCTGTAGGAGTTGTTCTACATATAGATGTATTTCTGATGTATTTGTGGGGATGAAGGTGATCTTCGCGTCTTACTCGTCCGCCATGTTGAAGGTCTCGCGTTCGTTTTTTTTTTAACGCGTCTCCGAATAACTGCGGGTTTGAAGTGCTTGGTAATGATCTCTGGTTGCTCGTCAAGTAGAATTTCTGACCAGTCGTCCTCCAAATTGTCAAGGTCTCGAAAAACAAGGAAAGCCTTAGAAACTGTCACAGCCAAGAGAAGCCCAAGGGGACAGGATGATCCACTGTAATGTGGACTCGTGGAAGGGGTCAGTTGTGGAGGCTGCAATTCCCAAATCAAGGGGCCATCGGGGTCAGTTTCTGATAAAAGCTCTCTTCCTGGCGTGCAGATGGCCGCCTTGCTGTGTTCTCACCTGGTGGAGAGGGCCAGTCATCGTTTGTACGTCAGTGCCCCAGATCCTCCCTCAGCTGTAGTTCTGGGTCCTGAGAGTAATATTTGTTCCTGCCCCAGGAGCAGAGGTTTTCTTGTGAGTTCTTTTGTCCAGGTGCAATGGGTTTTCATCAGTGCCCTAAGGGGGATAGTGTTTGTTGCAGAACTGCCCTTCCTGCCTTACAGATTAAGGATTGTGCCCCTTTGTCAGCAGGAAGAGAAAAGGGTCCAGGCTGCACCATGAGGGGTACTTTCTCAGGATACTGCCCAATCATTTGGCCAATACCCTGTGTGTCTCTGCAGGTCTGAAAAGCGCCACACTCTCTTGCCATCTCACACTTGCTGCCACCAATCCCCTGACTGTACTGTATGGTATTTCCTAACTGGGGTCTGACTGCATCTGCCCCAGCTAAGCCACAGTTCCTGTCCCTTCTCTCCCTGCAACCTCAGTTCTCTGATGCAGTCAAGAAAAGTTGTGAACAGGGCGATTATCTGGCTTTTTTTGTTGTTGTAAAGATTGGAGTGACGTTCCTTACAGCTCTTTACATTCCAAGCAGAAACCGGATGTCTCTACCTGTTTCTCAATAATAAACACAATAATACCCATATAGTGTGTGCTATGTGAATGTGGATGTATATATACGCACTTATATATGTGAATATTTAGATGGTGAAATTATGTAAAAGCTAGAAAGCACGTTCATATACATTTGTGCATAGATCAGGAAAACTCTCATGTCTCTGCAACCTGTTAATGAAGCCAGTCATACCTCCCTTAGTGGGAAGTAAATATGTTATACATTTAATGCAAAATATGTGTACATATTCCTACAGTTGTTTCTACTAAGTAATTGTTCTAACTCAGGTTTCTAGATACTTGGGGCTGAATAGCATAGGAATAAGTGATTATGAATACTTTGAAGAAAGAATGTTTTCTTTTGAAGGATGTAGAAGTGCTCAGTGTGAAGAAGCTCTGTCAGTCTGTTCTTGACAATATCAAGACCCCATTTAGAGAACACTGCAAAGGGCATGGTGAGCGATGCCTGCTTTGTATCCCTTGTGCACAGAAAATATAACTCAGTATCTACTTGGAATATTTTCATACAGGCCAAATTGCAATGACTAATAAGAAAAAAAAAAAACAAGTGATTTCCAAAACCTGTTAATACTGCAAATCATGCATAATAACCTCAGATGAAAAGAAAATAACGATAGCATAGGCTCTGGATTCAGATAACTAAACATCACACTAGCTATGAGATCTTGGTCAAAATAATCTTTCGGAGGCCCATTTTCCTCAACTACGTAGTGAGGATTGGATTATCTAGCTTCATCGTAGGTAACTGAGTTTGCAGGAGTTCCTACATAAATCCCCCTGCAAAGAGCAAGAGGCTCATAATAGAAGTATTGACCATAACAATAAAACAACAATCTTAACGTAAGTAACAGCCTTTCTTTCTTTCTTTCTTTCCCAACCAATCCCAGAGTTGTGGGTGCTTGGCAAAGCTGTCCCTTCATTCTCTTGTCCCAGTTCTCACTGTTTCTAACAGAGGAAGGTACTAAACTAACTCTGCCAGATGCCCTGCTGCTATTTGGGCCATATTCACTAGCGGACAGATCATCATATACTACAATTTTCTTTCTCCTCCAGTCACATAGCGGGATTAGTGAAGGGGGCTGAGGTCACCCGTCTCTTCTCTTTTTCTTATTTTCAGGGTTGATGTTGAAACGACCCACAATCCCTCTATGTCTATAACTTAGGAATTAGATCCAGGATACCTATCTGCCTGATGATGAGAACTTGCTTTTTAAGACAGAGCTGTTTTTAATGGTTGAGTACTTTTCATTTGTTTGTTGTTTTGTTTAATAAAAGATTCTGTTTCTGAAACTTCTCCAGGTTAATTTTATTTCCTTGTCCATGCAGTACTTTCCTCATTTATGACTTGTGTCTCCTGTTCCATCGGAGAAGCCCAAGGATGTTAAGATTCCAAGATAAAATATTCAGCTTAGAGTTTGGGCATCTGGATTGGGAACTGAGAGTATGCCATGTGTCCTATACATGTTACCAGAAAGTTCTGCATTTGTTTATTTGGCATTGGCCAGGCTAATAATAAAGTGTACTTTAATTTCCCATTTGCTCTAGCCCCTTGTTTTTATAATCCCTTTAGGGACTTTAAGGGAAGGAGCTGTGAGATTAGGGCAGGATTCAAATGTTCCTGGCCCCCTATCCCCAGGAGGATACCATTTAATATTACCAACACTTCACCCCTCTTTCTAAAACATCACTTTCCTTTTGAGGATACAGCCATCTGAAAGTTTTCTAGATTTGAAGGCAATAAATTATTATTTTCTGAATCTTATCTTCATTAACTTTCCAATACAGATGAAAGTTGAATCATAGGAAGATAATGATACAGTTGGGAAGTGCTCGGTTATGATACAAGATTCCAGAGAAAAGAGACCAAAACTGCAAAAAGTGACATAAGGGTCAGGCTTTCTGAGTGATGACATGGTCAGGGATGTGTGTTATGTGGCCTGTTTTAGAGGGGCAGAAGCAGGGTTTCCTGAACAACCTGAATGTCCATCGACAGATGGATAAAGAAGATATTGTACATACATACAATGGAATATTACTCAGCCATAAGAAAGAAGGAAATAGTGCCGTTTGCAGCAACATGGATGGATCTAAAGATTATCATACTTAGCAAAGTAAGTCAGAAAAAGTCAAATACCATATATCACTTACATGTGGAATCTAAAATATGACACAAATATACTCATTTACAAAAGAGAAACAGACTCATAGACATAGAGAACAGACTTGTGGTTGCCAAGGTAGAGAGGGGCAGGGGAGGGATGGATTGGGAGATTGCCATTAGCATAGGCCAACTATTATATATAGAATGGATAAACAACAAGGTCCTACTGTATAGCACAGGGAAATATATTCAATACCCTGTAATAAACCGTAATGGAAAATAAGTTTTAAAAAAGTTTTAAGGAAAGAAGCAGGGTTTCCTGTTCCACATACTTGAATTTATGCAGAAGGATCATTTCCATCACATAGGAAATGGAGGAGACACTCCCAGGAACCATGAAGAGGAAGATTATCCATCAATCACTGCTCTTTGTTCAGTCCTCCAGTGAACATGCCTCCTCTTGTTCAGGCAAGCGGCTCTGCTCTGCCTCCCTGCTCTGCCTCCCTCTGTGGTGCAGCACAGAGTAAACCCCTTCAGTCCTGTCTCTCATAAGATGCTGAGCTCCCTCCTCAGATGTCCTCGTTTGTCTCTGCACCACACACACTAGCCTGCCTCAGCAGCTCAGGGAGACAAACTGAGGCCAGTCACACAGTAAATGACCTGGAGCTTCTGAGAGTCGAATCCCAATTTCCTCCAAATTCTAAAGAATCTTTTCTAATTAACTACAATTAGCCAACACGAGCCAAGCAAGTGTAGATTTTCCCATCACTGTTTTATCAGGGCTCTTAACTGGCTTTTTTCCCCCTACCTGAGAACTTTGATCAGTTTATGGATCTTAGAATCTTCTTAGAAGCCAGAAGTAAACAGATGGCAAAAGCCTGAGGCCAAAATCCATTTAAAATCTCGGTTTATCAGGGAAAGAGAAAAACAACCAGACTAGGTTTTAATGAAATGTGAGACTATTCAAGTCTGTCATCTAATTCTTTCTTTTTCCTGGAAGGTCTATATAGAAAATAGCTCTTTTTGCTGACCAAGTTATAAAGCAGCTGATCTTTCTCTTGACACTTCAACCCTGAAAGAAGGGACCGCATCTTAATCTCTGATAGATCTCTGGTACCCATCCTGTCGTCTAACACCTGGCAGGCAATTAACAAATGCTTTCTGAATGAATGAAAGGACCAACAGGCTGACCTAGATTTCTCAATCCTCGGCTAATTATTTTAAATCTATTTGGATCTGAAGCACGCCTGCTTATCACAGGTGTGTCCATGGCCCCCTCTTATTTAATTACATCTTATTGTCTTCTCCTTCACCCTCCATCCCTCCATTTACAGTTGCCTGCACCCATCTGTCATCAACTACCTTATCTGGAATATCTGCATTAGTTACGGTATCTCTGTTTATCTCATAAACCTGAAATCTCAGTGACTTAACAAAAAATAAGTTTATTTCTTGTTTGTGTGTGTGTGCGCGCACATTGGAGGGACTACCTCACTGTCTCGTTCTTTCTCTCTCTCTCTCTCTATATATATATATAATATATTATATATATGTATACTGAGAGAGAGAGAGATACAGAGAGACAGAGACACAGAGAGAGAATTATATAAAGACATGTAAAGAAGACACATGATTGAGAGAGAGTGAATGGAAAGATGCACGTTAAAAAGTGGACAGTGGTCAGTTCTGGATGCTGGAATTATATGTAGCTTCTAGTTCCCTTTTTTTCTTTTTTTGTACTTCCAAAGTTTCTAAAATAATTGTACTATTAAGAAAAAAGCCAAATTAGTTTTATCATTTTGTTGAAAAGAGACTCTAGCATGGAAATGTCCTCCAGAGGAGGCTGTGAGAAGAAAGGTCCCTGGAGGCTCCAGTGAGCAATAGGAAGTGACTCTAGTCAGGAAAGGAAAAGCGCCAGAGAGAAAATGAGAAGCAAGGTAGTGACAGTGACAACATCAAGTAATTTCCTTCCCGTCTGAAAACTTTGGTGAGTGTTTGGATGGCATGTGTGTCTCTGGCTGCGAGTTGCCTAAATGGACAACAAATCCTGTGATCTCACAGGAAATGGAAAGTCAAGAGACTGCCGTTTCAGCAGCCATGGAAGGGCCAGTGGCGCTGGAAAGCCCAGATGACAGGTTGACTGAGACGGAACACAGAGTTTTCCTATCACTTCTGCATCTCAGGGCAAGCAGTGGCATCCTGAAAGGCCAGCAGTGTTTGTGAATGAGATGAAAGAGTTTCTGACATCAAAACCATCTCAGATCTGACATCTACAGTTCAATATGTGAATTTATGGTTGATATACTTGCCCAAAATAGAATCTGCTATTTAATTTTCTCATTATCATTTCATTTTAAGAGTGATCACTGTGTAATTTAGATATTTCTAGGCATGTCTGCTTATTTTATAACAAGCAGAGGGATAATCTCCTTCCATATGTTTGTAGAATGTTTCAACCTCATGGTATTTCTTCATAAAAGTAAAGTTTTTAATAAATTTCCACTCTGCTTTATGATTTCTTTTTTAACTGGTACCACTTGAGAGAAAACATTTCCTTTCTCTATAAAACTGCTCCTGGAATAACTCTTCCTTTTCCTTTTCATAGTTGCCTCTTTCCACTGTCCACTGTTTGTCTTCAAACATCCTTTCCTCTTCCCAAACTCCCTTGGTGCTTTTACCCATAAAGGTTTTACATACCCCACCACCTAGGAAATCTTGCTGTGGCCACTGTCATGCAGAAAGCAGAGGAGGTTGGTTTCAGCTCCCATAAGCTGAAGTTCTGAATGTGACTATAGAGATGTGTTCTAAAGCATGACTGAATTCTATAACCTGTCTGTCATAGTTTTATGAAGTCTTTGGGGGGCTTTAACCACCATTTAAAACAATATTAAAAACGTATTTTACCCTTAGAAACAAGTGGTTTAATTCTAAATGTTAGAATACAAGTTATTTGTAAGTGTGTATTCTAGGTATCCTAAAGAAAACACTATACAATTAAAAAGAGCATAACAAAAGAGGAAACATAAAGCAAAAAAGAAATATTTGAAAAAGTGACTTCATTAATAACCAGAGAAGCATAAATTAAAAACAAAACATTTGTATTAAAAAAGTAGAATTATTTCTATTTTCCGCTGAAAGAGTTCCAGTGTATAAATGGCCAGTCCCAGAATGGGAGCAGGGTAACAGTGAGAACAACTCTTGAATGTCTTTTTGGGGGGAGGAGGTACAGAATATAAGGAAGGACTAAAAGAATATGTTGGAGATATGTTTAAAGAATTCAGAGACAATCTTTCATGAGATTCTATTAACCAAATCAGGGACTGTTACAGTATCAAAATGAATAATATCTGTAATGGATTATAACATACTGAATATAAAAAGAATCCATGTATCTATACTGTTATTAATAAATACAAATGAACAAATAACTGTTAAAATACATTCATACATACAAAATAGCAAGAAAAAGAGAAAGCTTTCTGTAACAGTAAAATGACAATAAATGCAGAAGGAATTGTAGAGTTAGAAAAATCATTATTTTGGAACAATCATAGTAATAGTGATTTCAGACACATAACAAAATGGATGCTAAAACCCAAGAGGGATAGTTTGATTGAGGGACAGAGTATTTACACAGTCTCAAGTATCTTCCCATAGATTACTTACTAATTACAAAAGGGAAAAGTTACCTTCACAGCAGAGAAACATGGTAGGACCACTTTAACCAAGTGATCAAAGTTAACGTCACCAAAAGTAGGACAAAATTACATCCTGATGTAACCCACTGAGAACAACACAACATTGCTTCTGTGACATTCTTTTCAAAAATGTATAACCTGAATCTAATTATGAAGAAACTCAGAAAAACCCAGATGGAGGGACATTTTACAAAACAACCTGTCTGTATTCTTTAAATGTGTCAATGTCATGAAAAATAAAGATGGAGAAACTGTTCCAGATTAAAGAGATTAAAAAGACATAACAGCAAAACACAATATGTCATCTTGGATTAGATTCTAGATCAGAAAACAAAATGCTATAAAGGACAGTATTAGGACAATTTAAGTATAGGACCGTGCATTGAATAATAATGTTTTATCAATGTTAAATGTGCTTAATTTGAAAATATAATATAAGAGAGTGTTCTTAGAGTATAAAAATTGAAATATTTAGGGATAAAGGGTCTGCACTTATTCTCAAATCATTCAGCAAATAATAATGATTGCATTAATAGTAATAATGTATAGTTAGTATTGATGATAAGAATATATAGTTAGTGAGATTATTCATGCAAGCAAACATGACAAAATATTAATAATTGGTGAATATAGACAAAGAACAAATAGGAGTTTATTGTGCTATTCTTGTATCTTTTCTGTAGATCTGAATTTTTTCATAATGAAAATTCTAAAACATTAGAATAACTAATGCTCATGCCTGTCTAATGAGCTAGTTGCTTTCATGTGTCCCTGGAGGAAATATAAATTGGCACAAGCTATCAGTAAAACAATTGTCAATAAATACCAAGTCCTTAGAATATCCATACTCTTAATCCAGGCCTTTGGGAATTTATCCTAAGAGTTAATCATGGAATAGAGGGGAAAAACATTTGTAGAGAGATACTCACTGTTACATTGTTTAAAATATTAAAAACTCTAGAAAATCTAGGCAGTTAATTGAAATATGATATATTTGTTAATACATCAGATGATCTTCAAAAATATACTAGAGTTTTTACTCATGCTGGAAAATACTTGTGTTGTATCGTTATGTGTAAAAAAGAAGAAATACCAAATTATATATGATTCAAATTATGTAAAATACAATTTTCATAATAAAAATTGAGATTCCCCAAGACATGAACAATACTTATCCATGGTGTGAATTATGAGTTACCATTATCATTTTCTCTGTATTTTCTAATGTTTTCCACTCTGTTGTGTTTTCTACCATAAGGGGGAGGAGCTCTGAGCTTAAGTCCAAGGGGCCCCAGCCTACCGTATGATTGTTGCCAAGGCCCTTTCTGTCTCCTTGGCTTCCACGTGTTTGCTGTGAGGGACTTGGAAAAGGGCACTTCTCCTACTTTGTTTCCTAAAGAGAAGACAGAGCAAACAACTCCAGAGCTGCTGGGGTGAGAGACTGAAGTAGATAATCTATGTCTCGAAGATATTTTTGAAGTCTTGGCCTAGCTGCAAAATGAACGTGAACTTATTCTATTCTCTAAGATTAATATTGGTCTTAATATAAGAATAATACTGTTGTGCGGACCCCGGAAACAGACCACTTTAAGAAACAAAGATCTCAAAAGATTTCCAAGTTAATAATCTGAGAGTCTCTAAACCCAAGTGGTAACAAACTTAAGTGGTCCTCAAATAAAGGCAGAACTGGCAATTGCATTATTTCCTACCTTGAATGACTTTATTTTAAACTGAAATAAAAGAGCAAGTGAAGTATGTGCACTTTCCATGGAAAGAAGTATTCTAGGAGAAGCAGTCCCAGAGGATTAGTGTTTAAGAAGGAAGATGCTAAGGGGCATATGCAGGAAAGAAATGAGAGTGTTTCACATGAGAAAAGGACCCTATTTTAATGGAGGACTGTGAGATGTTCCTGGAGGTCACATGACAAATTGGACCCTATGTAATAACCTATTTGGATCTTGAGCAGATGTTAAAAAAAATCCTGTGAATTTCAGATGAAAAGAAATTTTGCTAGTATCCAGAGTGCATGGGAGGAGATGATGGACTGGTAGGAAAACAAAGCCCGAGGAGTGTCTTTAATTGTGCGCTGTGAGATTTACTGGGGTCCGACAGGGGTCAGATTTGAGGTCCTCCCTGTTCAAAATCTCTAAAAAAAAAAAATGGTATAGACTGGTTAATTCTGCTGACAACACAGAGTTGAGGGAGGCGTAGCCATTCAACAGAAAGTCAGCAAAATTCAGAAGTGTTTGGGGGTTATTCCCTCGCCTTGAAAATTCTCGGAAATCAGTTGATGCTAGTTCATCAATGTTCACATTTGGAGGAGAATGTATGACCTACAAAGTACGTGTAGAAGACCCAATCAAAAGTTGTTTTTGGCACAGGAAGGAAGATTACATTAGTGTAACTTGAATTCCTGGATTGCTTTGGACAATGCCAAGATCTGGGGCTCGACTCTAGATAAGGCAAGTTTCCCAGCCTCCTATTTTAGACATGTCAGAATCTGGAACAGTGCACACACATTTTCAGTAGGATGGAACACTTCACCTTTAGTTGGCCTTTGGTGGGCGGCCACGAAGCAGGGGCTGAGTAGACTAGTCCCTGACAGCCTGGTACAAGGTGGATTCTTCACCACGAACAAACGAAATCATGACATAGGAATATTTCATTTTCTCCATCCTTGCAACTTTATGGAGGGCTAGCAAAAATGCTGTCTTCTCCTGAAGAAGAAGTGAAATGTATCCAATTTATTTGCTATTGAATTAGTCTCCCCAGTACAGAGGATGTAGGCATTTCTTATAAGAGGAAAGGTCGTCAACACTCTTTTTCTTCTTCTGTCCTTCCCAGAAAGTTTTGTTTGGGGCTAACTACAGCCTTTGTTTCCATTTTGATGTCTGGATATACCACCTGAATTTGGAAGATCTCGTTCTCTTTTAAACTGTATCTTTGAACAAAGCTAGGGTGGCGGGTTCCAAAGGTGATATTTTGGTGGGAGTCAGGGCGCTTAAAAAGATGAAGAGTTCCAGGGTCTTGCTTGTGGCATTTGCAGTGAATTGGTTAGATGGTGAGGACAGTTCGAGGCCATTCAAATTAACAAAGGTTTAGAAGTGTGGTTGGTGAAGTCATCACTGCATTTCAGGATGTAAGGTGGACAGGAAGATGTCCTGCCTGGTTACAAAGAGGTGATAAATACGAAGAAATGACCTACACAGAGGCTGGCAGATGACAGACAGACATGTGAGGAGAGCAGGCTAGTGGCCTGAGTCTCAAAGGAGAGGGTTTTCTCAAGGAGTGGGGGAAAGCAGAGGCCTAAAAGCTGTCGTGTAGGCCTATAAAAATGTATCTAGACCCCCTAGAACCAGCATCGAGGGGCCACATGCACACAAGCAGCACCATCACCAGGGGTCTTCAGGGTTTCTGAGACCACGGGTGGCAGGAAGGACACTTTGTGAGGAGTTTGAGGACTTCGGGGGAAGACAGAATAAAATGGAGTGGTATTTCCTGGGAGCACAGGGGGAGGTATTGGGAGCTAGTTAGTGAAAGGGTGAGTCTAAAGGAGCATGGCAAGGTCCACATTCTGAGCAGATAACAATTCAGAAGGGACTGCAACTCTGAGTGGTGCTAGAAAACACCAGGAATTAGAGAAGCAGAACCATGGGAGCTGGACAGAAACAATGGGATTTAGACAAATTTAGCAAACACTTTTAGCAGGTAATAATCTTAGTGCTGTACAAACACGAGAAGTGAGATTTCCATTTCTGATGAAGAGGTAGATTCTTACATATGTCCTCGTTTAGATCATTAATCCTTGGGTGAATCGGTCCTGCCATCTGAACCTCAAAGCAAAGCTGAGGAGGTTCACGCTAGCGACTCGAACCCAAGCCTTGCCTAATTTCGAGAATATGCCCCTTTTTGTCAAAGTGCTCTTCCTTTTCAAGCCATTCTGGGTCCTGACAACATACTAGGGGTGACGGCAAGGAAGTTGTAGCACTTGGAAGGCCTCAGAAGAGAGGGAAGAAGCTGACTCCAAGAGTAAAAGGTTGAATGATTGTCAGGCAGGGGGCCAAGGAACAGGGGAGCAATTCTGCCAGATCTCCACTCCCCCTGCAAGCGCTCCAACTTCCCATCCGCCGCCAAGATACATTTCATTTTTCTGACATGAAATATGTATATAATCCTAGCCTGATTTTCTAAAGCACAAGAGGGTTGATTCTGTTTATGCCTCCCTGTAACTCCCACCCAGTACAAACATTGGCCTCTAGCCTGGTAGTGACGACAGAAGCTAACAAAACAGAATCCCAGAGCCAGGAAGTATGTGGCTAAGTAAATATGCCCCCGAACGCTGACATTTTTAACCACGTAGGGGCAGTGGTGGAGGACTTGGGCAGGGAGGCACAGGCAAGATAACTGGGTGAGAAAACAACAGCAGACACTTAATGACTGACTTGTTGCTTGGATGCTGGTGCTGTTTGGTCCCTGCATTGGGACTTTAGGCATCATCTTCTGGATTTAGATCTTGGTGGCTGAAGCGGGGAAGGGGTATCCTCAATGAAATGAGATCTGTTTCAGGACATTTCATGTGCATCCCCAAAATACATAGCTTGACATAAGCAAATATGACTCATGTAAGAATAATATTATCGTAAAGGAAAGGGATCGGGCAATTGAAATACGTGAGTCCATGAATTAATGGACATCAGGCGTTTGTGGTGTGCCAAAGCACATCCATTTGATAGCGAGAGCCACGGTGCTCTGCACCTTGGAGCTCTTATTTCACAAAAACATCATTCCCACTGTAGTAGGCAGGGATCCATGGCATCAGAGATCTTGTATCGTTTCTCATTTATTGAGGTTCCTAAAAACATCACTAAATTTCATCCTTTGTTTTAATACTTTTATGAGCAGAATGGTTCTATCGTCTAATATTGTGTTTATTCCCAGCATCTGGCTCATAATATATGCATTTTTGATTATATGCACTTTGGGATGAATAAATGATAATGAATGAAGGACTCATTGTCCCTTTAGAGATTCTGAGAAACTTAGAAGGAAAAATGTATAAATTCAGCTTAATTTCTGATAATGGTTTTATGATCTCAAAGAGCCATAGAAAGGATCTTTCTCAAGACCAAAGCAAGATCTTCCTACTTACATGTGGCAGCTGTGCTGTGTTCTCCTTTACACCCATGTACAGGAATGCAACGGGGGCCATTTTTGTTGGTCAGTGGTCAGTAGTTTTAGAGTGGGAATGATGCCTTCCCCTCTGGTGTCCCAGGTTAGAACTTGTCTAGGCAGATTTTTGACATCTGTGTAGCTATAGGGGCTGAAATGTATGGATCATCTTGGTCTGAGAGTCAAGCTAAAGCTGATTCCCTAACTTGAAAATCACTAAAGTTTCCTATTTGATTACTTCTTCTAAAACTAGAGAATGTTAAAAAAATAAATCTGCAAAAGGATTCTTGAAACGTTTGATCTGGATTTCTTTCTTTCTCTTAATCCATACTTCCTGTATTAATATCCTTTCCTGTCTTGAAATAGAGACCTCAAATATCTGCCACTACTAGTTTGATTGCCCAAGGTAAGTTCAAAAAGTGAAAAAAAATCTGTCTCAGAGATCATAACTCAAAGCAGTGTTAGTCATTATAGGAATCAATATTAAAGGACATGCACATGTGGGGATGTGCCTTTAACTCAAGTCGTTTTCAATTGGAAAATGTTATTCTTCATAGAATTGGCAGGATTAATTTTGAGCATTTTTAATTCTTGGTTTCTGTCACCATGCCTACAGGATATACAGCCTTTCCACGGCCTGCTCCCTGCGTAATCTCCTCCTCAGTTTTTGGCTTCTCTTCTATCTATGTTTAGACATCTGAGCTCATCACTACATTCTGCTTTCCCCAACTGTTGTTGGGCTCTTTCCCATGCCCCTGACTGCAAGCTGGACAGCTATCCAGCAGTATTCTCACTAAATTAAGATGGTATCTCAATAGCAAGCGGGTTCTTCTCAGTCAGAACAGAATGAGTATCTTCTAGCCTTCTCAGCCAACACTACGAGATTAATGGAGAGTCGTAGCCAAAAGTGAGATGATTCTTTATCAGGCTGCGCGCACTAATACTAATACTATCTTCCATTTTTTATAATGTTCCCTTTGAGATGCATTCTTCCTGTATAGCACCCTCTGTAACATCACAGATTTCTGAAATTGCAGGGGGCGCCGGTCAAACAGAATGGGGTGAGATTGGCACTTCCTAAAGCTTGCCATGCACAGCCCAGCAACCATCCATGTGGCACTTAGATGCTTAGACTCATTTTCTGTCCACACTAAAAGGGAGAGTATAAATAATCTACTCCTACTTCTGCCTTTCACAGATGAGGAACTGAGGTCCAACAATGAAAGGTCTTATGTATTTTCATATGGCTAGGTGTTTATTGAGCGGCTGTGTGAATTCACGTAAAGAACCCACATCTCCTTCCTATTATCCACATTTCATGCCAATAGCACTTGATGGAAAAGAAACTTTTCTTTAAAATGTAAAATTATATAAAGTACTTTTGTTTGACAAAATTATGAGACCTACCTTGACCAACACAGAAATCTTCATCAATTAAAGAACCTAGGGGCAAGACGGGAATAAAGATGCAGACCTACTAGAGAATGGACTTGAGGACACGGGGAGGGGGAAGGGTAAGCTGGGACAAAGTGAGAGAGTGGTAGTGTATATATGGACATATATACGCTACCAAATGTGGGATGCATAGCTGGTGGGAGGCAGTCGCATGGCACAGGGAGGTCAGTTCGGTGCTTTGTGTCCAGCTAGAAGGCTGCGAGGGTGGGAGGGAGGGAGACGCAAGAGGGAAGAGATATGGGGATATATGTATATGTATAACTGATTCACTTTGTTATAAAGCAGAAACTAACACACCATTGTAAAGCAATTATACTCCAATAAAAATGTTAAAAAAGAAAAAGCCATTGACAGTAGAAGTAAAACCAAAATTTAATTTCCCAATTCCTTGCATGAAGAAATACATGCTTGGGCTTCCCTGGTGGCGCAGTGGTTGAGAGTCTGCCTGCCGATGCAGGGGACACGGGTTCGTGCCCCGGTCTGGGAAGATTCCACATGCCGCGGAGCGGCTGGGCCTGTGAGCCATGGCCGCTGAGCCTGCGCGTCCGGAGCCTGTGCTCCGCAACGGGAGAGGCCACAGCAGTGAGAGGCCCGCGTACCGCAAAAAAAAAAAAACAAAAAAACTATTCTACAAATGGGGGTTGCATGGAACAAAGAAGTACATAAAGGCTTTTTAAAAAGTCCTGAAAGGAGACCCACAATGATTATTTAGAGTATCCAACCTTGGGCAAAACATACATTTTAGCTGCTATTTACTAAACAGCATAATATTTATCTTTGGATGCTAGCTTATCTATTAAAAGAGAGAACAACAGCTCCCTGCGCCAGAACAATGGGCTGGGAAGCAGAGGGCTAGTATCCCTAGAATCAACTATTCTTGAGGTTCATTCTTTTACCCCGACATGTTTAGTTAGTTTCCTCTCTTGTCCTAGATTTACCAGGTTGTAAAAAAAGGTTAGACTGTACGATCCCTAAGGATTCGCGTGATCTTTAATAGTTTACAATTCATTTTCCTAGAATTAGGTAGAAGGTAAAGACATACAATTGTTGTAATAGTACCGGAATCTCTGAAGAGTAAAAGATACCTACTCTACATAGTTTCTAATGTTCAGCCTGCTGCCTCTATTTCCCTTTAGTGGATCGTTTGGCTGTACTACTCATAGTTAATATATGAACCCCTTCTTGCAATCTACTGGATCCACCTACCCTGAAATGTCCGGGTTCCTCTCTACCACCACCATCTCCGTTTTCTAAATCTTGGAAATTCTCAGCCTTGAAGCAGCTTGTTGGCTCTGAGCTGGGTATCTGTTTACTTGGTGTTTTTCATCATCTGGGAGTTCTCACTTGGGACTCTCTGTTCTGTGTTCATTGGCTCCCTGGTCTCTGTGTTCTCGGCCTCCTCGCTGATTATTCGATTGCACGGTTTCCCTTCATGGCTCATCTTTTTTCATTTGTTTCATGTTGTTCATGTCAGTATATTTAAGCTCAGGCCTGGTATTTCTGGATCCTTTCTAACAAAACTCTGTTTATTTTTTCCTTTCTTCCTTCTCTCCTTGTTAGATCATCTGTCCCACAGTTTCATTCTGCTGGCAATTGCAGAGAATTTATCAATGCAGTTTAAAAATTTCGCATTTGTTTACTGGAAACTTCCTTCCTACTCGAGGTCTTCTTATTCTCAGGAGGTGTCATCGTCTATATCATATCTCTTTGTTTCTGAAGCTTCCTCATAAAATGGAAAAATAAATGCCTTGGTGTGGTAAGCAGAATTTCTAAAATGACCCCCTCCTCCTTGAGGTGTTCTGACCTAATTCTCCAAACTTGTGAATATGATGATGTATCACACTTGTGATTTTGTGTTTTGCTATATGGCACAGTTGCCCTTAAAATAGGAAGATAATCCAAGTGGGCTTGGCATAATCACGTAAAAGCCAAAGGGAAAGTCAGAGAGATTTGAAGCGTGAGGACTGGACACACCGCTGCTGCTGTGAAGATGGAGGGGTCCGTTTGGAAAGCAGGAGGAGGAATGAGGGTGGCCATGGGACAGACAGCAACCTCTGGCCAACAGCCAGCAAGGAAGTGGGGACCTTCATGCAGCAACCAGTCAGGAGAAAGTAAATTTAGTCAACAGTCTGAATGAGTTCAGATTCTTCCCCAGAGCCTGCAGATATGAGCCTCACCTTGACTTTGTCCTGTGGGATCCTAGGCAGAGAACCCAGTTACACGGGGCCCAGGTCTCTGACCTGCTGAAACTGTGACATAATACTTTAGTGTTCTTTCAGGCTGGTAAGTTTGTGGTGATTTGTTACACAACTGTAAGCAACTAATAGTCCCAGCTGTTGTGCTCTTTTGGTGCTTCTGTCCTCCTGCCTCTGGATTCGGTACCTACAGAAGGGGGATCTCTGGGTTCATTGAGTTAAAGTGCTTTTGGATCACAGGATCTCCCAGATACTGAGGTTAGGAGGAGCTTCCAGCTAATATTTTAAATAAATCTAATTTAGAATTGCAATATTGCTTTATTTGACGAGAACGGGGAACAGCCTGGCAGAGTCACCCCTACTTAGGTACCAGCAGCTGAAATCTCTGAACTAGCAAATTATACCCTCAATTCAATGACACAGTAGGGGGTGGGCAGTGGGGGGAGTATGGAAAGTGGGTGTGAATGATGTTGGACCAATCATGTGACAAACGTGGGTTAATGCGATTTTAAAAGTAAATAAAAAAGGAGTAAGAACAATTTGCAAAGGTAAAAAGAGACTAGAGTAGAATGGGATCAAAAATATTGTAGACAAGTTGATGGGTAGATTCTGAGAATTGATCAAACTACTTACAAAATAACCATTGCTTGTAGAGGTAAGGGAAATTGGGTGTGAAAGAAAAAAAATTATTTGGGCAAACTCCAGGCCTCTTCTTAGTTGTGTCTTTTCTTTCTGCCTCACTACAAAGTAAAGAATCAACTAAGGAACTGTAGAACTGTAGAAAAATTGTATTTTTACTCTGATAATATGAATCTGAATATTAAATGCAAGTTAACAGAAAAATAAGATTAAAGATAGTTGTAAGAGAATTCCACAGCCAATGGCTCCGAAGCTTTGAAACTCTCAAAAGGGATTTCACCTTAAAAGAAGTCAATAAAATATAAGTTCGAAATCCCTGTTTATGAATAAAGTTGAAAATGTTCAATTTGGGAAGCATCTTCTGTGAAAAAGAAAATCTAAAGATGTCAGAAATCAAGATTTAAATTTAGCAAAATCTGGAGATCTTTACCTAAGTGTCTTCATTTCTGTAGGCCTCAGAATTGCATATCACTTGCATATCCAAACTTGTCATTATGTAAACAAACTTGTTTTTATAGAAATAAAAATATAATAATGTGCTAGTCTAGCAATATCTGTGGCCCATGTCTAGCAAATACCAAGAAGAGTAGAAGCCGTATCAGAAACCAGGGACTTGAAAATCTCAGACTGTGAGAGAGCAGAAAGATTGTGTTCAAAAATTTCCCACAGTTCCCTGCTATTGGGCAAAGTCAAGTTGTGACTGTTCCTAAACTCATCCTGAAGGAAATCGCTGGCTAGGCGTCCCCAGGTGGGCTGTGTCAGTTTCATGTCAATTCATGGGGTTTACAATGAATGAGAGGAGGGAGAAGGCTGACATGGACTAGTGGCTCAGGGAGGGGTGAGAGCAGTAACTGAGACCTGAAATATGAATACTAGTGAGTTAGGTGAGGTGGGAAAGTGCGGGGGAAGAGAGCGTTCCAGGTAGAGAAAACAGAGAGGGGTTGTTGACAGCTCACGGTAACTTCTTTCCCGGTTGGCCATATTGCCAACTACAATGAAAACGATACCTTACATTTTCACACATTTCATAGTTACAATGTTCATATCTCTTCTCTTAAGGTATCTTTAAACAGCTTGTTGGGATATACACGACAGGAATTTATTACCCGGTGTTAAAGGTGAAGAAATCGAGGTCCTGCGCGAATGAAGTAGCTCTCCCTCAGTTAGTGACAGCTACTGATCTGACACAGCTGCAGTCAGAAATGTTGCTAGGAAAGATTCTAAGTGTCATTTGCACCCATTTTACAATTAGTTTGCATTTTTACTTGCATTTTTTAAAACTTATTTAATTGACATTATTAGGTATTATCATTAGGATCATCTCCATTTGGAAGAAACTGAATGTCAGAGAATTTACATAATTTATCCAAAATCACTCCACTGTGATAACTAACCCTAAAATATCTCCATTGCCTAGCCCGCCCTTTACCTGAAATGATGGAAGGCCTATTAGGGTGATTAGAGCAAGCCCCCAATAATTCTTATCCTCCTGACTTAGTTCTACACATGGGCAAATCAAGACAACTTAATTCTGTTCCACTGAAGGCTTCCTTCCCACATCACCATGTCCAGCAATGGAAGCTGCCTTTGATTTTTGCTGCGGTAAAGATCAAGGTATTAGCACATCTGTCCTGTGTGTATTTCACTGGTCAAACAGCCATGGGCCAGCATTTGCTAACAGAAGATTAAATATACATCTGTTGATTGTGTCAAAGGAGAGTTTCTTCAAATTTTTTTTAGGGTTAGAGAAGATAAGAGGAATAAGAGAAAGCTTGACAGATGATGGGGGAAATGGGGGAAGGGGAGAGTGAGGGCTGATGGTTCCAGGAATATGGAGAAACTTGGAGGAATGCCCAGAATTTGGAGTGGGAGCTAGGGAGGGAGACACAGGGCAAATAAGGGAGGCGATAAAGACAGACTCAAAGTGTAAGGAGGCCTTGAATGTCAGGACAGGAAGTTTGAAATTGATGGTGGAGGCATGGAGGAGACAAGAGAGACATACAGGGAAGTGAGGAGTAATGCTGTCACGGGCGCCCTGGAGGCCTGTCACGGGCACAGGGAGTCTGGCTGGCTGGGGCTTTGGAGAAGAAAAGATTGCAAGGGAAGGGAGAACTTCCAACTCTCATGTGCCTCACAGATATATAAATAAAGCACAATAAGGACTATAATGAGGAAATAAATGTCATAAAAATGTTTGATAGCAGATGGGACATAGAAATGTGAAGAGATGCCAATAGTCTCTAGCCAAGAGCAATAAGGGAAAGTTTGTTCTAGATGACCTTCGAAGCTTTGTTCCAACCTTGCAGATTCTGTAATTCTCTGCTCTGGTTCAATGTATTGAATTCCACTAGAAGCATTTATTTGCCCACTACCACCTATGTAGAAAACATGATGCAGGGTGCTGTGGTGGAGTGAGGGGGTGGGAAGGGGTGTGTATTTGGATATCATCTAGTTCCCTGCTCTGAAGATCTGTGCATTCTGGGAGGAAGATCTTGCAAATTCGAATGCATTCCAGAATGAGTAAATGACTTTAGAGAATTATACGTGCAATGGAAGCCTAGAAGGGAGGGTGGGCATGCTTAAAAGTCATCTAGGGGGGCTTCCCTGGTGACACAGTGGTAGAGAATCCGCCTGCCGTTGCAGGGGACTCGGGTTCGTGCCCCGGTCTGGGAAGATCCCACATGCCGCGGAGCGGCTAGGCCCGTGAGCCATGGCTGCTGAGCCTGCGCGTCCGGAGCCTGTGCTCCGCAACAGGAGAGGCCACAACAGTGAGAGCCCCGCGTACCGCAAAAAAAAAAAAAGTCATCTAGGAATGTGATGGTTTTAGGGGTAGGCAGAGAAAGATGATGACCCTTACCAGGCAGAGGAATGTCAAAAAAGGGTAAGAAGAGTGCTGTGAGAATGATAATTTTGGAGGCAGAATTCTAAGATGATCCCCAGTGATTCACGCCCTTGTATAACTCCCCCTCCTTGAGTGCAAGTGGGACCTGTGACTTTTTCTAGCTGATGGACGATGTCAGAGGTGGTGGATGCCACTCTACTGATTAGATTGTGTTAGATGGTAAAGGTAACGTGATAACAGTGCATTAGAAGTGAGTTGCCATTTCTACTTGGCAAGGAACTGTGGGGCTTCTAGGAGCTGAGAGCATTCCCCAGCTGACAGCCAGTAAGAAACCAGGACCTCGGTCCTACAATTGCAAGAGACTGCATCCCACCAACAAACAGGTGAGCTGGGAAAGGACCCAGAAAGGAGAGTAGTGTGGAGGACACCCACACTGTAGTCTTACAAGACCCTGAGCAGAGGGTCCAGCTAAAGCATGCCTGGACTCCAGACCAACAAAAACAATGAGATAATGAAGGGATGATTTTTAAGCTACTCGGTGTGTGGTAATTTGTTACACGGCAATAGAAAAGTAATACTACAAGCTATCAAGTCTGGCTGAAGCTCTGAGTACATGTTGAAGGTCAGTGGGAGATAAGCTCGAAATATTGCTTGGGGTGAGACGACTTAGTCCAGTCCAATGTAAAATCTATGTAATGAATGGAGTCTAGTTCATATTAGAACTAAATAAAATTCCAGCGGGTGGGACAATATTGGGGGACACCACAAGAGCTGCCGTGTTCTGTGGTAATGGCAGGGGTGTGGTTTGGGGATTAAGAGAAGGAGTGACTCTACAGAATCAGCACCATAGCCATCAGCACCATACTATCTTTCTAGCACTTGCCTAGAAGCGTGGCTGCCAGTTTGCATCTATTGTGATGGTTACCTCTGGGGCTACGCTACTCCCATCAAAGTTGTTAAAGGCTGGGCAAGTGTTATTAGAAGGCACGAGACAGAACTGCCACGGAATCCTGGAAGTAGGAGATAATAGTGTGCGTTCTCCTAACTCTACTAGTAGATGGTTCACTACCATGGAAAGACTGGATGTTCAGACCTTGTCAACCATGAGAAGACTTTCTTAATATGAGCTGGAATTTCGTGGGATCACAATTGTCAGAGATGAGAAGGACCTTTAAAATTATCATTTTAAAAGATGAGAAAACAAAGACCCCATGATGGGAAGGTAACTGTTCAAGCTCCCATAGTCACACCATGACAGGCCAGGTAGGACCTGCACCCCTTCTACCACAGGCTCTCAGGTCTGGGACAGACAAATAAAGGAGGAAGGATTCGTTTAAAGGTGTCAACTATTAGGAATGTAGAGTGGCTGAGTGCCTTTTGAATTTATAAACAAACCTCATAATTGCCCAAGCATTGCCTCGGCTGCTAGAGATTCCTCCTCGTGTATAGTACGTACAGTCATTTATCTGCCGTCTCTGCTGCTTGACTACTTCTGCTCCCATTTGTTTGTTGAATGTGAGTTTATTACATAACTTTGTACCTTTCCCTTTAGAAAAGCGTTGCTAACTACAGGCTCAAATTTCCTTCTAGGGGTTGGACTCTGTTAAGATTGGGAGGTGCCACCCCTTTTTCTCCATCAAGCCTGCTCTTCTCTCTGAGCGCACACAGCTCCTGTGGTCTTCCTCTCGAGTTCAAGTAGATGTTGGAAACAATAATCTTCCAAGCACCTGGATTATAATAGCTCTCCAGAGGCAGAAATGCAGAGCAGTATTGCCAGAGTGACAAATATTTGAGATGGCAATTGTGGAAGTGACACATAGGCACTAACTCTAAGACAAGCTCTCTCTGTAACTTGCTCTGAAATTCTTCCATAGGGAGAACAGGGAGGAAGGAAGAAGGAGGAGAGAAGAAAGAGAAGCAGGATAGAAAAGGAGACACTGAGGAAGAGAGACACAGATGATAAAAGTATTGGTAGAAGAAGAATGAAAATTTTATATTTAGTGACTGACTCTACTCTCTAAGATGCAAAAGTTGGGCCAGACATTAGGTATAGCACTATAGATCCACAAATATAGTTGAAAGCTTTCACAAAGACATGAAAGAAAGACAATATGGAACCTATAGCTTGTAGTTTTACTTCCACACGTATTGAGCCCCTCAATTTTAGTTTTGGAGAGTCATCTCTGGTGAGAGACATCTGCTTCCACCCTAGCACCCTGTTCCATTCTAATTTCCTTCTTCCTGATAAAAGGGAACATAAATTAATCAACAGAAGGAAGAGGTGAAGGCATTCCGAAGGTACATACTTCCAGGTATAAGATAAATACCAGGCACGTCATGCACAACACGGTAAATATAATTAGCACCTGCTGAATGTTTCCATATGAAAGTAAGAGAGCAAATCCTGAGTCCTCATCACAAGGAAAAAGCTTTTTCGATTTCTTGAATTTTGTATCTATATGAGATGATGAATGTTCACTAAACTTACTATGGTAATCCTTTCATGATGTATGTAAGTCAAACCATCATGTTGTACACTTTAAACTTATATAGTGCAGTATGTCAATTACAACTCAATAAAACTTCAAGAAAAAGAACAAAAAAGTATCAGGAGAAGAGACTAGAAAGGGAACATATAATGTCAGACCTAACATTTTTCCCTGACTCAGAACATTAAAACAATTTACCAAACTGTGTGAGCACCCCCAGACATGTCTCCCTGGATTGGAATGCTGTGGCAAAAAGACCAGTCCTACAGCCACGCACCCACTGAACACAGATTAGTGTCCTGGAAATTTGGGTGGAGGTCAGTGACTATCTCAAAATGAAGTCCCTGTAGCCAGGATGGCTGAGCAAAGCCCTTTGCATCCTACTATAGCATCTGTTGGAGGCCTCATCTGATAGGAAATGATTAACAGCCACTCTGCAATAGAAGAATTGCCCCTGAGAAGCATTCCTGGGAAAGAGCATAAAACCACAACCAAATGACCACACCGCGTCCCATGTTAGGTACACAGTGGGTGGTTTATGTGTGGGCTTTGGACAGAAGTCTAAAGTTCAGATAGGCTATTGGACTGCAAGTGCTCCTAATGACTTCACTGGCCTTGACATGTGAGTAAGCAGGACATGTACCCATTAGAGGCAAACTTTTATTAGAGTGACCATTCCAGAGGTTATTAGCAACTTGTAAAGAATGCAATTACCACTTAAGCTGTATTCAGCTGAATACATTTTAACTGTAATTGAAAACAAATGTATGCTTAACTGTATGATTGGTTAAGCCTCATGCCTGTGACTGTTACCATATTATTTTCCATTAAGTAAAACTGCATGTGTTGGGATTCATTTGCAATTATGAAGTTGCAATTTGATGAAGGCTCAAAACAGACTTCTTTATTTAGTGTTTGCTCTGCAGCCCCAGCTCAACGTGGGCCACTTTGATTTTTGTCATGAACTTTTCAGATTCCCTGAAATGGTGAGTAGGAATATAGATGTACTTTTATTTGCATTATTTTAAAAGAATATTTTTAAACTCAGCAAACTCTTCCTTACTCTTATGTAACAGGAAGGTCAGTGATGGTTATGGCCACCTGAACATTTTAGTCTTGATGACTTTCAGAAGAAATCAGTTTCCAAATTCTGTTGGTAATTAAGAGGCATGTTTAGGGCTTATGAGCTGCAGTGTATGTCTGTCTGTTTTTAACCACCTGCAGTTGTCAAGGATCTCATGGTATTCTTTCCTCAGACTGGATGTTTCATCCCAATGAACTACGAACATTTGATTTTAGGGGGATTTGCTATAATTACATAACTTGCTTTCTGAGAACAGTTTCAAAGCTTAGGTTTGGGAATAAGAGAACTGGCTCTAACTCCCTAGTTTGAAGTGATATCAGGAGGTGACTTCATATCTCTGGACCTTAGTTTTGCCATCTGTAAAACTGGGATAACAAACCTGATCTTATCTACCTAGCAGAGACATTTTGAAAGCGCAGGAGGTGACAGCAGTGGAAGGGTTTTGAAATCTGTAATGAATATTCCAGATGTCAGGATCATGATAACAGGAGGCTTCTTCTCTCCCTGGACCCATGAGGTTTGTCTGCACTGAATGCAGCAAGGTCTGGACACATCAAGGTGCTCAATAAATGTTTGTTGGAATGCAACCATGGTTTCATGGGGTGCATCTCTAATGGTCATCATGATGCCTGTAGGACAGGCACACACAAATGCATCTCAACCACAAATGGGGGGATTTAAGTAGTTTGAAAGGAAGTGCCCAGTCTTTGAGATGAAGAGCAGCTGGAATACCTCTTGCAGAGTCCTCTCCAAGTGTGTTCTTCTACTTGCTCTCCCACTGGTTTTCCTTGATCCTCTTATCGTGACCAGCTAAGGCTTTCTCTTTGGACATTGCCCTGTTTCATCTCACTTGTGATCGTCATCCTCATTGTCAATTCAAGGTGCATCTCTGAGCTACCAGATGCTTAGCTAAACCCAAACGTGAACCGTATATTGCGTCTTCCAGCAACCAGACGACGTGCCGATGGGAGATGTGAACCCCCGGGGGAAGTGCCTGGAAGAATGACAAGCTAAGCTACAGAGAGGACGGCAACTCTGGATTCTAAATTTTATAATAAGACTGTATAATAAGGTTCTGAGAAAGATAGGGCAAATGGTACTTGATTTCAAGAAAAAACATCTGAGGAAATCAAAACTAGTTAAAGATCCAGTTGTAGAAGAATTATCCTTTCTAAAACAACTACCAAATAGGCATGGCATACAAGAGCCCATCCACTCTTGCCCTTGCCTGTCTTCTCTCTTTAGTTGATCAGTCATTCTCACCATTTGTTTTTACTCACTGGACACATTTACTCTATATGTGAAAAACATAAAGTTTCCCCCTTCTCTGAACGTGCAGTGTTTTTAGGTCTCTTTGCCTTTTTACATGCTGTTGTCTCTGCTTGGAATAGCTCCCCCTGTCTCCACCTCATGAGCTCAGACTACTGTGATGGTATTCTATGCCTGCCTCTTCCACAACCTGTGCACCCCTTGAGAGCAAGAACTTGTTCATCTCTAGATTTTCAAAACTTACTCATGTGCTGGCGCAGAGTGTGTATCTCCTGAACACATTGTATAGATGGCTGGTGTCCGATAGAACTTACCGTGATGATGGACATGTTCTATGTCTGTGCCACCCAGTCCAATAGCTATGAGCCATATGTAGTGACTGAGCACTTGAAAGGTGGCTAGTGCCACTGAGGAGCTCTACTTTTTAATTTAAGCAGTGAATGTGAATAGTGGCTGCTGCATTGGACAGCGCAGATACACATAATGATGGGAGAATGGCCACAAGTGATTCTAAGAAAAAGTTCTCAGGTTCCATGCTGAGGGAGCTGCTATAAACCTGAAGGAGTGAGACTTGGGATGAGAAAGGACATCTTGCCCGATACCCGCAATCTCCTGTTACGCGATGTTGGTCATATGGTTCCATAACCGGCTTGCAAGCTTGAAGGCACGGCATCCATACGCGATGCGCTCTCTCTCTCTGACTCGCCTCCCCACCTGAGTGGTTGACCCATGCCCGCAAAAAGAATCCTTTCTCAAAACTATGAAGAGTCCTTTAGGAAGAGGATCCAATCCAGGAGGAGGGAAGGGACGTCTTAGAGTCAGCAGAAGGAGCTGTCCTAGTAGGAGACAATGCTGTAAGGCCCCTCTCCTGGGTGGAGTCATCTTTGCCTTTGGCATAATCATTTTTATAAGGCCAGGGAAGGTACAGGGCAGCCATGGAGACAGAGCATGTCTGGGTCAGGGAGAAAAAAGAGCACTGCAGGGTCACCAGTTGGAACAAACTGAAACCAAACACAGCTGGAGGTCATGCTACATGCTTTCCAGATGCCTCCCTGGAACCGGTTCCTATTATATCTCTGCAAAGGAGGTGCTTGAAATAAAAGTGAGATCATCACAGCTCCATGACCGTGTAGCCAGGACTCTCTAGAACTGCAGTGTCCCTGCGGAGCGGGGGTATTCCAGTCTCCAGAAGATCTACGTGTCCCCTGAACTATAGGTAAACATTGTGCATATAAGTGTCTTCCAGAAAGACAGCTCTTAGTGTTCATAAAAATTTCAATGATATGTATAAATCAAAAAGGATTCAGAACTGCTATTCTATTTCACATCTCCTCTACCATGTCCCATATGAAGAACCCGACGCTCAGAGAGCAAAAGTGGCATTTCCCATGCAAATTAAAGCCACAATAAGATATCGCCTCATACCTGTTAGAAAGGCTATCATCCAAAAAATAAGAGGTAACAAAAGTTGGTGTGGATGTGGAGAAAGGTGAACCCTTGTCCTGCTGGTGAGGTTGTAAACTGATACAGCCACTGTGGAAAGCAGAGTGGAAGAGCCTCAAAAAACTGAAAATAGAACTACCGTATGATCCAGCAATTCCACTTCTGGAAACATATCCAAAGGAAATGAAAACACTAACTTGAAAAGATATCTGCACCCCCATGTGCATAGCAGCTTTATTTATAATAGCCAAGACATAGAAACAACCTAAGTGTCCAGTGGATGAATGGATAAAGCAGTTGTGGTATATATACAAATGGAATATTGTTCAGCCATGAAAAAACAAGGAAATCCTACCATTTACAACAACATGGATGGACCTTGAAGGCATTAGGCTAGGAGAATTTTATGCTAAGTGAAATAAGACAGAGCAAGACAAATACTGTATGATCTCATATGTGGAATCTAAGAACAAAACAAAACAGAAAACAAACAACAAAAAAACCCCAAACTCACAGGAAAAGAGATCAGACTTGTGGTTACTAGAGGTGGAGGGCAGAGGGAGAGGGAATTGGAGGAAGATGGTCAAAATGTACGGATTTCCAGTTACAAGACAAATAAGTACGAATAAGGGTTGGAATGTACCACGTGATGACTATAACCAACACTGCTGTGTGATACATAGGATAGTTTTTAGGAGAATAAATCCTAAGAGCTCTCATCATAAGGAGAATTTTTTTCCTTTCTTCTTTCTTTCTTTTTTTATTGTATCTGTATGAGAAGATGCGTGTTAGCTGAAGACACTGTGGTAATCATTTCACAATAAATACAGATCAAACCATCATGCTGTACCTCCTAAACTCACACAGTGATGTATGCCGAATATTTCTTAATAAAACTGGAAAAAAAGACATTTCCTTGGTCATGCCTTGAGTCAGTGGCAGATCAAGGATGGAAGAGAAGGAAACCAGGGTAGAGCTTACAGTTACTCATTAGAGACCCTATCCCGTTTGCCCCAGTTATGACCAGCACCTTTGGAAGTCAGTGGTTCGCCTAAGAGTCACCCGTCATGTCAAAATCAACCTTTATTTCTCCGGTCTTTACAGTGTATCATGAGACACCTTGTTATGCCTGATTGAAGACCAGAGCTAACGTCTGGTCTTCACGATTCCCAGTGGCCACTAGGAACTGTAGAATTAACACGGATGTCTGTGCATTCTCACACAAACCAAACATCATCTGTAGACTAAATAAATTATGTTTTCCATGTATGTACGAGCACCTTAAAATATGTGTGGACACTGTTGGGCTAAACAAAATGCTAATTTATCTAAAATTCATTCATTTGAAGCAAAGCACAAAAAGTACAACAACTGCGATTGAGGTTGTAAGCTTTGAAATATTTTGATGCTTCAAGGAGCCCCCCTCACACTCACGAAAGTATGGACCATTGAAGCACTTCTGCTGCATTTACCTGGTTTGGCAATCCTGAGAAATGAAATAAGTTCAAATTGATATGTCTTTAATAAAAATATTGCTTCAGGGCTTCCCTGGTGGCGCAGTGGTTGAGAGTCTGCCTGCCGATGCAGGGGACATGGGTTTGTGCCCCGGTCCGGGAGGATCCCACATGCCGCGGAGCGGCTGGGCCCGTGAGCCATGGCCGCTGAGCCTGCGTGTCCGGAGCCTGCGCTCCGCAATGGAGAGGCCACAGCAGTGAGAGGCCCGCGTACCGCAAAAAAAAAAAAAAAAAAAGCTTCAGATGCTTTCTCTATTCCCCAAATCAAGGTAAGCTGTTGCCATTTCTCAAGTGAAGGCTCCCCATCCGACATGAGGATCCCTGATTCTGCCCAGCACCCTCAGCTGAGGCCGCTGCTACTTAGGAAGCACTGGGTTTCTGACTTTTAGGATGGCAGGGTGTAGGTACGGACTTTCCTTGGAATATCGGGCTCATCATTGGGCAAATGGGTTAGGGTTACAGTGCCTTCATCAAAATTGGGGACAATTGATAAAACTATGTACTCTGATGGGAAGGTGTCCAGGGGTTGATTGGATCAGAGCGGCAGACACGCCATCTCATCCAAGGTCCCAGAAGGAAACAAAGAGCCAGTGCAGTTGGCCTGGTTTACTTAAAATGAAGCTCCCATTTATTATGCCCTCTGCTCAGTTTATGTTCATTGGGGCTTTTCATAAATAAAAACTAACTTGGGATTGTACAGTTATGAACATTTAAGACGTATGCTTTGGGACACACCAGTCGTTTCACTTCCTGGTTTTCTTCCTAAAGACCTTGATTAAATTCTAGGCCAAGAAAGACCCAAGGGGACGGGACCACACACTGTACTTTAAACTGTGTTTTAGGAGATGATGAATTGTGCTCCCATGAGTAGCCAGATTCTTAAGGAACACCCCCTGCCCCGCCCCCCAAGACCTTTCCACTCAGTGCTGTTTGTTTAGACATCTACAGACAGGCACCCCGGTCAGCACGCAGACCCCTGAGGGCCTCCTTCTGCCTGAGTATCTCAGGGGCAGATGGACCCGCGGCCCTAGTCCTCCCCTAGGAGGAACACGTCACGTCTCCTCGTGAAGGCTGTGGGCTTGCTTTTGCCGGAAGGATTGTCCCCTGGAAGCCAGCACAGGCGGGAGCTCTTTGCGCTCTGTTACAAGAGAGTAACCTCACCGGAGGAGCACATGGAGATTTTGCTGAGGCTTGTTGACAGAACCGAATGGCTCAGGTACACCGGCCCTTCTCCTCAGCCAGGCTTGGCACAGTCTGATCCCCCAGCGTTTCACGTCCTCCCAGAGTTACTGTAGGCTGCGTGCTCTCTGCCCTTCCCTCTGCCGAAGGCCACCGTCTGTAACGTCACAGTCCCTTTAGTTGAAGGCTGTTTTCTCTACTCTGGTGCCACCCAATCCCATATCTCATTTTAAGATGCCTTCAGTCATCCATCATTTCTCATAACTGGGTTTACAGAATGTTTTCCAGAAAGTAGTTTTGACAGTGCTATGTAGGGCATCATCTTGGGTATTTGCTGATGAGAAGAGAGAGAAGGTTATCCTGCCAAGGTGAGGCAGAACAATGGGAAATGAAGAAGAAATCTCTCTGCATCAGCCTACTTTAAAATTTATAAACAGGGCTCCCTACTTGTCTGTTGGGAGTTGAGTTCCCGGTGTGAGAAGATACTAGGCCCACACATACACGACTGGAGTTGGAAATGAGTGCTGCAAGCCAGTGGCACTTCACAACATGGGCGTCTCTGGGAAGGTGTCTTGCTCTTTTAGCTGCTAATCAAAGGCATTAGGAACTGACTCCCCTCCTATCTAAGGCTAGATTTCACAATACCTTGATTTCAAATATACCCTGTACGTGATACACTCCTGGGATCGCTGCACTCCCAGAAACAGAGGAAAGGAGCTTACAAGATTTACCCAATTTTCTAAGAAGGAGACTGGTCTTGGAGGTCTGGAATGATGTGGTTTGGATGAAAAGATGTGATTGAAGAATGTCACAAATGCCGGGAATACATGGAAGATGAGACTTTTACCATCGATACTAAAGATCTCCCAGCCCAGCAAAGCTCGTTGATAACTGGTATCTCCTTATCAACAGTGGAGGTCTTCCTGGAACTAATTCAGAAAACAGTTCATAGTGGACCAGTTGCGTTTAACCACAAGATACGGAGGGGTTTTCGGTATAGACTGAACTTTTGGAGAGAACACTGCTCAATGTTGGTTTTAAGAGAAGGGCGATTATTTTAGTTAGCAAGTGTTTAATGAATACCTACTCTAAACGGATCAGTAACCCAAACACGAAAACAGACTTCGCTTTGAGGGCCAGGCCCACCCAGGTTCAATGGCTTCTAGAGAGCAAAACTGGTAATTGGACTGAAAGGAAATCCAGCACAACAGTATCCTTCTGAACAAAATCCCTGAAAAGAAATAAGAGGAAATAAGCCGGAATATGAGTGATGGAAACAAAAATTTTAGGTTCTATAAAGAAATCATTTTTCTAAAGATCCGAGAAGGTGCGAAAAGAAAAAATAAACCAAACTGGATTTGTATGCCCGATTTTCTTTATTTTGTAATGAAAGAAACGTAGGCTCAGAGAAGGTAAGGGACTTCTTTGAAGTAGCAGAGTGAAAAATTGGGTGAGTTCCCAACTTCTTAATAAGTCTAGTGCTTCTTTCCTTCCCCTACAAACTTCACTTCCTTCCCATCACCTTCCAGAGCGACCCTTAACAATTTTTAATTTATTGTGAAAAACCTCTGAAGAGGCCAGGATAAAGCATATAGGAAGTTATCATCTGGCTGCACACAGGCAACCTGGCTTCTTATTCCCTCAGCTGGAAACGCGGGCTGTTATTGATTGGGTGACATGCATGATAGCAAGAACAAAGAGTTTCTAGATGACTAAAAACTTCTGGTCGAATCTGGTCACCTCCTCTGAGGGTTACATTTCCAACATGGATTGTTCCGCAGAAGCAATAAGAGAGCTGCGGTTTGATCTCCCCCCACTCCAGGTGGCTATGTCTCTCCTGACACACCATAGGGAACAGGGCACCCTGTGATGTACTGGTACCTGGCGCCCAGGCAGAGAGGCCATGCCGCCTCAGGGAATCCTGGGAGAGAGGCCTGGCAGAAGAGACCAGGAAGTGCAAGGTGAAGGGCAGGGATAAAGGGGCAACGTTGGGCCGTGCCAGGTTTTTCGGTGTCAGGCTGAGAAATCATGGGAAACTCCTCTTCGTAACCCTCTTTCCTGAGCTGTCAGAGTCATGGGATTTTATTATCATGTTGGACCCTGAGAAAAAACTCTTCTATCAGGAAGGGCGCGATTGACAAATTTATCAGTCATTAATTTTGGTGAGTACTTTTGGGTTGTATTCCTAAAAACTGAATGGAAAAACAGCTGGTAAGTCGGCAGATAGGTAGATCGATGACAGATAGATAGTTAGATTTTTTTTTTAATCAGCAGACTCATATACGCTGCCAGTTCTCAGTTTTCTGTCCCCACATCAGTGTAGAATTTATGTTGAGATCTGCAAAAGACAGACCTTCCCCCTCAAGGCTTTTGCTCACTCTGAGGTTTAATAGAGCTATAAACTACCAATCCAAGGCCAGCCTGGACAAACGGGGCAAAATGGAATGTGCTAATATGGATAATGTGTCGGGAGGCGTTGCTGTGGATGGTTCTCGGGTTGGAAGCCCTTTGGGGAGCTCTGGCCGCGGTTGGTCTTGAATACCCTCAGCGGCTCCCACAGTGACTTGCATCTCTGCACTCACCCTGGTCCCAGCAGTGAGGTCTAAAAATACTGACATTTTCTAGGACTCTCTACAATCAGAACAAAGAAAACCTGTCCTGCTCTCACTCACTCACGTGTTCCTTCTTATTTGATCCCTTGTCAAGGCGTCCAGCTAGTTGTGGCCATTGCAGCCTACCTCAGAATGTGGCTGTTTTCTGTTTGGTTTCCGGGTCACACTGGGTCATCTTTATGGAAGACACTTTGCTTCTTCATCCTGGGCTATTGTGGAGTTCACAAACTGGGAATGCCTGGGTTCTAACAAAGTCATGTTGAGGAAAGGAGGAACTGTGTTGGTATTCATTGGCCAACTATTTATTTACTGGAATAGGGGTAGGTGTTGGAAATAGAAAGAACTAGACAGTCCTTGCTGTGGAGAGGCCCACAGTGTGGTGGGAAAGCAGACATATAAACAGATAACCATAAAGCTGATGTGTGTTAACAGATAGTGAAGCATGAAGATAATGGTAGCACAGAGGATAAAGTCATTCCTGTGTGAGAAGGAGTCATAAAACAGGTGAGACCTTGAGTTGAGCTACAAAGAATGATCCAGGGTTCACCAAGATGGGAAAGGGATACAAAACTTGAGACAAAAAACAGCATATACAGGGCTTTCCTGGTGGCGCAGTGGTTGAGAGTCCACCTGCTGATGCAGGGGACACGGGTTCGTGCCCCAGTCCGGGAAGATTCCACGTGCCGCGGAGCGGCTGGGCCCGTGAGCCATGGCCGCTGAGCCTGCGCGTCCGGAGCCTGTGCTCCGCGACGGGAGAGGCCACAACAGTGAGAGGCCCGCGTACCGCAAAAACAAACAAAAAAACAGCATATACAACATTGCAGAAATGGATATTGTGGCTAATCTGATACTCTGACTCAAACACAGTAAGATGTAGATTGTATTTCCCTCTAAGAGAGAGAAATAAATAAATACGGGGGTGTGGGGAGAGAGGAAGATACTGAGAAACAAGAATAAAGGTCAGTTTGGTAAACCATTGCATCTGTTAGCATCACATGGAAAAAAGATGGGAAGAATCTCTTTCAAAATTATTGATTCATTTGTGCCAATAACCAGTAACTTCCTATTGTTAAAATTGTGAAATTGAGCCAGGAATGGAACATTCTATGCCACACCTTAGTCACTGAGCCCACTGAATCAGAAAAATAGTGCTTTATGGAATCCAGCACTGCTTAGCTCAGGATTCATTCTTTTATTGCCTCCAGGCCAGTGAAGCATCTTGAAGTGTAGCCCTCTGATCTGAAGAGCATTTGAGCGTCATGTTTTTCCCAGAGTTACAAGATGCTCCCTCAGAGGTGGATGCCATTAACTCCATAAGGTTCCCAAGGGAGGTGAACTTCATGGTCCATGGAGTTTGGTGAAGGACGCTAGTCTGTCAGAAACTGTCCACAAAAGGACTGCCCCTGAAGAAGCAGCCCCTGGGCAACATATAATTTATGGAAAGCGAAGCAATACCAAGGAAGGACCTGGCCTCTTCCTGGATCCTGGGCTCGGAGTAACTCCCCTGGGAAGCCTGCCTGACCAGGGCTGTCAGAGGTGGTACCCAAGTTCTGATCTGAGAGAGCAGCAGCCAGCCAACTGCAGGTGTGGGCATGGCCCTTCCTTCACCCACAGACCTTCTGGGGAAAGCTATGGTTTCTGAGAAGGGCCTAATGAAAAAGATCAAGCTTACGCAGAGGCCCTGCTGTGCAGGAAGATTGCTTCCAAGAAGCGATTCATTTTAGTTTAACAACTGTGCATTTGGTCCCCACACAATTTATCTTCATGCAGAATCGCATACCTGTGTGCCAGATGTGCACAGCTGTATGTGAGCAACTGCTGATCTATCTGGATCACATGCCAAGTGCCTGTTTCTTTAAATTAGGGTGGGTTGAGATTTGGGCCGTGTGAAAATTTCATTTTGAAACCAGAAACCAAGTGTGCCCTGGCTACAGGGGTTTGAGTATAGCAGGATGATGAACCGAGGTGGAATGAGTCTTTTCCAGGACCCCCCAGAACCTTCCCCTTTCACGACCCCTGAAATTCAGTGGGACTCTGGGTCTGTAGAGGTTAGGCTATCTGGAGACTCAGTCCTGCCAAAGTGCGCGGCCCTTGTAAATGCTTGTGGTGAAACTGCAAACCCTCTGCCCAGCCCTCGGGAGCTCTTGGAGCAGAATCGAACTTGACATTTTTAGTTTGTGTTTCAGCTTTTACCCTCTGGACTCAGAAGAAGCAAGACCACAAAACACTCAATGAGGCCTACCACCCCAGCAGCCGGGGTATGGCCATCCACAGAAGGGCAGGGAACCGAGGCGATGAGAGGCCTTCCCCCTAGAAACCCACAGCTTGGCCTGCACCGGGGACCCCCAGCACCAGCGTGTGGGCGCTTCCCCTCTGTTCTTGCCGTCTTTCTTTTCATGGCCAAGGACAGTCAACATTGAAAGAGATTCAGTCATCATTTTGTCATTCCACAGCTGAGTTACTGAGTATCCATGATGCCAGGTGTGTGCTCGGCATCAGGGGTGGTAAAGCGCTGGACGCATCGTAAATGTTCAGGATGTGTTAGTGGCTGCTGAGATTACTGAAGACTTACCATTTTTCTACTTCTCGTTGACCTACCAAATGCCAGGTCCTACGTGTAAAGCCTCCCATTATTTCTCACAACTCCATAACGCAAGCACTATCGTTACTGTTTCACCAGGAGGAACGCTGAGGCCCCGAGTGGTCACAAAACTTACTCAGAAATCATCTGTCTCCTCCACAGTGGAGCCATGATTAAGATTCAGCTATGATTTCAAATTCTGTCTTCTTTCCACCATGCTGCTATCGTTCTGTCTCCCTCCTGGCTGTTGTCAGGGCCCTAAGAGAAGGCTTCTCTTTCCAGGAGTGCACTGCATTCGCCCCTTCTGGCCCCGGAGCCATGCCACTTTAATATGTACCTGGCCTGCGGCGCAAATTCTTAGTTGTCACGGCTCCCAGTTCCATCCTGGTTCTCATATGGGCAGGCGCTGCTAAATCAGCTCACAATACACAGGCTCAGTTTGAATTTCAGCAAAGTTCTCTAAAAACAATAACCAGATGCAATTCAACTCACATTGCATCCACATAAGGAATCCATTCCAAGAAAAGTCAGAGGATGCACTGTTATTCTCAGTCAGATGAATGACTTCTAATCTTCCCTGGGCTTGTTTTAGAACTCAAAGAAGAAATAACATCTAGATTAATTTTAGAGTTCAGCCTTTGAATCCGGTCTCAGGAAGAATGCTCATATAATTTAGCCTTATAATGATGACCCCTTAGATCACAGATCACTCATCGGTAGTGGCTCCTTCTAGACACCTGCCACACTCAAAGCAATTTCCTCTTTTCAGTTTCAAGAACAATTTCAGACTTGCTTTCTTATAAGCTACTTAGAAAAACCAGGACACCATCCTGGGAGTAAAACAGATCTTCCAGGAATTACATCATTTATTTTTCAACAAAGATTAATTTAATTTGGTTTAACAAGAGTGTATGATCATAGATTTGATAACCGAACAGATGTCTTAACATAAATTTCAGTCTTGGTTTAGCTCTCTTCCAGTGAGAAAAACAAAGACTCTCAAAGGTAATTGGTGTATCACCCCTCAAAGGGGGAAAAAAGTGTAGGCTTTCAATTTTCTTAAACATGAAACTTAAAATCCACATATAATAATAAACAAATGGTTTAAGGCATTTTATGCCGTAAATGTGCTGCCATTATTTAGTTATGAATTTTCAGGTTCAGGAATTATGCTAAAACCCAAGGGTTATTATGGAATGTCTGTGTATTTGATTTCTAAAGTTCCAGATAGGTTTTAATGTGTTCAGTGTTATACCACTGCATTCCCTAACCTATTTCTGTATCCTCGGAGACATGTCCTAATAACAGGCCTCTGTGTCTTCTGCTTAGTGAAAAGTGTGAATAATAGCTCCAGAAATTAAGTATGAACGTATGTATGTGAGTGTGTGTGTGTGTGTACATATATATATATATATATATATTTTTTTTTTTAAGTTTAACATATGTTCCCACATGGCCAAGTGATTGAACCCAATACAGTTAACAACTTAGGAAGGGATTCATTGAATTTTCCAAGTCTCTTCATGGCCAGAGTTACATTGTAAGGAGACCCTAAATGTGGAATAATCAACATGTTAAAGTAATCTAGATGTTTATGATTTGGTAACTCTTTGGTGCATTGTTTAAAAACATGTTTTCAATTTACTTTCCTTCAAATAGCTCCAAATAACCCCATGATTTTAGATGATTGATTATGGGAATGCTGCTTTTACTGTACATCCAAGGTAATTTTAAAATTACATCTTCTTTTCATTGTTAAGGGGGAAAATCATTTGCAGGTCTTGACATGATTTATCAGAAAAAGGGGGACGAGAGGTCAGTCTCGGCCTCACTCTATTAGAACATTATTATGTGAGCCCAGAAGTAAAGCATTCGGCTTTGTGGAAGCTGGGTTCTAGTCCCAGCACGCTGAATAATCAGTGCTGTGGCTTCAGGAATGTCATTAACCTCTTATGACTCACTTTCCTTCTGTATAAAAACCAACAAAACAATCGCGATCAAAGCCTCCCCTAGAGATTATGATTCATTATAACCGGGGGCAAGACCTAGAAATCTGTATTTCTCCTAAGAACCTGAGGTTTATAATCAAACAAGTTTGAAAAGCACTAAATTAAATGGCTTCTAAGTCCAGGTCTAAAGTTCTACAACTCTGGAGCCAAGGTTTCCTGTCCTCCAGAGACTTTTCTTTCAATGTAACTATTTTATTACATAATGGCAACCTCACTTTACCATATGGCTAATGTATATTTCTCTCCAACACTGTGCTCAAGCTTGTGTTTAAATGTTCTGTTTAATCCTCCTAGTAGCCTTGCGCTGTCAGCGTATTAGACATGGTTATTAATCCTACTGGCTACAACAAACCCCTCAGTCTCAGTGGCGTAACCCTTTATTTCACACTCATGTAAAATCTTCCTCCATTTTGTAACTATGTCACCTGGAACAGGTGTCCCTCATGGGAAGACAAAGATATGAGACACTGTATCTTACCTATCATGACAGGAGATGACTCATGTCACTTCTGTACAGAGCCTGTTGGTTAAAATTAGTCACATGGTGCTGATCTAATTAGAAGACAGAAATATAAAGGAGCACACACAGGTCTAATAAATAAAACACTCTCTGCCATGGTAGGGAATCTAAATGTTACAACTTTAAGAGACTGAGGCTCATGAAGGCCAAGCAACAGGGGGGGGTGCATTTGAAGAACGTCACTGGTGAAGAACGTCACCTGGTATTTCATTCAGAAAAAGGAGGCATGCATTATTCACAGCAGCCAAGATGTGGCAACAACCTAAATGTCCCTCAATGAAGAAAATGTGGTATATACATACAATGGATATTACTCAGCCTTAAAAAAATTAAAAGGAAATTTGCCATATGTGACTGCGTGGAGGAACCTAGAGGGCATCATGCTACATGAAATAAGCCACTCACAGTAGAACAAATAGTGCGTGATTCCACTTACCTGAGGAATCTAAGATAGTCCGACTCATAGAAGAGAGTAGAATGGTAGTTGCCAGGGGCTGGGGGAAGGGGGATATCGGGAGGTGTTATTCAATGGGTATAAAGTTCTTCTATTTAAATGCCCCCCCCCCAAAAAAAACCATAAAATTAATTTTACTGATGTAAAGGATGTCAAGCACAAATTTACAAATAAAATACTCTTCTATACAAAAAAAGCATGACTGCCAAGAATAAAACTTATGTTTTCGCTTAGAGAGAACAGGAGTTTCTTCCAAATACATACCTAGAGAAATGATTTTTTTTTTTTTTTTTCTGTACGCGGGCCTCTCACTGCTGTGGCCTCTCCCAATGCGGAGCACAGGCTCCGGACGCACAGGCTCAGCGGCCATGGCTCACGGGCCCAGCCGCTCCGCGGCATGTGGGATCTTCCCGGACCGGGGCACGAACCCATGTCCCCTGCATCGGCAGGCGGACTCTCAAGCACTGCGCCACCAGGGAAGCCCAGAGAAATGATTATTTTTGAAGCTGTCCTTGCTGCTCTGTCCTTACATGCTGAATCTGAAGAAAACTCCCTTCCCTCAAGCAGACAAGTGTGTCCACGAAGGGAACATGGGGTCCAGGAGGACTTGCCCGTGATCCACTTTGAACTTGACTTGCCCACTGCAGTAAAATAGGAATCTCAGGATGTCAGAGAATCATCCTTTTCACCTTAGTCTTTTTTCTTTTCTTAACATCTTAATTGGAGTATAATTGCTTTACAATGGTGTGTTAGTTTCTGCTTTATAACATAGTGAATCAGCTATACATTTACATATATCCCCATATCCCCTCCCTCTTGCGTCTCCCTCCCACCCTCCCTATCCCACCCCTCTAGGTGGTCACAAAGCACCTAGCTGATCTCCCTGTGCTATGCGGCTGCTTCCCACTAGCTATCTATTTTACGTTTGGTAGTGTACGTATGTCCATGCCACTCTCTAAGCACAGGTTATTTCTTCACAACTGAACCTGTGAAATACCAGCTTTGTCCATTCAAAGCACACCTGTTGCATATAGATACTTTTTCTTTCTTTCTACTTTTTGGCCCTGAGAAACCTCTCAATAATTCAACAAATAATTTTAAGGTTGTGGAGAGATTCCAAGATCTGTGAAAACAGAATATCAGGAAAATAGGCCCTGTACTGGAGGGGCTTCCAGTCCCTAGCAAAACAAAACCAAAACAGCAACAACAAAAACCAGATTAAGTCTCAGTTAAGACATGAGGTTAAGTGCCATGATCGACATACGTGCAGGTTAATGAAAGCTTAGAGAAGGGAACAGTTACTTCGGCTGGGCCGGAGGAGTCACAGGAAGGGCATCAGCGAGAGGAAATGACAACTTCACTAGGTCTACAAGGATGAGGCATTGTTTGTCAGATACAGGAGGGAGTGGCTGCAGGGGTACAATCTGGGTGAGGGGAGAGTTTGAGCAGGAACACTGAGGAGGCAGAGTCTTAGCATTTGGGAGAATGTGGTGGGCAGAGAATGGATGGAAATCTGGGCTTGAGGTGGTGGAGTCTTAGCATTTGGGAGAATGTGGTGGGCAGAGAATGGATGGAAATCTGGGCTTGGGCCAAACGTTCAAGAACCTAACTATCCTTATGAAGGAGTTTGGACTTTGTGCGTTAAGGAGACAGCTAAGGTTTTTAATGAGGTCAAATATGTGTTGTGGAAATTTTATTTTGATGCCCAAGAGAGGTCTAATTCCATACTTGCACTGTGTCTTTGTGTAGCACAGATAGATAATAAATTGCTGACCAATATCTATTTTTCTCTACTTCTACAGAATAATAGAAATGTTAACTGGGTGTGTGATGCTCAGAATGAAGATGGCATTTCTCGAGTTTCCTTATAGTTGGTATGGCCATGTGACTAAGTTCTGGCCAGTGGGGCATAGATGAAGACCCAAGGGAAGCTCCTAGATATTTTTCTTAAAAGACAGTGGGCACGCATGGTAGCTTCTCGTGTCTTCTTGCTGCTGCTTCGAATGTTGATGTGATGACAAGCTTCTTGGGCTTTTTTAAAAAGGTCATTTGAATTTAAAAGGCCAATTGGATTTTCCTCCATTTGAACTGCTTCCCCACTTTTGTAAAAAAATCGGTTGGGCACACTTACGGAGGTCCATTTCAGGAGTCTCTGTTTTGTTCCACTGATATATGCATCTAACTCTCTGCAAATACCACGCTGTGTTAATTACTGTATCTACATAGTAAGCTTTGATGTCAGGTAGAGTGATTCCTCCTACATTATTCTTCCTTTTCAGGATTCACAACTCATTTTAAGAAATACTTTTTACGTTATAACATAGAATACACATACATGAACACACCCACATATATGAAATCCATTTCATGAAAGTACATATTAATTATTTGTGATGCACCCTGATTTTCCCTAACCTATTCTCTTTTATCCTTTCATTAAAATGTGCTGGTCATGACCCACTAAATTGATTTCACAACCCGCCAATGGATCTCTCAACTTGCAGGTTAAAAACATACGGCAATAGAAGGGAATGGGAAATGGATATTTACCACTAATCCACAGTATCCCCCGCAGAGGAAAAGTACAGGGGGAGTGAAACCTGGTTCACTGGAGGTAGAATGGCCAATGGCGTTGCCCACCTCGAGGTCGCTTTCTTCTCTAGTCGGGAGAAGGGCTTGTAAAGAACGTGCAGCCCACTCTGGGGGACGGTCTCACTAGGACAAAACCACCAGTCTCTAAACAGGGGATTAGTTTTCTTCAAAAACAGAAAAACCTCTCAGCAAGAAATTTTAAAGCTCTGTAAAATGGTATCTGTTATCGTGCTAATCAGTGGGCCAGTTCTTTTACATACGTTATCTTCTTTTATACTCACACTGCTCTAAGATACATAATTTCCATTATACATATGAGAAAACATACATACATTATACATAACCTCAGCGAGGTTAAGGGATTTGTTCACACGTGCACATCCGGCAGGCGAGCACAGCCAGACGTAAGCCTGTGTTGGTCTCACCCCAGAGCCCCAAATCTCTTGTCTGCAGTTGAGCTGAGGCCCCCTGTTGTGATCAGAAGCTTATAAAGGAGGCAGATGAGCTCTTTTCGATGGTTCATATGAATGTTCTTGAGATGACAATATACCTACTTGGACCATGAAGCTGAGGGCCACACCCTCAGCTGTACAGGGGCAGGGATTGCGAGGAAGACTTCATGGAACTGAGCCAGCATCCCAGCCCCGGACGGCTACAGCCGGTCTTCTACATGAACAAGGAAAAACTTTTATCAGGTTTAAGCCACTGTTATTTCAGGTTTATGTTACTCACAGTTGAATCTAATCCTAACTGATACAACCACTATCCCACAAGAACAGTGGCAGAAAAATATATATCACGTATCCATCACATAAATCCACTTTTATAAGGGAATGAAGTCAGATTACTACCCCCAATAAAAAGGTGTTTCACAACATGACCCAGGAATTTAGAAGTACGGCTTATTCCCTGTTTCTCCCTGTCTCATGGCCTCACAGAAACAGCTCCCTCTGGCCTCAGTGGACATCTGTGAGAGCATGCTTTTCATGGTGTCAGGATATGAAAGTCCAGGGAATGAAGAGCCTCAAATGACAGTGCCTGGATTATCAAGCTTTAGCCAGCAGTGCACTTTCTCCAGCTCTGCAGTCACAAGCGAAATGAAGAGCTCTCCCGTTTGCTCCTTTACTGAGTAAGTTTTCCAAGGGAAGGAAGAAAAGAAGACAATGGCAGATGAGTAGAATGGAAGAAAAATGAAATCTAAACAAACTAAACTCTTCACTGAACAGAAAAGTTCAATTAAAAAAAAAAGGAGGAGAGAAATGTAAGATACTAATTTGAACCATAGCCCCATGTCTAATGCTTTTAGCCAAGGAAAGGAGAGAAAAGCAAAAGAAATCTGAGTCAGAGGGAAGATGTCATGGTGAGTTTCAATGGGATGAATTCCTTATTAATTCTAAAGAACACGATACAACATGGATTTAATTATACAAGTCAACCCACCCACATTCCTCTGTTGCTTTTCACACACATGGGCTTCTGAGGATGATGAAAGGTGGGTGGGGAGAAAGGGGAAAGGAGGAAACACACGGGGAAGCTAAGGCCATAGAGGAGGCGGCCCTCCTCCAGGGCCCAGCCGCTCCCAGCCTCCCCTTTCTAAACATGAAAGCCACGGAGCCCCACTGAAGCCACAGCAATAGCGCCCAATCTCATCCGTTCCAGGTGGTCCCTTCACCTGGCCTGCAAGCACACGTCCATTTTGTTCTATTTACTGTGGAGTGGAGATTCTTAAAATTTTAAGGGATGGAGAGAAGGGCTATCACGAGGGTCATAGATAGGAGCTTAAAAACCCTCTCAGCTGCTTTTAATTTCCTGTGGGATGCACGACACAATCACACTAAGATTTTCACCAAGAGAACAAACAAATTTCTAAAACCCTGAAGAGTTTGAATGTATTCAAAAATTTTTAAATTTATAATTTTAATAATAATTGTATTATATATTGAAGTAGTAAAGCATCATGGTTTGAGATACACAGTGAAATGATTGCTACAGTCAAGCTAATTAACATATCTATCTCCTCTCACTTTTATCTAAGCAAATTCCCTGTGTATAATACTGTGTTACTAACTGTAGTCATCATGCTGTACATTAGATATGAAGATTTATTCATTCTATATTATTGTAATTTTATTGAAACAGCATCCAGTGTTCCCTAAGGTCTCTCTGGGACTTTTCACCTGTGCTACCATCCACGATACCCCCATCTCCGTAGAGGTGAAAACATCAAAAATTCCCCAGAACCAAGACCCCATTGTTTCCTCCTGCTTTTTCTTCTCACTTTCAGATAACACCCCAGAGAATTGTAGCCGTTAGAAAGTCCCATTAACTGTTCTATGACTTTAGCTAACGGTCTGTATACATTTTTAGACTGGTAGACTGAGGCTATCTCATTTGGAAGGGAATCCAGTGGTAGAAGGTTGGGCTTATAAAGTCCCAGGGCATCAGCATCAGAGTTCAGCTGAAGATAAAAAACAAACCAAAAAAAAGGCAAACAAAAACCCCACCTCTAGCTTCTCTATACATAAAAGATGTCCTGAAGAGAAGTGCTTGCTTAGGGAACCCTTGGAAGTCTTCAGGTAGGTCTCCAGGCATGAATCCCAGAACACCACCACTGAAGTGGGCCATCAGAGTCATTGCCACCTCTCTCACCATCGAGAAAACAGAGAATTGGCAAAATACACTGGAGTATGGCCCTAGGGACACCTAGTCTTAATCATAATTCAAGAATCCAGAAACTATCTTCAGAACTGCTACGTTTAGAGGGACACCATGTCTGCTCCCTGTGCACTGACAAAAATGACTGATGCTCATGCAGTGCCTCTTGATACCGCAAAGCTAGTGGTCGGGTACCGGAATACCTGCCCTAACCAGGGGTGGGGGGAGGGGAGGGGGAGGGCCTAAGCAGATGCCTCCATAACCATATTCACCATGTTCTATTCAATACCTTTTAGCATCCCCGGAGCGCATCTACAATCTATAGTCTCAAGGGACTATGCCTTCCACTCTCCAGTCTCTACTGTATAGGAAAGCATATGAGAAAGATAGCTTTCAGACATTTCTCAGTCATGACCCATGGACCCATTTTTTTAAAAAAATGAAACATTTTGAAATCATTGTAGATCCACATTCAGTTGTAAGCAATAAAACAGAGACCCTCTGCACTCTTTACTCAGTTTCCCCAAATGGCAATGTCTTGCAAAACCATCGTAGAACATCGCAACTAGGTTTTATAGATGTTAGTACAATCCTCTGGTCTTATTCAGATTTCTCAGGTTTACACGTGTGTGTGTGTGTGTGTGTGTGTGTGTGTGTGAGGTTCTCTGCAGTTTTATCACATGCACGATCTGCTTCTGTCACCATGGTCAAGATATAAAATACAAGATAGCTTGTTGTGCTCGAAAGCCAGGAATGACTATGAAGGAAGGCTATGTGCTGACTTGGATGGTTCTTAAGATGGTTTTGAAGATGATTTCTCCCACAATTCTGGAAGAGAATTTCCTTTGGTAATTTCTTGTGATAATTGTATGGACCTCCACAAGCCAGGTATGCAAACTGGGAACTTGGGGCACAGAGTGCACACTCCCATGCCCTAGGCTTGTACAGGGCATGCATCGAGATCTCAGAGTGCTGGCACAGAGTAGTCACTTAAAATGCTAGCTGTGATTATTATTCCTGCCACAGCAAAACTTCCCTTCCCCGATCCCTCCTTTCTCTTGAATTCAAACTTTTTATCTTCCTTCCAGAGCAAGCTCAAAACTGCATTATCTAAGAATCTTTCTTCTACTTGTCCCATCCAAATGCTCTCTCATTTCATCCTCGACAATCGTTAGCCTCTACAAAATGCCCTTCTCAATTACATATTCCTTATGTCTGCTGTCTTGCTTAAAACCTATTGGTTAATTTCCTACTGCTTATAAGAAAAAGATTACCTCATTATTACACATCCAGGGCTTTCAAGGCTCTTCAGTGTGTCTTCAGTGATGCTTTGTAGGCTCATCCCATTAACTTCTCTGCAAACATCCTGTGTTCTTTCATTATAAGGACCACTTGCCGCATCCTAGAACAGACTGCGGTTTCCATCATGCGGACCCCTAAGCCTGAAAATGTCCGCACACCTCTTTGGCCAATCAAAATCTCACCTGAAGCCTTCTCAAATGTCTTCTATCCTGTGAGGTCTTTCCTGAACCATGATTGGCCTTTCTCATCCCAGTACCTCTTGAGAACCTGTAATAACCTGTTCTATGGTATGTGTCACCAGCCAATTGTAGTATAGTTTGGTGAGTATTTGATGCCCCGACCAAATAGTGAGCAGAAGGACAGAGCCTGAGGATGACTTGTGTTTCTACGTCTAGCACCTCCCACAAGCACTGAGGGTCATAGTATCAGGGAAGAGGGAATGTTCTGGAAGAAGTGGAGGTGTCTGAGGATTAAAGGTTGGAAATCGAGGTCGCTTAAAACATAAAAGAGATAAAGTCTGCTTTAGGGTCTTTGAAAAGAGATTTCAGTAATAGTTGAAAGCAGTTATAATTCCACATACGCCTCAGACTACATTCTATAACTTGGTGTCCGGTGTGTTACTTCTCTTCATATATGCAAATCTGATTGAGAAAAAATTAATTTTAAAACAATAATTTGGTGACATGTGAGTATTGACTCTCAGGTAAAGATAGCTATTCTAAAATAAACTGAATATAATATTGAGTTGCATTTCCAGGCAAATGATAAAAAAAACATCCTTATGTTGGTGAATTGTCAAAATTTTGTCAGAGCTGTCTTCATTTTTAGATATTTCATCGTATTTTATCTTACTTTTTTCATTTTCTAAGTTGCAATATATCATTTTGTTCCTGGAACAACTATTAAAGGCCTAATCCCAACTGGCAATCCAAATGAAGTGTGGTTAAGGGCTTGTAAGGGCATCTGAACAGGGTGCTATATGAAAATAAGAGAGAAATGAATACATGTCATTCTTAGTTTCATTTTGTATCTTATCTTAAGCATGTCCAGTGTGTAAGGTTTGTTACATGTTCCGTCAAGTACCTGAGTGCTTACTATGTGCTTGGCATTGTACTAGGCTTATTGGGAGTAATAAATATAAAAAGTGAGAAAAAAATCTTGGGTAAATAATATACTGGCTTTGAACAGGAAGAGAATAAGTTCCAGAGGCCAAATTTTTGGAAGAAATATGCTTGAGATGAAACAAAGCAGTTTCACTTGCCTGCCTTTCAAGTAGCTTCCTGGAAACTCGTTTCAAGTTCTTCTCTTATAGGATGACAATACCCCAAAGTCCAGATTAGCTTTTGAAAAGTCTTGTGAACAGCTATAATTACTGGGGAAACTGTTCCCGTAATTGGGGGACCTTTGGATGGTGGCAAAAGAAACAGGAGTAATGGTAGTCCTGATGACAAGGACAGTTTCAGGGACAGCGAGAGCAGTGAGAAGCAGGGGTGAGGCCCCACAGGGAAACTGACGACAGTGATAGGCACCATTGATTGAGCACCTACTCTGAACCTGGCAGGTTGCCAGTTGCTTTATCTGCACGATAGTTAACCTTCACAGCTATGATCTAAAATAGACCCCATCCACATTTTGCAAATGTAAACACTGAGGCTCAGAGTGATGGGGTAGCTTTCTCACAGTTATACTGCTAGGTAGTAGCAGAATCCGGATTTGCCTCCGAAGCCCGTGGTCTTCCTGCCACATCCTGATGCCTCTCGAAAGTGGGCATACTTGGAAGGACAGGTGTTCCAGGAACTTTCAGAGCATGGAGGCACGGAAGGAAAGACTGTTCTTGTTACTCATGCCAGTATCATCTTGAGGCTGGCATGGTCTGGGGATACTGGTGGGTATGCAGTGAGTGTTGGTGGAATTAAATTGAAAAGAGTTCCTACTAGTGGCACAGTCTAAGCCTAATACCCTCACCCTCTAGGAACCTTCTCTGTCCCCTCTAACATTTATTGCCAACATCCTCCAGCTGGTGGGTGAAGTGCTCAGAGTCACCTCTAAAGAAGAAAGGTATCCACGAAATGTGTCCCTGATATTCTGGGGGGTTGGAGGGAGGCTAACAGGGCCTATCAGAGGTGTAAAATCAGCCTTATCAGGAAGAGGAGAGCGCGTGCAGTTACTGACGTGCTTTAGACAAGCCTGGCTCAGCAGGCTGGGAATCTGAGGTTAAAACCACCACCATCACTCCCACCGATAACAAACACACGGCTACTACTGCCACTTTTTCCTCCTCTTCTCTGGGAACGCTCACATGTCACCAAGAAAACCACTTACATCTTCCCTATATTTATACCACCCCCAGCAAACAGCTCTTCAACCACTCGGTTGACCTGGTCCCCTCCACCAAGACCCTCTCTGCGGGGTTTCCTGCCGCCCACCTCTCAGTCTCTCCATGGGTATCCATGCCCGCTGGGCTTTCTCTGTCTCCCCTGGAATTGGGGACTGTCCTTAACTGACATCAGAGTCCACAGTCTAACCCTTAGGTGTCCCCCAGGAGCCATTCTCTAAAAGCAGCTTGGATTTTAGGCTTACAATTCCCATGTTGTTCCAGAGTCGACATTTTAAAAAAATTTACAAGCCTTTTCAAATAACAAATGTTTGTGACCACAATATAGGGTAAGATAAGCTTTTAGAGTCTTTGTCGTGAGTTGGTGCTAGGTCACGGGAGCCGATGGTCTAAGCGTCCAGGGATGGTGTCTCCTCTCTAGCCGTCGTGCCAGTCTATCCATGGGGGACATTCTGAAAAGAAGGCAAAGCAGCTGTAAATCCTCAGACATTTCAATATTTTAAACACTAACAAAGTGAGAGGCTACAAGTTTCCTTGTGAACACGCCTTGTTATCGGGCTGGATATTTCTAGGATTTTGGACAAAAGAGGTCTGCATTCCAGAAGCTCCGGTGGGTTGTGAGTCATTGGAAGCAAATTTGATCCTTTTTTTCTTGATTCTAAGCGTTACTGGGTACATGGTGCCTGAGGAGAGTCCCCGTCACACCGATGTGTCTTCTCCCTGTCTTTATCACCCCCATCCCCTCAGTCCCTCCAATTCCCATCCCTTTCCCGCTACAATCATTTGCTGTTTAATGCATCCTCTGAGCTTTTAATTTTAACAATTTCATTTTTACTTCTAACAATGGGCTGTCCTTTAAAATGGTTTCCTAACATTCACTCTCTACTGTACGAAGTGGGTCCTCTAGCTGGCTTCAGTCTTAGGCAGTTTAAAGGGATGACTGGTTGTAGTGTTTGGCTTTCCCTAATCCAGCCTTAGTGAGTTAGCGTGTGATCATACTCGCTGTGGTCTGCAGGATTTCATGGACTTCAGTCCTAGAAATGATGGTGCTTTGGTTTTCCAAGGAGAAGATACCTTCTGTGGTAGTGTATCCTCCCAGCTATTTATGGGAGGGAGGCAAGAAATGAGAAATAAACGGGGAGGAGGGGTTCTCACCTTCTGCTGGCAACACCTACTTGCCCCCTCCTTGTCTTGCTTGCCATACAAAAGCCTGACTTCCCTTGTACCAGCCCCACTTTGCCGCTTCATGTATTTACAGTGAACACACTTTCTCAACCTAACTCTCCTGTTTTATATCATTTCACTCAGTCATCACTTCCACTCTTCAACTGAAAGACTTTCTGTTTACTTTTACCAAATCACATGATGTGAGATAAATGTTCAAATCCCTCTTTATGGGCATTTAAAGATTGCAACACTACTTTTACAAGGCAGCTATTTGATTCCAAAATGGATAAGCTACAAAGCTACAGTTGGCCTCCATCATGGCTGCAAAGGGACAGAGGGCTAAAGTTAGTTTTGCTCATAAAAAGGTAATCAATGACACACAGATATGAAAACAAACAGAACCAGAGTGTACCCTGCAGAATGCTAGTGGCGTCCATTGGACTGGTGTCACTGTAATGGAACAGTGACCTTCGGAGACCAAGTATAGATTCCCAAGTGCTAAGAGTTATTGGCCAATTATATTGCATAATCAAGCCTGTCTACAGTAAGTAACAACAGGGGAAACAAGTGCTAACATTTATCGAACATGTAGTAGATGTTTAGTATGATTCTAGTGCTATACATGAGTTATTAATCTAATTCTCACAACAGCCATTGGGACCTGTTCCATTTTTCAGATGAGGATGCTGTAGCACAGAGAGGTTGTACCACTTGCCCCAGATCACACAACCAGAACATGGCAAAGCTGGGATTAAAACCCCAACCCTCTGGCTGCAGAGCCCCCGCTCTCAGCTGCTGTGCTCTGCCGCTTCTCCCAGGATAGGTGCTCATGCTGCTGCCCACAAATGCCCACGGCAAGCCAGCGCTCGCTGTTACTCGAGGGAGCTATTTCTGTTTCCTCCTAGACCTCAGGACACTTTTCCTCACGTGGAGCTGAATCTGTCTGTCCCTCACTCCTTACTTGAATCTTCTTTCCACCTCCAGAGCCATCCAGAACATGATTTTGTATCCTTTTTTCCTCCTAATAGCCTCCAGAGAATTGAAGCCATCAATTGATCCTATCCACTGCACCTGAATATCATGTTCATGGTGAGCAGAAGCAATCCTATCCTAATAGAAAAACTGTAGCATTGGATACTTAAATAACTCCCCACCTCTCCAGGCTCTAGTAGAAAGCATAAGTAAGTCTAAAGTTGGGTATAAAGAGCATTAGGAACAATCTCAAGGGAATAGTAAGATATGCTGACAAATATTTATATTTATGTAGCTATCCATGTCATTTATAGTATCAGCAAATTAGAAATAACCTAAGAGTCTAAGATAAGGGAATTAATGAAGTATAAATTAACCAGGTGACATAACATGCATTCATTAAAGGTAATGTTTTCAAATAATAAGGATAGGAAATTCTCATAATAATGCTCTTTTTTTTTTTAAGGTTTTGTTAAATTTGTTAGATTTTTCCCAAGGATTGTATGTTGGTTAGTGTTGAAAATGGGATTTTTCTTCTAACTGGTTATGTTTGTGTTTATGAAGACTTTTCATTTCTGTATTTTAGTCTTTTTATTCTGCTACTGTACTGACGTTTTTTATAGTTTGAGTTAGTTTTTTTTTTAACATTTTTCTCAGAGTATAATTGCTTTACAATGGTGTGTTAGTTTCTGCTTTATAACAAAGTGAATCAGTTATACATATACATATATCCCCATATCTCTTCCCTCTTGCATCTCCCTCCCTCCCACCCTCCCTATCCCACCCTTCTAGGTGGTCACAAAGCACCAAGCTGATCTCCCTGTGCTATGCAGCTGCTTCCCACTAGCTATTGATTTTACACTTCGTAGTGTATATATGTCCATATATGCACTACCACTCTCTCACTTTGTCCCAGCTTACCCTTCCCCCTCCCCATGTCCTCAAGTCCATTCCGTAGTAGGTCTGCATCTTTATTCCTATCTTGCCCCTAGGTTCTTCATGACCATTTTTTTTTAGATTCCATATATATGTGTTAGCATATGGTATTTGTTTTTCTCTTTCTGACTTACTTCACTCTGTGTGACAGACTCTGGGTCCACCCACCTCACTACAAATAACTCAGTTTCGTTTCTTTTTATGGCTGAGTAATATTCCATTGTATATATGTGCCACATCTTCTTTATCCATTGATCTGTCAGTGGACACTTAGGTTGCTTCCATGTCCTGGCTATTGTAAATAGAGCTGCAATGAACATTGTGGTACATGACTCTTTTTGAATTATGGTTTTCTCAGGGTATATGCCCAGTAGTGGGATTGCTGGGTCTATGCTAGTTCTATTTTTAGTTTTTTAAGGAACCTCCATACTGTTCTCCATAGTGGCTGTATCAAGTTACATTCCCACCAGAAGTGTATGAGGGTTCCCTTTTCTCCACACCCTCTCCAGCATTTATTGTTTCTAGATATTTTGAAGATGGCCATTCTGACCAGTGTGAGATGATATCGCATTGTAGTTTTGATTTGCATTTCTCTAATGATTAATGATGTTGAGCATTCTTGCATGTGTTTGTTGGCAATCTGTATATCTTCTTTGGAGAAATGTCTATTTAGGTCTCCTGCCCATTTTTGGACTGGGTTGTTTGTTTTTTTTGTTATTGAGCTGCATGAGCTGCTTGTAAATTTTGGAGATTAATCCTTTGTCAGTTGTTTCATTTGCAAATATTTTCTCCCATTCTGAGGGCTGTCTTTTCGTCTTGTTTATGGTTTCCTTTGCTGTGCAAAAGCTTTTAAGTTTCATTAGGTCCCATTTGTTTATTTTTGTTTTTATTTCCATTTCTCTAGGAGGTGGTTCAAAAAGGATCTTGCTGTGATTTATGTCATAGAGTGTTCTGCCTATGTTTCCTCTAAGATTTTGATAGTGTCTGGCCTTACATTTAGGTCTTTAATCCATTTTGAGTTTATTTTTGTGTATGGTGTTAGGGAGTGTTCTAATTTCATTCTTTTACATGTAGCTGTCCAGTTTTCCCAGCACCACTTATTGAAGAGGCTGTCTTTTCTCCATTGTATATTCCTGCCTCCTTTATCAAAGATAAGGTGACCATATGTGTGTGGGTTTATCTCTGGGCTTTCTATCCTGTTCCATTGATCTATGTTTCTGTTTTTGTGCCAGTACCATACTATCTTGATTACTGTAGCTTTGTAGTATAGTCTGAAGTCCGGGAGCCTGATTCCTCCAGCTCCGTTTTTCTTTCTCAATATTGCTTTGGCTATTCGGAGTCTTTTGTGTTTCCATACAAATTGTGAATTTTTTGTTCTAGTTCTGTGAAAAATGCCAGTGGTAGTTTGATAGAGATTGCGTTGAATCTGTAGATTGCTTTGGGTAGTATACTTATTTTCACAATGTTGATTCTTCCAATCCACAAATACTGTATCTCTCTCCATCTGTTTGTATCATCTTTAATTTCTTTCATCAGTGTCTTATAGTTTTCTGCATACAGGTCTTTTTTCTCCTTAGGTAGGTTTATTCCTAGGTATTTTATTCTTTTTGTTGCAATGGTAAATGGGAGTGTTTTCTTAATTTCACTTTCAGATTTTTCATCATTAGTGTATAGGAATGCAAGGGATTTCTGTGAATTAATTTAATAATGCTCATTTTTAAAAAGTAGAGTATAGTCTCAATTTTGAAAAAAATATGTGAGAAGAAAACAAAACCTCATAATTATGTATACCCAGAAAAAGAGCAGGAAGAAATGTGCCATTCTACTAATAATGGATTATCTTTCGTCTCTTCTTCTAAATACCCTATATATTTTCCAAATTTTCTAAAATGGGAGTTCATTACTGTTGAAATCAGAGGGAATAGATTGTCATCCTCTGTGTGTATTTTTTTTTTTTTTAAGATCAAATGTGTCCAAGAATCACCTCCAGCTAGAGTTGGATTTGAAGACTTGGGAGAAGGGCAATGGCCTTAAAATGGGGTATTTCTACCATCCATTTTGATCCCAATGCTTTGGCCCCCAAATTGCGTTCCAGAACTCAGCACCCAGGGAGTGAGAGCAGCAGGGCCTTCCCCGCACTCTGTCTTCTAGCGGACAGTGTCAGGGCTCCACCCATATAGGACTGTCAGGTAAAATACAGGACACCCAGTTAAATTCGAAGTTTAGATAAACAACAAATATGGCATGGGATATACTTACATTAAAAAATTATTCCTTGTTCATCTGAAAATCTGAGTCAGCTGGGCGTCTTGTAGTTTAGCTGCTAAATCTGGCAACCCTGCATTCAAATCCCTTCAGATTTCCTCTTTATGGTTTTTGTAAATGTAAAAATGTCCCCCTTCTCCTTTACCAGTCCCCCTAGGAGCCCTTCCTTATTGAATCACTCACCCAGGGATTCTGCTCAGGATGTATTTCTGGGGAAGCTGAATTGCAGAGAAGCCCTCTCACCCTTTTTTGCCCCCGTATCTCTTTTTCTGTCTCTCCATCTGTGTCCTTTGTTAGTTATCTCTCTGTCTCTCTCCCCGCATCTATTTCTCAAAAGTTGCTCTCCTTTACTTTTTTTATGGATTATCTAAAAAATAAATATCTTCAGGATTTTTTCCAATGCCTAAAAGCATTACTAGTACAAATAGTAATCACAGCACAGACCTTTCCCACTGGAGGCCCACTAAGAGGCAGCCTGAGCCCAGTCAGCCTCTTGGTAGCAAGGCATGCCCACATCTCTGGGAGGGAGGTGAAGAAGATAGCTTTGATGCTCAGACTTCTATGGGAAGCTCTAGTCTCCCTAATAATCCTCCCTTAAGAGCTAACCCACGGGGAGTGGACGGGGCCCAGCCATAGACCGATATCTGAACTGTTGACTTCCCCTAACTCTCCTTTACTCTCCCAACTGGTGGGCTTCCAGATTGTCTGAGGTTAAGTGTGGAGGAGATCCCAATAGTTGTAAACACATTTGGTTTCTAAATCTTTCTGTCTTTATCATAACATCAAGAGTGTTAAATTTAACTGTTCAGAATTAGCTCCTCTAGTCTCTGATTCTAGTCTGACAAATAGTCCCTGTGGCAAATAGCTTTAACTGGGCAAGTGGATGGTGCAGGAGGGGATAGGAAGAAAAATATGTTGGTGAATATCCTGCATTAGGATAAATCAGCAGGTATAGCAGAGGCAACATAAAAAGAATTCAACTGGAAAATCAGCCCAAACTACATCAAATCTAATTCAAGCCCCCCCCCCCTTTTTTTTTTCTTAGCGTAACTTCTGAAAATTGCTGTAGGTCAGAGGGCAGAGTAGTGTAGAAAGATGTATTTTCCTAACCTGGAGCTGATCATTATCCAGGTTGGGAATAAATCTGAAGCCTTCAATAGCAAGAAAGGACAACACCAGCTCAAGCAGGCAGGCAGTATGTGCTAATAATGAATTAGGGCAACACAGAGAGGAGCAGCCATCAGGAGGCAGAGGGAGGAGATGGGAAATATGCTGCCACCAGTTTCCAGGTTTGCAGTAGGGACGGACAGAGCAGGAGTGACAACTCCTTCTGCACACGACGCCTTGGGGAGCTGTGAGTCAGTGAAGAGGAGATGCAAGTCTATTTTAAAATGTTGTCTCCATGTCACTCATGTTTCCATTGAACTGTTTGCTGTAAATGGAAAGGTCATTCTAGTTAATTTGCTTTCAGTTCCCCCCCCCAAAAAAATTTAAATGATAAAGAGATGGTTCCATTGGCTGAGGAGTTATGAACAATTTCACATCTAAGCATTTTGCATTAAGCTTAGAGAGACTGAAATAGTGCAGAGGCATGAGACACAGTCATTCATTTACTCAGTTTACTCACTAATTCATGTGGCGAATACTTTTTGAGCCTCTACATTGTTTGAGGCCTGTGCTAAGCAACAGAATGCAGAGAGATGAATACAAATCAGTATATGACATCAGGATGTTACCGTGAGGTAGAGGAGGTGCATGGTGACTGGCCATATGATACGGGTTGGGTGCCATGGCTGAGGCGTATCGTGGGAGAAGACCAGCTTTACCTGGGGAGGTTGCGGGTGGCTTCACAAAGGAGATGCTTCTTCAGGAATCAAGAGATCATCAAATGTATCCTTTGAAAGGAAGAGCATCCCAGAAAATGAAAACAGAGTTTGATAAGGACCAGAGCCAGAGAAAGCACAGCATGTTTAAGAAACAACCAGACTTAAGTGTAAGAGGACTTGGGCGGAGAAAATAAGAATGAGTCTGGAAGCAGGCAGGGGCCAGGTCACAAGCCTCCTTAGCTCGTGATGTAAAATTTGGACACTTTTTGTTTTTGGCCGCACCATGCGGCACGTGGGATCTTAGTGTCTCGACCAGGGATCGAACCCAGGCCCCCTGCAGTGGAAGCCAGAGTCTTAACCACTGGACTGCCAGGGAAGTCCCGGGACATTATTCTTTGAAGATGCAAGTCACTGAATGGTTTTAGCAGGGAAAGAGGGACCAAACTCATCACATTTTAGAAAGATCACTCCTGTATTATTGTCTTAAGTATGAGGAGGCCAGGGTGCAAGCTGGAAGCCTGGTACATACTCTAGGGAAACTAACATGGGGTCAGAACTAAACCAGTAAGAATGGGGCTGGGGGGAAGGGAAGCTTCAAGAGGTTGTGTGGGTGCAGAAGGGAGGAATTAGACTATGTACAAATGAAAGCGGGGAGAAGATGATGTCCAAGTTTTGGGGTTGGATGCAGAACAATAAGCGTACAGGAGAGAGAGGAGGTTTCCAGGGGATTAGAGAAGAGAAATTCAGCTTTAGATATGGCAAATTTGAGATGCCTGTGGGACATCCAAATGGAGACGTCTTTGTGCTGTGTGATGCGAAGCTCAGTGGAGAGGTCTGGGCTGATTTATTATTTGGGAATCGTTTCTCTGGTGTGAATCAACACTGTCCTGAACAGTAATATTTAAGGGGTGGGAAAGTAGAAGACTAGCCAGTGCAAGAGACTGAAAAGAATCAGCCAGAGGTATAGGAGAAGAACCTGGAGCCTGACTGCCAGGAGACAGGGAAGACAGAGTATCAAGGAGAAGAAGGGAATGGTTAACTTTGCCAAATTCCTTAGCAAAGAAATCACACTGGGCAGTTGGAGTCAAGTCTGACTGCAAGATGGCCGCCAGCCACAGGGTGTCAGATCGTGTTCCAACCCATGGGAGAGCTTCCCAACCATCAGTACACATAGTGCCCTGCACACAGTAGGCTGTTCATAAACGTTAAAGTCAGGGGTGTTTAACAGCAGAATTATTTGTCTGATGGGGGCTACACGGGAGCTCGTCGGGCAGAGGTGGGCCGCCTACCAGACAGGGATGTCATAAAGGGGAATGTGCAGTGGATGGGAGATCTGTGCAAAGAGGGACCGTCTAACATTTGGATGGCAAGTACTTGGGGTGAGCAGTTTTAGCTTTTGTTTTCCTTTAAATTTTAAAATGAAATTGGGCAAATGGATAGTGAGACCCCAGGCCACCTCTTACTCACCACGCTGTTTGAGGTAATTCCTGTAACCCTGTGTCACATTTCTTCATCTAAAACTAATCTATCCCATCTACTTCACAGAGAACAAATGTTGCGCTTGTTAAGCGTTTGGGAACATTCAGAGCAAGAGCTGGGTAATGGAACAGCTCAGGCCTGGGAGACCTCAGCCTGGCTTTGCTACCATTTTACTAGGTCAGCTTAAGCAAGCTAGTTTATTACAAAATGCAGGCGACAGACAAGAGGAGGTCTAAGGTCACAACCACCTTCAATTTCCTCCAGGCTGTGATGCTCAGCTCTTCAGCACAGTCACCGCTGTCCTCTGCCTGCTGCAGGGTGCATGCAGCGTGGAAAGAGCTTTTAAAATACACGCTGGCTCAGTTAGTCCTCAGTGTAGTGCAGCGGTGGGGCTCGGGGAGGGATTCCATTATTGCCTGTGGTTTTCAGAGGACACCGAGCTTCCAAAAGGCCGACTGTGACAGGTCTGAGGTCACAGAACTGACAGGGCAAGCTCTCTTGTCTCCAAAATCCGTGCTCTTCCTACCCGCCCATAGCACCGTGTGCTTACGCTGGGCAAGGTCATTATTAGGCAGAAACCCTCGACTGCTAAGGAAGGGGGTGGAACCCGCCCGAGTTAGAGGCTCAAGCTGTCTGTGGGGTACAAACGCGAGAAGGCCGTCTCCCCTTTTTGGGGGAGGTGCTCCACTTTGGCACGCACAAGGGGCGAGCCATCCCATCCTGGAGATTCACAGGCTGGTGAAGGGGACGAACTGAGATGGGGAGGCAGGCTGGGAAGCTCTGGGCACACGCGAGGCCGCCCCTTCTGCCAGCCAGCTGGTCACACGGCCATCCCGTTGCTTTCCAGTGCCGTAGGGCCCAGCATGCCTGTGCTGTGAGCTGCTTCTCTGCTCATGGCCTGGGTAAAATACCCCTCAGAGGGACTGGACTCTCCCTCCCATTCAATCCAAATATTTAGCTTCGAGCCTGCCTCAGCTGGGCTTTGGCAAGAAGTGTTTGGAGGAGGGGGCCGCTCTGAGGGGCCCTCCTTTGAAGCCCTGGGTGTCCTCCAGTGATGTAGGGCCTGAGCCAAGCGGGTTGAACTTTGAGGCCAGCAGCAGGTTTGGGACGCTCGGGGGCTGCTGACTTGAGCTGAGGGGGCCCAGGGCCCAGATGCCAGCGCGGACGCGGGCTCTCTCAGCTGGGAGTAGAGCCTTGTGCACCTTGTCGACCAGCCCGGGCAGCCCTGGAAATCACTGGACTGCACTGGAAGGTGCAGGGGGGACCTTGGCTGTCTCAAAAGAGAAAGGAACTCTGAGTATTGAGCCCTGCCGTGAATTTCTTTGGGTGCCTGCTTACTCTGATTGCCAGTGAACTACCTGGGAATATAGGCTTCTAGTCCCTGAAACTTTAGATTCCGGGTGCTGTTTCCATCAGGAAACATAGGACTTGTAATAACTTAAAGCTACGACAGGTCCCAGGTCACTTGGGGCCCACTGCACCACCAGACCGTCAGGCAAAGAAAGGAGTTGCTGCACCAGCAGCTGTAATTAACTCTGATCGTAAAGGAGGAAGGGCTGCTGTTTCCCAGCGAAGAAGCAGAGTGTGTGTGGCCTCAGGTCATCCACTCACCTCTTCTGCTCTGCCCAGCACTTACTAAACGTACAGGCTTAAAGGTGTGGTGACCCGGGACTCAGACCCTCAGAGGTGGGTTAACACACAAAGCAAGCCATCTAGTGAGATGCCGACCAAGAGAAGGGGAGATGGGTCTGGAAGCATGCAGGACCAGGAGATGATGAGTCTCATACTTTCAGGACCAACTGCAATGTCAGACCTGGGGTGAGTCCCACAAAACCTCTCTGGCGCGTCTCCCCAGGAGTTGTGATCAACCAGAATCTCGGAGAAGCTGTGCCTGGATGAACTGACCTTGTGAGAAGCCTGGGCGTCTCAGCAGGACGCAGTGTGCAGGTTACAGATGCTGTTAGTGCCCCCAGCAGCCTCTTTACTGGGCCTGTCCCGTTTCTCGCAGCTTCTCCCTTCTCTAGAGAATTATGTTCTGTTGACTGAGAACCGCATCATCAAGGATGTTATGCACCTCCCCCAGCCCCCCTCTCCCCTACCCCATCCCCTTTCCTCCACTTGTCCTACCTCAGTCAGTGACTCCCCGATGCAGAATTGTGAAAGCATCAAGCTCCACTGTTAAGGTAGGAATCACGCTCCAGAGCCCACTGTGGGCTCAGGCTGAAGACCACAGACTGGCTCAGCTCCTCTCTTGTCAGATCCCATTCACCTCATTCCTTTTCTCCTGAAAGGAATCTAATCCCCATTTCTGTCTCTGTTTCTAGGTACCAGCCTTAGGTCAACCCCATCCTTGCCAGGCTGAGCTTCCTGCCAGGCCCTTTATGTGCATTATCTCACACAGTCTTCAGTTAAACCTGTGAGATAATATTCCCTTTATCTTTATTATTAAGCTGAGGGAACCAAGGCTCAGAGTAGTGAAGTAACTTGGTTAAAGTTGCACAGTTCATATTCAAGTCTGAGTCTATCGCCAAAGCCCCTGCCTCTCACCCTTATTCTTTCCTGCAGGAGAAACAGAAATAGTAGAGTAAACTAGAAATAGAAATAGTAGTAGACCCTGTCACTGAGGGAATGGACTGGATAAGGAAATTGGATAAGGAGATTTAGAGAAGAAAAGGCTCTGGAGAAGCTCCAGAGAGGCAAGACTAAGGTCTGTAAACCCCTGGTATGCTCTCAGTTAAGAGAACATCTCAGCTAGGTAAACTTCTAATCCCTGAAAGTACCCACGCTGAGGCCGGAGCATAAACACCGAGACGGAGCACGGAAAGTTCCTACAGCTGGAGGCGAGTAGCACAAAATGATCCTTGAGTTTCTCTCCGACCCAATACCTTGATGATCGTGCAAGGCACTCTATGGCTATGCCTGTATTGCTTAATCCCACGTGGATCGGTCTGACAGCCTTGAGTCTGAGTAACCCCAGGACCACTTGTCCAAACCTAGGCCAGCGTTTACAAATGAAAGGCCCCAAGTGCTCTGTCTCAGTGGGAGATCACAGAAAACGGGGGGAGAGGAATGTGGCTTCCCTTCAGGTGCAGTGCCTGTAGGTGTTGAGTGTTCTTCCATCTAGACTTGGAGGGTGACCCCACAAGTCCTGCCTCATTCAGGGAGTGGCTCAGCAGAGTAAATGCTAGTAACCATGGTGTTGATGAGAATAACGTTCTTACTACCATGTGCCAGGTGTTGTTCCAAGCACCTTACGTGACAAACTCATTGAATTCTTCTCTCAGATATGTAGTTACTATTATTATATCCATTTTAACAGTGAAGAAACTGAGGCACAGATAGGTTAAGTGATGCATGGTCTTTCATGAATGTACCGTAGAGTTTTCCAGAGACTACATGATGTGTGATATTACAATAGATTGAATGCAGAAGCAGACATGAGAATCAGCCTTCTTCCGTTAAACCAAACATTAAATGAATTTATTTTTTCTAACTGCTTTTTATTTTTTATTAACTTTTAATTGTTTTTTTTCTGTTAGTTTTTTTTTCTAGTTTTTTTAAAAATTTGAATAAGAGTAGAGTTGCTTTACCATGCTGTGTTAGTTTCAGGTGTACAGCAAAGTGAATCAGTTATACATATACCTATATCCACTCTTTTTTAGATTATTTTCCCATATAGGCCATTACAGAGTATTGAGTAGAGTTCCCTGTGCTTGACAGTAGGT